>NC_053028.1:509837519-510165075 GCF_003073215.2 Triticum urartu | reverse complement strand
TGTGGACGATAATGCATAACTGAGTAGTTGTCGAGCCACATCTTCAATTCCAACAAGGTTTCGAACTTAGACCCTTTAGCAATCCGGTTCTTGTCGTCTCCCAAATCACGGTGAGAGCTTGGCCTAACCCCAAGAGATATAGATTTGCCACCATCCACAACGGCTTCATCCGCGAGATTAACATCCTTGAACAATGGTGTTTTGTGATCCCGACCGAATACCTTCTCGAAAGCTTCGGCCTCCTTCACCGTGAACCCCTCCTCATCAACTTGTTCATCGGGACCTTCGTCATCCGAATCCGATGCATATGCACGGGAAAAAGGGATGGAATGGTCCATTGTCTCTTGCAAATGATATTTGTCAAGATCACCCACATTGTTGTCATGGAGATCAACTTCATTGTCATCGTCCGCATACTCATCATTGTCCTCTTGCAAAGCTTCATCTTCGTTGTTTGTAAACGGGCTCAATGTTGGCCTCACTTCTTGGGTCAAAAGAGGTTCAACAATTTTATCTCGCTTCAAGGGTGGGGGGCTACTAGCAACCAAAGGGGAGGGTTTCCAGTTCAAGTCCAAATGCAAATTTGAATCAACCTTCTTCGTTGCAAATAACTCAAGAGCCTTGTCAAGTGAATCGGCCACCGTTTCCTTGTATGCAACCCAACGTTGCTCCGAGTTGATACGCATTGTCTTCCAACGGATGTGCATTCCAAAACCTACATTATGCCTTCCCTCCAACTCAACAATATCACTAGGGTCCATCCAATTCAAATCTTTCCTCACTTGTTGCAAGAGCTCCGCATAGCTAGGACTACTATCAAACACCATATCAAGCTCATCTGGATCCGGTTCAATATTGCCTTTCAAGAAGGCGTCTTTACCCCATGATGAACAAACACACATGTTCTTCCCATCCCTATAAGCATTCAAACAACACAACGTAACATTGCTTCCATGAGTACTAATTTAAGGATTAACACGGAATACAAACCCTAATATATATATCAAACAACAACCCTAACCCTAACCATAACCATAACCCTAACAATAACCCTAACCCTAACCATAACCCTAGCACCAACATAAGAACACCCATAAGAATAACCCTAACATACTAACAAAGCCTAATCATAGGAAATTGGCAAACAAAGATCTCACATCTCCATGCAAATCTCTAGATCCAAACAAAATTAGGGTTTCCCCAAACTAGCATTACTTGGATCAAAACAAGGGGATCGGAGAAGATTACCTTGAGGGAGGGTATGACTTCGAAATCCACGGACAAATTCTTCAAATTTGCAAGATTTGGGAGAGGATTTGAGAGGGGGAGAGAGTGACAAGGCGGGGGGGGGGGGGGGGGGGGGGGGGGGGGGGGGGGGGGGGGGCCAAGCCGCTGGATAAGTCACAGTGCAGCGCCTACGGGCCGGGCGCTGCACATTACATGTGTGGCGCCTAGCTCGGAGGCGCTGCACTACTGGGTGCGGGCCCAAGGGCTGCCACGGTGGACAGACGTGCAACGCCCCAGAGCTGGGCGTTGCACCGTATGGTGTGGCGCCTGCGTGGCACGCGCTACACAAAAGGGTCGGTGCTGTGAAATAGTTTCACGGGTAGTTCATTTCGTGAATTGATTTTGTCCCAAGGTCAAAATTGTCAAATTTACCGCTGCCGCTGCTGCCTCGGGATTTGGGAAGGATCCTTTTGGGGGCCGCGCGCCCATGTCTGCCTGCGTTTACCGCCTGTCTTGTTCGCATCGCGCCTCGCGACCGCTGCTGTTTACCTACCGCCGGTGCTGTGTTTTACTCGCCCGCATGTTGGGTCACGTCTTTTCACGCCCGTATGTGAAAAAATGCAAAGCTTGGACCGCGCACCGCGCGGTAACAGAGGAGCAAAGGCTTACGTGTGCCTGTTAGGCGCAACGGGTTTGCCTTTTACAGCACTGTCTTTGATTGCTTTGGACGGAATTTCATGCGGAGGCGCTGATCTTCCAGGGATCCTCTCCGCACTGTCTTTGATTGCTTTGGGCTGGAAACCTCTTGAAAGTCGGGCTTGGCGGGCTGGCGATCCACCTCGTCAATCCCACGAAATTAGGTTTTATAATTCACGAAAAAAAGGTGTTTCCACCCATTTTTTAGCCAAAAAAAGCTAACAAAGAATCCTCGAGAAAGCTAATATAACGAAGAATGCTGCCGAAACATTTGTAGACGACAAGGAGTTGCCTGGTTAAGCAAAACCGAGCTCACTGAGATGATTAGAACCTCACCACAGATGCATACATATCAAACTTCAGGCAATTACAGTGTTCAGAAAGAAAAATAATAATGTAACCCGGGAAGTACAGTTTTTACCCATTATACTGTGTAACTATTGATACCAGGAGGCGATCTATATCACAACTTTAGGATCTAAATAAATCATGATGCTGCACAGGACAGATGTAAAATCATGTTCCAAACCTTGAGCTAGCGCTCACCTTGGCCCTGAAAGGACGGAGTCTATCTGCAGAGTTGCAGCAGTCTTCCCGCGAACTGCTCTATTTGCCACCATCAGGTCTATGTTTACAAGGTCCAAATCAAGTTCGGTTTCAACATCCATTGTACCATCCAGGATCTTGACGGCTTCAGTCATTGAAGGCCGTTGACGGCTATCAACCTGCAGGCACCACATTGCCAGATTCATCATGCGCGACACTTCATCCAAATGGCATTGCATGTCAGCGGAGCGCGGATCGATAAGGTCCAACAGCTGGTCATTTTTGGCCTTGTCCTGCAGCATGCTGACGAGATGACAGCTTTCCTCAGGCTGTGAGTAATCCAAATTACTTCTACCGCAAATAATTTCCATGATGACAATGCCAAAGCTATACACATCAACTTTCTCGTTGATCACAGATGTCAGCCACTCAGGAGCCAAGTAACCTGGCGTGCTTCTCAATCTAGTCATGACACTGCCCTGCTCGCGATCAATTAGCTTGGCAAGACCAAAGTCAGATACCTTGGCAGTGAATTGCTCATCCAAAAGGATATTTTGTGGCTTGATGTCTAGATGAACGATTGTTTCCCGACAGTCACTGTGAAGATAAGCCAGTCCCCTTGCTACATCAGTGATGATCCTCAATCTGGTTTTCCAATCAAGTGGTGCTTCTTGGTGCCTTTGGAAAATCCACCTATCCAAAGATCCATTCGGCATGTATTCATAGACAAGAAGCCTATGCGACTTTTCAGCACAAAATCCAATTAGCCTCACCAAATATATGTGGTTGATGCTTCCAATAGTCTGAACCTCTGCTAAAAACTCCCTTTTCCCTTGATTAATGCCATCCAATCTTTTCACAGCAACCTGCCTATCACAAATCTGTCCTTCAAAAACAGAACCAGATCCTCCTTTCCCAATCACTTTTGAGAAATCTTCAGTTGCCGACTTCAACTCCATAAAAGAAAATCTTGCAGGTAGCCCTGGTAACTGATCGATAATGTCATCATCTTCTAATGGCCCTGCCCTATTTCTTCGTAAAACTACAAGCACTGCAACAACAACTAAAGCAATAAAAGTTGAAGAACCAACGGCCAATGCAACGGTTAATTTTCCTTGAGATAGCACAAAGTTGCGGGTAGCTCCGTTAACTTTAACAAATGCCAGAGAACTAAAATTGCTTGAGTAACCTGGGGAATTTGCATCTATCATGGAGAATATGTCAGATGCAAGAAAACAGTAACCAGTGGAGGTGTCAAACTGCTGGAAGAATGAAGCCCTACACGAACAATCATTCAAGCATGACAATTTGCATCGCTCTTCACTTGTTGTCCAATTGTAGACACCGTTGAAGCGAGTGATGTTGGGAAGGGAAAGAAGCCTAGGCTTCTGTGACGAATCACAGGATACTGAATCTATTGGCGAGCAGCCACGATTAGGCTCCCTTGGATCAATTAGTTCAAACAATCCGGATTGGCCAATGGCAGCATCAGGACAGCTGCACTGTCCATTCGAACAAATACCATATTCGCCACAAGCTAGAGGATAAGCACAAGGATCAGTTATATCAAAAACATCTGAAGTCAACCAACTGTTGTTTGGCATCTGATATAACCTCAGGTGCCCATCGAACTCTAGCCTCACAAACACCAGCCCATAGTCATCCCTGGGCAGCTGGATCTGGTAATCCGGTGCCTCTGTATCCCGGAAACAAGTGAACACCTCCAGGCTGCCATTCTTGAGTGCAACATATGCTGACCTGTTTGTCATGACAGTTCCACCGGTGGGGCTCTGATAGTATGATAGAGGAGTATCAGTTCCTGCAAATGCATGCATGCCATCAGGAAGGGCAGTGAGATAAAATTTTCCACTGGCCCAGTTTGTCATCGAGGTGCTTGCCATGAGCTTCTGCCCCTCTTGTAGAACCTGCCCGGTGACAAGTGTGTCAGTTGGGTGATCAAAAGACCTCCAGAGCTCCATATTCGCATGATTTAACAGCACCAGGTTGCCTGTGCTGGTAAGATTCATGCCAGCAACAGACTTCTCCGTAGTATTGGTAGACCAAACCAGTGTTCCATCAGCGTCAAAGAGCACCAAATCCCCAAGTTCAGTAAGTTGAACACTAGCATTCTCTTTGACCGGGCGATCACGGTTGGCAGACCAGACCACCTCAGGCGAATTTAAATAAACTACATCTTTGAAGCTGTAAACACTGACAAAGAAGATGGAAAAGATGTAGTCATCACAGGTAGCCACAGCGCCTGCACAGAAGAAGCCGCAGGCAAATGAAGGAATGCTAGAATCATACGAGCCACTAATAAAAGTCGTGAACGCATCCATAGGGAGGATGATGCGCAAAGAGAAGTTATCATCTGGAGAAATGTTGTGGAGGAGGGAGGGATCATTTCGCCATATGGTGCCAAGCTCAACATTCAAAGCAAAGGATTTGCTCATGGCAAATCTGGAAGAAGAAAAAGTTAAAGGTAGAACAAGAAGGAGGATCAAGATCTTTGGAGGATACATGGCTACACCAATAATTCAACTCAACAGGTTGGTTCTATATGGCAGAATAACATTGCCCTTTAGGCCCTGCTAGTCTCTCCACTCATGCTGGCACGGGCACCGTGGTGTTGCTGGTATGCTTGTGGTGGGCAAGCTTGTATAGGCAAGCTGCAAGAGGATGAAGGTGAGGCAAGCAAGAACAGAAAATTTGGGGGGTCTAAAGCAAGAAAAGGTGATTGGGAGATAGCAACGAATGTGAGGAGCAAATGGAAGTGAACAAGAGCCACTTGGGAACTTGGGGATGAGTGGTATACAGTCTGGCATAGCAGATGATATAACAATGTCACACGACCAAAAAAATGAGAACCATGCAGGTTCTCCAAAGACTCTTGATTTTCTCCTAACTATCGATTGCGCACTACAGTATATTTACATATAAAAAGATACATTTCAAATCAATGGCCCCACCGGCACCAGCTAGTTTTCTTCATTGACCAGCCAAAAGTAGGTTCCTTAATTGCTTTGAAATCTCTGGATATGATTAGTACTACTTTTCTGTAGCACGTCTTAAAGTGAAAATTCTGTTGACCACATCAGCTGTTGAATCAACAACATTTCATAAAAAAATGCTGGAATAATCATTTAAGGGGCGTTTGAATAGTGGCATAATAATTCCCTAGGAAAGTTTCAGCAGCATGTACTTCAATAGGAAATAAAAAGAAGAGATCTGAGCCAAAGGAAATTTCATGAGTGGAGCCAATAACTTGTACTTCCATTTGTATAAAACTTCCAAATGATTCTAAGAAGAATGGGCAGACGAGTTAAAAAATAAGTGAAGCAATCAGGCACCGGCGTTGTCCTTGACCAGCATTTGTAGCACCATTCTACTTGTTTGACCACAAGCTAATGAGTGACAGATACAACAATCTACTTCTAGTAGAAGTAGCGCCTTCAAGGACAATTTGCTAGTGTTTTATTAGCTATCACGGATTACATGAGCATGACTGCGCGTGCCCAACATGTTGTTTGAAGCACCCCGAAGTTTTCAGAACTTATAAAAGAACTATGGGTGTAATAATGAATAGCATACCATGTGAAACTGCAATTTTCATCAACAACTTTGAACATTTGCAGCTTACAAATTACAAGAGTTGGACATTTTAAACTGAACACTTAGCTCTTGTTTTTTGTGTGTGCAAGGTACAGTTGGTCATATTTTTGGATGAATTTTAGCGGGCTCACATGTCATAGTATTAATTATATTCATGAACTTAAAGATCTTAGAGAAGTCTAGGGTGTCACACTGTCACCTAGCAAGTTGATGGCAACAGCAGAGCATACCACAGTTGAATGGACTTTTAGGCTAAGCATGTTTTCAGATGCTACCTCCGTTCAAATAGACAACACCCTAGAGAGCACTAGTCAAACTTATCTAACTTGATTATTGATACAGATAACAAATATTCGAATGTAAAAGAATAATTACATTTTTCAAGAAGTATAATCCATAATTACATAATCTTTTTTTAACTAGCATGTTCATATGAAAAATATCGGTAAAAGTAGTGCCTTGAGACAGTGTCCATGTCTAAAACGTACTCCCTCCGTTCCTAAATATAAGTCTTTCTAGAGATTCCAATATGGACTATATACGGAGCAAAATAAATGAATCTACACTCTAAACTCCGTCTATATGCATCCGTATGTAGTCCATATTGAAATCTCTAGAAAGACTTATATTTAGGAACGGAGGAAGTACTGTATTTTGGAAGGGGTAAATCACCTATCTACAGTAAAGCCATCACTGTACTAGATCATCTATTCATTCACAAAGACTGAAAAAACGATGTGACAGAACTTGAGGAGCATGACTCATTCACATCCGCATTCTTTGCAACATATGTCTACTGGAGGTCAGGAAACAGCTGTGATCCAAGCAAGTGATGTTTCACTTCTTATTATCCCCTGAGCCTTATCCATATGAAGCTTCATCCATCCTTTCTGTTGGGCGAGTTTTGGATAATCTGCCGGAGCTAGCCTCGGATGGCACCCGAGCACTTGGATAAACTGGGCATTTGCTCAAATGATTGCACATCATACCGATGCCAATAACGATCAAAATAAAATAGGCCAGTCGTTTGCCTAATTATACTAACCTAGTGTATTGTGTAATTGTTCCATGACCCTTATTTATAAATATCAAAGCAATTGAAACTGATTGCTACTAACTAACCACAAACAAACACCCAATTTCAAATGTGAAAAAAATGGAGTATTCATCACCTAACGTTATCAAGCTATTTTACCAACAGAACAGAACAAAAACTGATTGCAATGCGGCTTCGCCAGTGGTTTTACCAACAGAACAAAAACGATCACAAATGGCTCTAGATACAGAGGAAACAGCCCCCGCAAAAAGAAAAAAGATACAGATGAAACAAAAGATGGCATGAGGAGAGCATAGCGGCAGATAATTAAACAGGAAGCTGCAGCAGTCTAACCTGCGCATTTCGCCGAACAGCTGGTGGGCGCCGACCTCCTAGCGGGCATGGCTAGGGCGGAGCTGCGGAGGCAACTGTTTTCCTAGATACCGGCTAGACGCAGGCAACAACAGAGCACGCTGCCTCCGATGTATGTACGTAGAGGTATGTGTTCCGGCCGCCGGAGCTAGCCTCGGATGGCACCCGAGCACTTCCCGCGACCGCGGGGCAGCCGTAGCTCCGATCGTTTAGAGGACTGGGCGAAGCCAATATATTTCCGTATATAGGAATCAGATAAATAAAGTAAAAAGAGTTTGAAGACATCGAAGGTCCCATGGTCTAGTGGTTAGGACATTGGACTCTGAATCCAGTAACCCGAGTTCAAGTCTCGGTGGGACCTTTATTTTTCGTTTATTTTATTCTGTTTGTTCACTTCTTCTTTCCTCCCCAGCTATTGACTTTTCCACTTTCCAATCTACCTCTGATGTTCCAGGTCCCCACTTCATCTGCTTCATGCGTTGTCCACCCCGTCGGTATGGAGAGATTTACCTCCATGTGGTTGCTCATGAATATAATTGTCCTCTAGAACTTCACCAACGCTAAGTATCAATCCAACGCCATACGATTACTTGATTAAGCTTGCATTATATATACCATTACGATGTTGGATTTTGTGTGTGTAGATCCTTACGTTATCTCTGAAGTTAGCTAGAGACTGCCCAGATTGGAGCTTTGATCTGAATTTGCAAATCTAGAGCAGGTAAGCTACTCTTGCTACAGGTTGATCATTCGTAAGAACTTGGTTAGATCTGATTAAGCAACCTGGATACTGATGGTCCATGTACTCAATGTTGTTTGGGTATTACTATCCTCGGATCTTCTGGATGTGGTGCGTGGGTACGTACAAGTTGATTTCCTCTTTCCCATGTGAAGGTGTGCTCTCTTTCAAAAATAAATCTTAGTTTCTCTCCATCAAGATAATTACTTACTTATCTTTTCATCACTGTTCCACATGCATTCAGTCTATATGTTTGCGCTCTCTCTCTCATATAAATCTTACTCGATTTTTAATTTTTATTTTTTGCCAAAATTGGGGGTAAACATAAATATTATTTGTGCATACCTATCATTCTAATGCACACAAGAAATATTACCATGCAGGCCGGATTGATAGTAGTTTAATATCTAACTTATAGTTCGTGCCCTCACCTGCAGCTACAAAGCAAACAATATGTTACTTTGTGCTAGATTTAAAAGTCAAGCTCATCAATTCGAATCAATATGTTGACACACCGATTCAACTGAAATTCTTCTAAGTATCGCAGCACCGCGCGAGGCATTATCTAATTTGTATAAATGCTTCGAAAGTTCAGATTTGTAATGCTCTTCATCATTGAATTTTTATCTCATATTTCAAACGTAGACACCTTCTGATCTTTCCTCTGCTCTCAAGCTAAATCATGAGGTGCCCGTTTGCGCAACTCAATGTGGTCAGCTATTACAAATTACAAATTGAAAAAAAAAGATTGAAAAGGCACAAAATTTTTCACACCCGCCCATGATAAAGTTAGCCTTAGCCTATAAACCAATCTCATGGAACAAAATGAGGCAGCCGATGAACTAGCTATTTGTGATAGACTTCATTATCTTCTTGGGTTTCTTTTGTCTAAGCTTGTGAAAGAGCATGGAGGAGAATATGTGGAGGTGTGTGTCCGTTGCGTCTCGCGGGATTTTGGTCGCTACTGGTCTCCGCTAGATCTATTTGGATTCTTTTTTGTTTGTCTTTGTGGTTACAGGTTTGATCTTTCCAATCTACAACTCTTTTCATTAGCGATGGTTGCTGCTTTGTTACGCTAGTCCTTTGGGACCTTAGCACGACGATTTTTCGAATGTCTACTATAATAAGTTTTGCTCACCTCTGGTGAGGGAGGGGCGATGATGACGACGCACCTTCGGCTCGCTTCAGTGCTTGTAGTCGTCACTAGGTGGTCCATGGACCTGGTTGTAATTTTTATTCTTAGTGTTGTTTTAGGACTATCATTACACTTAACGGTATCCTAAAATTCGGAAAATATGATCAACAACAACACTTGAGTCAGTCTTAGAGGCAATACTAGGAACCTATTCTTTATCGTTTATCAGTTCACACGTGCATATTAGTTTTCCACCAAATCACATATTCAAGATCATAGCAGTTGTAGCATGAAATATAAAAATTTAATTATAAACATGGAAATATAATAAATAAATAATACAACATTATTACTTCTAGGCCATATTTCCAACACTTTGCACGTTTTGACGTTATTTGTATGTGTCCAACTGCAACGGAGTTGTCTTTTGTCTTCTTCTCGTTCTAAGGCCTTGCATGAAACACTATTCTGAACAATAGTGATAGAAGGGGTTAGCGGAAAGCAATTACTTGGGGCAGAGGCGGAGGACGAAAAAAATTAAGGTGTGGCGAAGTCTTAAGAAAAAAATTCTTTTGATGCAAATCGAACGATTCAATACACATTACAAAAAAAACCAAATACAATGGAAATATAGGCATGTTTCAATAGGAAAACAACCTAAAACATACCAATAATGAAGCTTTCAATGGCGTCTAGAAGATCCCAGGCAATGGCAATGGCTTACGCTCATTCTGGAAATCTTCCTTAATTTTACCAATATCAGTTCTTTTGAAGATCTCTCGCTCAATATAACAAACCATTAAGTCATTAAGCCAACCATCTGTCATCTTGATGCGCAACTCAGTCTGGATGATTATCATTGATGAGAAGACCCTTTCAATTGTTGTCGTCACTATCGGTAGTAGCAATTCCAACTCAATGAGGTGATAAACAGTAGGAAACATGACATGCCTTTGATGATTAAACTCTATGGTGATGGAATCTATAGCAGCATAGAAGGAGTCCACACTAAAAAAATGATCAGCCATGACAAGGACTTTTTGAATTGTTTCGGAAGTCATTTTGGCATTTTTAGGACATAGCTCATCAAATGCCACCTTGCTGCCGTCGCTGGAGCTTACTGCCGCCGCCCTTTAAGCCCCAAGCCCGCTGCCGCCGTAGCCTATCCCGTCGCCAGTTGCCCGCCTGGATCGCGACCTGACCAGCCGCCGTCACCGCGCTAGGGTTCGTCGCTTGCGCGCGCGTGTGGGTTGGCGCTCGATGGAATCGACGAGTTCGACCGCTTCTGTGTGTGCCAGCAGGCCCAACTTATGTGTGCCTGCGTGCCGGCCCAACTTGTGTGTGTGGCGTGCCTGTGTGCCAGCGGCCTTTTTCTCTCTACACTTGAACGAGAAAAAACTTGAACGAGGGAATGAGACGATAGACAACACATACATATGTATAAAAAATCCCCAGAATCAAGGTATGGCGGCTGCCATATCTTGCCCACTGGGGGCTCTGCAGTGACTTGGGGGATAAATGAGGTATAGCCGACATGCATCTATACACATTTACTAAACTGTGTTGTATGATACGTATCGAAGACTATGAACCAAACATTTTGAAGTTGAGTTTGTTTCCTTTCTTTTTCAGAGAAAAATTAAACAAAATGGCTTCTAGCTTTGCGTAGAGGAATTATAACTGCATGGACTATATGTTGTAGCATGTCTTAATCTAAGTTTTGTCCCATGCAAAAATTATGCAACTTCGATCTCAGATCACATGTTTTAAGCAGGAAGAACGTAAGCCACCAACACTTGCATGGGACCACATGAAGGAGGCTATGAGAAATTTCCCCAACCATGGTATAGAAGAATGGCTAATTCCTCATATATTTATAATGCACTTAATACCATGTAAAAAATCATGCTTGATACAGCTGTAGGAGAAATCATAATGGGAAGGCCGATTGCGAAGGCTAAGAAATTACTTGACATCCAAGAGAACCCTGCCCACAATAAAGACTAATTCTATTTGCGAAGAGAAAAATGAGGAGTTGATCGCCGATCGATGAATTAATCACCACCATAAGTGGTAAAGAATAGGTACTACCTCTCTCACAGTTTACAGGGCGTGCGCGTACTCTTAGGTCGTTGTTAATTTGACCAACCTAATATAAGTCATATATTACAAAAAATATATCAATATAAACTTCAGATGTTCTATTTTCAAATGGTATAATTTTTTTGTTATATAATTTATATTAGGGTGATACAATTGGCAACCTAGATATACGCACAGGACTTGTAAACTGAGACGGAGGGAGTAAATGTAAACTCCATTATCAATGTCGATGTTAATAACCTTAACTTTATTGCTCACAAAAACTATAATCCTAATCGAAATAAAAAAATCAATGGTATGCTCCTACTTATCCAAAAGCATCATATCCAACTATTCAAGAAGCACCTAATAATTTGAATGGAACGAGCAACGAAATTGAAATTCTTTCCATGGAACTCCTAAAGCCTTTATAACACCCCAAACCGAGCAGAACAAAATATACAACATGTATTCTGAAAACGTTACCGTGTATTCGATTTTTTTCAGAACATGTATTAAAAAATATATCATGTATTTGAAAAATCTCGATTTGTATAAAAAAATATTGCACGTGTGCTCTAAAAATGTACATTGTGCACTGACAAAAAAGTAGACATGTGTTTTCTTTTAGGGAAAAAAGTAGACATGGTTTGAGAAAAACTAAAACGGTAAGAACCGATAAAGAAACAAAAGGAATACCCAAAGAAAACAAAGAAAGAAAAAAAAGCAAAGTATAATGTTGCAAGAAAGAATAACGAAAAACCTTGTAAGAAAAAACAGAAGACGAAAGTAGAATAAAATAAAAACCAAAGGAACCGGTGGAAAAACAAATAAAACCATAGAAAAAATAAAACAAAACGGAAAAAAGAAAAAGAAAACCGAAACTATGCGAAACTACACGTCCCGGCCAATGGGCCGGGCCGCTAGTCATCGCCAGTAGGCGACTCCAACACGTCCCGGCGGCCTGCGCCGGCCCACCCAGTGCCTTTCCCCTGCCCCAAGGGAACGTCCACAAACAAAATCCCCACCCCTACCATGGTCGAAGATGTCCTCCACCCCCGACGCCGATCACTGTGACGCCGGAACTATCATGGCCGACGTCCTCTCCAAGGGCCGAGAGTCCTGCTACAAGGTAATCCCGAACCCTATCTCCGCTCCCATGGAACTCCTAAAGCCTTTATAACACCCCAAACCGAGTAGAACAAAATATACAACGTGTATTCTGAAGACGTTACCGTGTATTCAATTTTTTTCAAAACATGTATTAAAAAATATATCATGTATTTGAAAAATCTCAATTTGTATAAAAAAATATTGCACATGTGCTCTAAAAATGTACATTGTGCACTGACAAAAAAGTAGACATGTGTTTTCTTTTAGGGAAAAAAGTAGACATGATTTGAGAAAAACTAAAACGGTAAGAACAGATAAAGAAACAAAAGGAATACCCAAAGAAAACAAAGAAAGAAACAAAAAAACAAAGTATAATGTTGCAAGAAAGAATAACAAAAAACCTTATAAGAAAATAAAGAAGACGAAAGTAAAATAAAATAAAAACCAAAGGAGCCGGTGGAAAATAAATTAAAACCATAGAAAAAACGAAAGAAAACGGAAAAAGAAAAAAGAAAACCGAAACTATGAGAACCTACACGTCCCGGCGTAATGGGCCGGGCCGCTAGTCGTCGCCAGTAGGTGATTCCTACATGTTCCGGCGGCCTGCGCCGGCCCACCCAGTGCCTTTCCCCTGCACCAAGGAAACGTCCACAAACAAAATCCCCACCCCTACCACGGTCGAAGATGTCCTCCGCCCCCGACGCCGATCACTGTGACGCCGGAACCATCATGGCCGACGTCCTCTCCAAGAGCCACGAGTCCTGCTACAAGGTAATCCCAAACCCTATCTCTGCTCCCATGAAACTCCTAAAGCCTTTATAACACCCAAAACCGAGCAGAACAAAATATACGTGTATTCTGAAAATGTTACCGTGTATTCAATTTTTTTCAAAACATGTATTAAAAAATAGATCATGTATTTGAAAAATCTCAATTTGTATAAAAAAGTATTGCACATGTGCTCTAAAAATGTACATTGTGCACTGACAAAAAAGTAGACATGTGTTTTCCTTTAGGGAAAAAAGTAGACATGGTTTGAGAAAAACTAAAACGGTAAGAACCGATAATAAAGAAACAAAAGGAATACCCAAAGAAAACAAAGAAAGAAACAAAAAAACAAAGTATAATGTTGCAAGAAAGAATAACGAAAAACCTTATAAGAAAATAAAGAATACGAAAGTAAAATAAAAAAAAACCAAAGGAGCCGGTGGAAAATAAATTAAAACCATAGAAAAAACGAAAGAAAACGGAAAAAGAAAAAGAAAACCGGAAGAAAACCGAAACTATGAGAACCTACACGTCCCGGCGTAATGGGCCGGGCCGCTAGTCGTCGCCAGTAGGTGATTCCTACACGTCCCAGCGGCCTGCGCCGGCCCACCCAGTGCCTTTCCCCTGCCCCAAGGGAACCTCCGCAAACAAATTCCCCACCCCTACCACGGCCGACGATGTCCTCCGCCCCCGACGCCGATCACTGCGACGCCGGAACCATCATGGCCGACGTCCTCTCCAAGGGCCGCGAGTCCTGCTACAAGGTAATCCCGAACCCTATCTCCGCTCCCGCTAGCCCCCCCCCCCCCCCCCCCCCCCCCCCCCCCCGCTTCGTCTCCTCTCCATTGCTGACGCAAGCCCTTCGATTCTCCACCCCAAGGCCCGAGACGCCTTCTACGCGTGCGTGGAGAAGCACGCGGACAAGAAGCCCACCGAGATCGCCACCATGGGGCTCCTCTTCCCCGCCGACTGCAAGAAGTCCCGCGCCCAGTACGTCAGCAGCTGCCGCCCCTCCTGGGTAACTATTCTAATCCCCATCCGCCTCGCAGCCAGCCGCCAATCCCTCCATGATTCGCGTCTCTGCTTGCTTCTCCTAATAACAATTGGTTTCGGTTTCCTTCGCCAGGTGAGGCACTTCGACCGGCAGCACTGCGCCAAGAAGCGGGTGCAGAGGCTGCTCGACGGCGACGACGACGGCCGGGGTCCCATGTCGCTGCCCCAGCCCTACACGTTCAAGCAATAAGTGGCGCTGACGATGGGCCTGTCCTTTGTACGAACCGAATCTGGCCGAGATGGTATTGGTTTATTGTTCTCTAGTCATTCCTGCCGAGATGGATGCTTATCTGCTGCCTAGTATGTTGAGGAAACTGTGAATCTGTGACTTCGTAGCGATCATGACCGTTGTTGTAGTGCTCCTGTTATCCTAATGACCTCGTGACTCCTGGCCTTTCATGCTTTGTTTCGATGGATGAAAGTTGAGATGTGGAATAATATTGCGGAGGGATGGTTATTGCCAGGTGCCATTTAGAATGCATCCATAGCAAGTTTTCACCAATTAGTTTGCCATATATAAATTTAAGGGCAATATTACTCGGTGCCGTCACAGTGACCACCAAACAGAAAAGTACCATCCCATGTGTCACGACTCACGACAAACGATGGTAGCCATTTTCTTTATTGTAACTTTTAAAATGCGTTATTCCTCTCTTTACAAAGTGGAACCTATAATTTTCATTTGAATTATTATAGAATGGCCTATACTGGTTCATCCACAAAAATGTTATTCTTAACTCCAAAATTTGGACCTGTATTTGAAAATTCCTACTTCCTAAGTGCTCACTTTATGGGTGACCTTCCATTGTTTGTATATGAAGTCACTATTGCCCCATCTCTGTTTCAGCATTGTTCAATTAACACCTCATTAACTAATCCTTATGAACTGTCTATATTTGGAAGTCATTGTCTTGTTCAGCGTCCTTTTTTTTCTTTGAATAACCATCACAATGCTAAACAGATGAACTCATTGAGTCAATGTAGCTTTTACTTGTGTGGCTATTTCTGTCTAGTTTTTCATTTTGTCAGAGAAGAATGCTTTGGTGATTTTGACTGTCATCAGATTATTCGAACAGATTACGCTAAATTAGAAATGAGCCAGTTTTTAGCCCATCAAAATTCCATCTTAGCTTCCCTGGACCTTATTAGGATATCATTTTAGAATGTTTGGGGCATCTTATGTGAGTCTGTAAAAGATCTAGTAGTGTGTGTCCAAAGGTATATCTGATTTCTGTTTGAGCCTTCGTTGACCCTTTCTCTAAGTAATTCTGTGTGCAGATGTTCTAGAATTAGATGATTGTTTTTCTTTGTAATTATTTAACCTATTTATAGATAACCGTCTTTTGATATATGGGATAGATAAAAATAAGAACGTATGTGTTAATTTGTACACAAGTGTACATGTTTATTTCTAAAATTAGTTGGTGTTGTGACCAGTAATTCTGGATGGTAATTGTGCTTTAAGACCATTATCAAGAACTTATGCGTTAATTTGTACACAAGTGTACATGTTTATTTTTAAAATTAGTTGGTGTTGTGATCAGTAAGTAGATAAGAATATGTAAACATCAGAATGTGATGAATGAATCAGCGAACAAGTAGTTATATGAATGATTGTCTCACTTTCTGTGTGACTTGATGAACAAGTAGTATTTTGAGCTTGGTTTTGATAATGATTGTATTATTAGGTGGTCCGTTCTGTAATTTTCAAAGTTGTTTCACTATCATTTACCTTGTCATATTCATCTGGAAAACTGGGGATGGCAGGGATGATGGTAGACTTCAAAGATAAGAAAATATGGACGGACTAACTAAAAGGGGTTCAAATAGTTCAGTGAAATAAAAAATAATATGAGATGCAAATAGGTAGCTTTTGATAGAGAATTCTTTCAACTTGCACTTAATTAAATTTCCTTAAGTAAAATGATTAGGTTAAGTTTTGGCCTGAGATAATTTTATTTGAGGGAATTGAGCTTGAGTTTGGGACCTTGCATAAGTTTGATATGAAGCTATGCTTGCAGCAAGAAGATCAATGCTCTATTTCTGAATGAAGTATGTCTTTCACACAGAACAAAGAACTACTCATTTCAATTTTGTGGGTCTTTTGTGCCATTTTATGTCATATCTAGGAATTTAATTAACTCAGATGATCTTGTAATCCTCTATAAGAGGTCTGTATTTATCTCTTATGGCGGGTTCTATGTGAACACTGATAGACTCGGTGATGGCATGTTCTTATTTTTGTGTTAGGTTAGGTTGGGTAAAGGTTTGTTGGTTTCTCCTGGTAATGATGTGGCATCACTCTGCTTAGTATCATACTGGATTCTAATTGTGCTCATTTCAGACTCCTTCATACTCTTCTACTCCCTCCGTAAACTAATATAAGAGTGTTTAGAATACTAAACTAGTGATCTAAACACTCTTATATTAGTTTACAGAGGGAGTATTTATTTTCATTTTTACAGTTCAGCACCTTTTTTTAAGCGATCATTGCCATGTTTGTTCCTTTTGTAAATGAGCTATCATGTTTGATGCAAGTTGCACAAGTAAACAGAGCAAAGTTTTGATGCTAAAAAAAACAGAGCAAAGTTTTAACACAGTGAGGCTACCAAACATGAATTGTTAGAAGTTCTTTTGATTCGTTCTGTAACCTAGGTCCTCTTCCTTATAAGAAAACATCATCTTCCTTATTTTATGTCATTGTGTATTCGATGTGGATTTTACAATGGTAAAAAGTTCTCGACGTGGATTTAGATGTATCTAGCTAGCCACTCAATGTATCATCAGTAGAGAACACCGGGTTCTGGTCATTTTCCCCAGGTTCATTAAATATAATTTGAGAAGAATAAACGGGCCACTTTATGACCCATCAAAGTTCTATCTCTGCTTCATTGGCCCCTTTGAGTAATCCTGGGATATTTTTAGCTTTTTGTTCTGTCTTTGTTAATTGCTATTTATCATGTCATATTCACCTCAAATAGGTGGGGTTGCAAGTGCTCCTGCTGTATTTATGTGCTGTTTGATTTGAGGGATAAGCTAATCCTTCATTTTATACTAGGCCTATGCTTGTGAAGTTGGGAGGTGGTAATTGGGCAACTCATTTCATTCCTCAAACCATACAAGGGGCAATTCATCACCCAGTTTAGTAAAAGAAAAGATAATATTTGATATGAATAGTGTGTTCTCACAGTGGATTATTTACTGTCCATATGGAAATTTAATACAAAAAACCTTGGGTAAATGAATATAGGTAACATCTTTTCTGAGGTAGTATAAGAATAGTTAGTTTTCTTGGGAGAAATTTGATCTTAAGCTATGATTGTGGCAAGTTGATCAAGTCAAATAAAGTCTGCCTTTCACTATGTAAAATGTTGGGAGTCTCTGACTTTGGTATTACTTTGTTCCCATTTTACTTTATACTCCCTCCGTCCGGAAAAACTTGTCCCAAGCTTGTCCCTTAAATGGATGTATCTAGCACCAACTTGGTGCTACATATATCCATTTGAGGGACTAGCTTTTTCGGACGGAGGGAGTATATGTGGTCTGTCTTCTGGGTTTTGATATATGTTGTCTGCTGGCCACATTTTGAACTGGGTTAGGCTGTGTAAGGTTTGTTTGATAAGTGGGGCCACCGCACTATTTAGTAAGTACTATCATGGTTGATTCTACTCCCTCCGTTCCGAATTACTTGTCGCAGGTATCTAGATGTATTTTAGTTCCAGAAACATCCATTTCTGTGACGAGTAATATGAAACGGAGGGAGTAATAGCAGCTATTCCTTTTAAATTCTGTTGGCCGCGCCCGTGCCGCCTTTGTTTTACGATTCGACCTTGTTGTGTGTACTCCTAAATTGGCGATCCTGTAGCCTGTGATTTTACTGTCGTGATCAAATGAGGTTTCCGTACTGTGTTTTATAAAGCTGCTCCTGTGTCGGCATAACCCAGTGCTCCATTTCTTGGTGGCTGTTGTTTGAAAGCATTAGCTGCTTCTTTAGGCTAATAGGAGATTTATTCAATATTATAGCACCCACCAAGGAATGAAGGACGATCTAATTTGTCTGTCTTGCAGCTGAATTAATTAGTTGTAGAGACGATCATGTCAATGTGCTGTCAGTCACCTCCCTTCCCTATATATATAATAAACATGCTTAGGGCATACCCACAATGCATTATTCCTTTCGGCTCTATTCAAAGATGAAACTTTTCTGTCTCAAAAGAAAAAAAAGATGAAACTTTTGTTGCGCGCTGCACATGATCGATAATAAGGTCCACCTTACTTTCCTCCACCAGTACAACGAGGCACGGCCATGGCCCATGGATTTGGTCTCAAATCAGTAGGTATAGGTAGAGCACATGAACAAACATCGCGTGGAACATTACCAACCAAGAGTACAATCATCAGAAGAATCCTGTAGCAATTACAGCGCACCTGGGGTGCTTCCCGGGATCATCACCAACCACAAAGCAGTGCACAGTGCAGAGTAACCACGTACGTATTTACATGCTCTCTTGCTACTGGTTGGTCTTCGATCATCATCGTATGCTACATGCGGATGTACAGCGGTCTGCAGAGCAAACCATGGAGGAACTACAGTTGCTTCTCGGACGAAGCATCCAAAGCGAACGTCGCGTCAGAAGCAGCGGCAGAGCATCTGCACCGGAAGAAGAGACAAGTAAATCCATGCCTGCCCCATTGCAAATCACATGCACGAAATGCAAGGTTTGGCCGTCAACCGGTGCTCACCTTCCTCCGCTTCCGCCACCGCCACCGCCGCTGCCGGCGCCGGGCCGACGACGCCGACGCCTGGGCGAGGAGCAGGACCTCAGGCCGCAGCACCAGCGGCGACCAGAGCCCGCTCCTCCCGTAGTCGAAGTCGAACTCGCTGGTGTCCGCGAACTTGCCCAGGAGCCCGTCCGAGACGTCCCTCGACACCAGCTGCACCACGAACCCGCCGCCGCCGCCGCTGTTGGTGATCACAGGCGACGGCTCCTCGGAGTCGGAGTCAGAGCAAACGCTGGTGATCTCCGGGGACCGGGAGGGCGGCGACGCCGGCATTGTCGCGCGCGGGCAGGGCAGCAGCTAGGAATAGGATGATCGAGCGGAGAAATACGCGGCCGGAGAACGGCTGGTGGGCTGTTGCACTTGCAGCATCGCCCTGTCCGCGGACAGGAAAGAAGAAAGAATTTCGCCGCGGATCCTGTGGAGGTTGGAGGGAGAAAATGACTCGGTTTGGACCCGCTCCCTGTTGGGATCGTGGCCGCCCGCAAGAGACAGCCGCGTCGAGGGGGGCCACGACTAGGCCATCTCCTCCTCCTCCCTTTCTTTAATGGTGGCAGGCCCTCTCCTCTCGCAACAAGCACAGCGCAGCTGATCTCTCTCTCGTCTCTCTCTGGCAACCGACCGCGCACCTCTCCGTCATGTGGCGATGCCTCCACGCAACATAACATAGGCCTCGCATCCATCTCATGCACCAGGACGATGCTGCGACGCAGAGAAGGTTCCGTGGCAACATGCCATGTTAACTCGAGCAGCAAAAGATCGTGCTCGTACGTACCTCTCTGGGCGGGCGCAGTACCACTGCTTGGTCTTTATTGGCAACCCCATACCCGATTGCTGCATAATTCGCCGCAATTATGGGCGGCTTTATTAGAACGGATCTTGATCCGGTACCCCGGCCGGCCGCGGGTTCGTTCGCCGAGATATACAGAGCAGTAGCAATGAAGCCGAGCTTTTCCGTATGGAACGTGGGGGAAGGGGATGCTACCAGCCGCAGGCAGGCAGGCAACGCCGGGACACCATCGTGAGCCACCTACCATTAGACGGGCGACCTTTCCGAAACGGATCGATTCGGGCAGGTTGGTCCTTGAGGATTGATCGGGTCCATCCGTGGTGGGGCTGATTAGATCCAAGATCTAATCAGTTTGGGTGGGGATCACGCCTCACCTCACGGCCACGGCCAAGAGAGAGCTTCCGGCTAATCTCTGTGCGCCCTTTTCAGCGGATAATCCCATCTGTCAACGCTCGATGGAGTAAAGAGGAATCGGCGTGGGGAGCATCGAGAGAGTGAGTGATGTGGCCACTTTGTGAGTGTGTGTTGCATTTGCACACTTCAGTTAATTTACTTAAAGAGATGTTTAATTGCCAGTACCCTAACTTTTTTGCCGAAAAGGGAGATGTGACGGGCGCTTAATTGGATGTTAAATGTGTCGCCTAATCTCCAATCTAGAAAGTAGGCGTCAAACGTCATCCTGTGAAGGAGAAAGCGCGGTTTTAGTTCATTATCCTCACACGGTACACGCAACGCATGACTGAGTAAATTAGGCTTGGCGGGCACGGGGTCATATAATCAGTCTCAGGCAGCCTGGTTATAGCTTCTGCTTTCCGATGACGATCACGATGCTTTGCAGCCCACTTTGATTTCCTAACTAATGGATCATATGGTAGTTTAAAATCAACTTATGAGTGCGACATTTTGTTTTGCTTGGCTACAGTGCCAATAGTCTTTCTTTCCTTTCGAAAAAGAGTAGCAATTCTGCTTCATGAGTTTGTATTAGCGATTTCTATTTCTGTGTCCCTTCTTTTTTAATTGTGCTCAGTTTTTTCTAGCCCATCTAACTTTGCTCACTTTTGCCCTCTTTCACTCGCCCGGGCCTCACAAAAGGCCAAACAGTGCCTTGGCGTCCGGTCAAAGCCTTTGACCGTTACTTTGCCGGTGCTGACGCATGGGACCGATATGTAAGGCCGCATGCATTCACGCTGGCATACAAAATTAAATCAAAGTCGCCTGTTGTAAGCGTCTGCTCGCGCTTTCGTATGTCGGGACTCGCGCCGCCGCTCCAATTAATGGCGGTTTAACGCCGCAACCCAGCCCTTCCCGTGCCATATATACAGCCCCCGTCACATTTCGCCGCTCGCCTCCACAACCTTATCCGCCGCCGGCGCCACTACAGCACAAACCCTAGCTCTCCTCTCCCTCCACCCCTTCCGCTTCCATGGTGTGGTTGTGCAGCATCACTCTCCGTGAAGCCGAGCTTCTCGCCATCTGCGACATCCTGGTGCCGCTGGACACGCGCCTGCCGGTGGGATGGGTTCTGAGTGCGAGGGGTCTTCTTGTGGCGCTTGCCCCCCTCCCTTTCGGTACGATTGCCTTGGCGTGTGTCGTCCGTAGGTTTTGGGCACGTCTGATGCCGGAGGAGAGGGCGCATCCAGGCTTCGAGCCTAACGCCCCCATTCTGGCCGCAAATCCTTGGCCAGGACCGTGCCGCTCAGATCCAGCAGTTTGACGACCCCAACCCGATGCCGCACTTTAACATTGTGGAATGGCCCGAGCTTCGACGAGGTCATTGCCGTGTGCCGCTCGCAGATTGCGGAAGAAGATTAATTTCAGATTTGGGAGTAGGGCCGCCTCGAAGTTGTTGTTTTATTTGAATAAAATATGTATGAATTCGTATTGAATATGTTTGCACAAATCATTTCGAATGATTGTATTTCGAGTTGTTTCGCATGCAGTTGGAATGACTCGTGATTTATGTGCGCCAATCATTTGGAATGACTAATATCTAGTTGCTTGCATGCACTTGGAATAACTTGTGAATTATGATTTTTTTATAAAAAAGGCTCAAAAATTAAAATCTTTTTGCATGGAGGCCTCTTATGTGCAATTGCTTGTGGGAAAAACGATAAACGGACTATACCATAAATAAAAAGTTTTTTTTCATTTTCTAGTGCTATACATGACTTTTTTTCTAGTGCCATACAAGTATTTTATTTTGTGTGTGTGTGCATGTGCTGTTCATGAGGCTTTGCATGATTCTTTTATTGATTCAATAAACCTTAGTTCTCATTAAGGGAAATACTTATCTCTACTGTACTGCATCTCCTTGCTCTTCAGGAAACATTCCAACACAGCTCACAAGTAGCAGGCTACTAACTAATGAATAATTTGAATAATTTGTAATAAGGTTGTACTTTAGCTCGGTGAGCTTCAAACACTCGTGTTGGTTTGTTCCAACACTCTGATTTCTATTTGGTTTTGCTTTTTGTTTGTTTGCTTTACTTTTCTTTTTGCCGGTTGCATTTCTTTCGCATTTAAAAAATAAAAAACCAAAATAATGTTTTCTTTCGCTTGCTCTTTTTCTTTTCTCCGCGGATTTCCGTTCGCGTTCTTGCTAATATTTTTCCGCAGTGGAGTTGGTCTACGTTGGGAAGCGAGGAACACAACTTGAGGAAGAGAAACATGAACATTCATGACCATGAAGGTGATGAGTCCCTTTGGTAATCCGGTAACGGATAACATAAAGGTTCCCAGCCTCTTTCCCCAATGTGTGACCCTGAGTTATCGAACCCATGAGAGGATGTGCACTTACGACAAGGGTTTTCTACCTAAGCCTTTGTGAGAGAATTCAATTCCAGTTTTAGACCGGATCGTTATCACATTTGCTATTGAAAACACTTATAATAAAAACAGACATGGGTACGAGGACTTGATTCTTACAGCCATATGTTTGTGATCGGGATCACCATGATCTTAATTTATTCTCTTGAAGGCACCCGTTAAGATGTGCTTACAATGACTCTAAGTGGGGGATGCGTACAAATTACGTCTTGACCGGAACACGCCCTACATCAAGAGTCAGTTGTCCAACCATAGACCCTATCCGTTGCACGTCGCAATCACATCATAGCAGTTGTTTTTCAGAGCTCAAATTCATCATTAAGATCCCGAGCACAAATATAAGGTTATGAGAGTAAGACCTCATACCGATGCATATTTTTCATGCTATTGTTTTCACCCCTAAGGTTGTTACAGGTCAGGTTGAAAATTGGAATTTAATTCCTTAACAAAGAGTTGTGATAGCCTTTATCCTAGTGCACATCCTCTCGTGGGTTTGTGTAACGCCCGGATAATTAAGCTACAATAATCCCATGTTAATAGTGCCATATCATCACATTACTGTCGCTAATCTTCATTTGATCCAAATCACAATTCAAATTCAAAACCAAGTTTAAATTCAAAATTCAAATTTCTCAAACATGCAAACTACAATGTTCAAAGTGTTGCAAATAATCCATGGATATTTGTTATGTTGAAACCCACATTTTTATAAAGTAATTAAATGCCTTTAAATGAATAAAACAGGGGCTAAAAAAATTATTGAATGCCTTTAATTAATAAACAAATACAAACCTATTTTTTATTGTACCAAATTAATTTTGGCAGTAACCTAATTATAAATACTAATTTAGGGGCTAGTGTTATATTTTATAAAACTAAAAATAGAAAATAGAAAAAATAGTAACTATTTAAAAAGAAAAGAAAATGCAGAGTAGAAAAAAGGGAAAAAGATGCCCCTGCCCTCTAGACCTAACCCACCTGGGTTGGCTCAGCCGGCCCGCCTAACCCTCCTGAGCGGCCCAGCCAGAACAGGTTGTCCCCCCAGTCGCCTCCCTGTTCGAGCGACCGCGAGCGCGGGCTCCACCGCACCACCACGCAGACGATGAGGTGGATAAGCCCCCGCCCCCGCCGCCTCGGTCCTCTCCCCTGCGCTCATCCACTCCACTCGCCCGACTCCCCCACATCCCTGTCCCTCGCTCTGCCTCACTCTCTCCACCAAGCCCGAGCGCTGCCATGGACGCGACGCCGGCGTAGCCGCGGCCACCACCGTCCCTGAGCCCCTCCGCCGCGTCCTGATACATTTCCAATGTACCTATAATTTTTTATTTTTCCATGCTATTATATTATCTGTTTTGGATGTTTTATATGCATTATATGCTATTTTGTATTATTTTGGGGACTAACTTATTAACCTAGAGCCCAGTGACAGTTTTTGTTTTTTTTTTCCTTGTTTTTGACTTTTTCAGAAAAGGAATATCAAACGGAGTCCAAACGGAATAAAACTTTACGGTGATTTTTCTTGGACCAGAAGAAATCCATGAGACTTGGAGAGGAGGCCAGAAGACCCACGAGGCGGCCACAAGCCGTGGGGGCACGCCCCAGGGGGGTGCCCCTGACTTGTGGGCCCCTCTGGACCGTCTTGACCTAATCTCTGCACTATAAATCCTCAAATATTCCCCCTATACCAGAGGGCACACCAAAAGTACTTTTTCGCCGCTGCAAGCTTCTGTTCCCGTGAGATCCCATCTTGGGGCCTTTTCCGGAACTCCGCCGGAGGGGGATTTGATCACGGAGGGCCTCTACATCAACCTTGCCGCCCTTCCGATGAAGCATGAGTAGTTTACCACAAACCTAAGGGTCCATAGCTAGTAGCTAGATGGATTCTTCTCTCTCTTTGATCTTCAATACAATGTTCTCCTCGATGTTCTTGGAGATCTATTCAATGTAATCTTGTTTTGCGGTGCGTTTGTTGAGATCTGCTGAATTGTGGATTTATGATCAGATTATCTATGAATATTATTTGAGTTTTCTCTGAACTCTTTTATGCATGATTAAGATATCTTTGTACTTCTCTTAGAACTATCAGTTTGGTTTGGCCAACTAGATTGGTTTTTCTCGCAATGGGAGAGGTGCTTAGTTTTGGGTTCAATCTTGTGGTGTCCTCACCCAGTGACAGAAGGGGTAGCGAGGCACTTATTCTACTGTTGCCATCAAGGATAAAAAGATGGGGTTTATATCATACTGCTTGAGTTTATCCCTCTACATCATGTCATCTTGCTTAAGGCGTTACACCGTTCTTATGAACTTAATACTCTAGATGCATGTTGGATAGCGGTCGATGTATGGAGTAATAGTAGTAGATGCAGGCAGGAGTCGGTCTACTTGTGACGGACGTGATGCCTATATTCATGATCATTGCCTTAGATATCGTCATAATTATGCACTTCTCTATCAATTGCTCAACAGTAATTTGCTTACCCACCGTATGCTTTATTCAAGAGAGAAGCCTCTAGTGAAACCTATGGCCCTCGGGTCTATTTTCCATCATATATTTTCAGATCAATAAACCAAAAAACCCAAAAATACCTTGCTGCAATTTATTTATATTTACTTTAGTTTGCTCTTTTATTTATCTTTTATACCTATCTCTATTAGATATCACTCTTGTTCGTGACTGTGAAGGGATTGACAACCCTTTTTTCACGTTGTGTGCAAGTGTTTGTTAGTTTGTGCAGGTACATATATTGGAGACTTGTTTGTGCCTCCTACTGGATTGATACCTTGGTTCTTAACTGAGGGAAATCCTTATCTCTACTTTGTTGCATCACCCTTTCCTCTTCAAGGAAAAAATCAACGCAAACTCAAGAAGTAGCATGTCCCTGCGCTCCTCCAGGATCCCGCCCCGTGCAAGCTCGCCACTAGCCCTTCCCCGGTGAGCTCCCCTCGCTTTCTCTCTTCCGTTTCCCCGTAGCCCGACGCCGTAGCCCACGCTTGCCGGCCGCGCCCGAAAGCCCCTGCCTCGCGTCCTGGCAGCCCCCTGCCGGCGTGTTGGTCGCACCCTGGCCCGACGCATCCCGCGCCCGCGGCCACCCGAGCTCTGCCTCTGCCGCTCGATGTGCATGCCTATTGCCGTTGTGCGCACCCGCTGCCCCGCGCTCCGCCGGCAGCGCCCCTCGGCCATGTCGGCCCCGCGTGCACAACCCCTTTTCCCTCCATCACCGTCGGCCACCGCTCCCCGCTTGCCTCCGGCCGCGGGCGTCCGCTGCCACGGCGCCCGCACGTCCTCCCCCTCTCACACCACTGCCGCCGATGTGGCACAGGCCTAGACCCACCCCGTGTTGCTGCCATCGGGCCCCACGGCCCCGGTTGACTGGTCAATTGACCTAGTTGACTAGTTGATGTTGGGGAACGTAGCATGCAATTTCAAAAAATTTCCTACGATCACACAAGATCTATCTAGGAGATGCATAGCAACAAGACGGGGAGAGTGTGTCCACGTACCCTCGTAGACCGAAAGCGGAAGCATTATGTTAACACGGTTGATGTAGTCGAACGTCTTCACGATCCAACCGATCCAAGTACCGAACGTATGGAACCTCCGTGTTCAGCACTCGTTTAGCTCGATGACGTCCCTCGAGATCTTGATCCAGTAGAGGGCCGAGGGATAGTTCCGACAGCACGACGGCGTGGTGATGTGATCCGCGCATGGCTTTGCCTAAGCACTATGACGCTATGACCGGAGGAGTAAACTGTGGAGGGGGCACCGCACACGGCTAAGAGAAATCTTGGTGTGCCTTTGGGGTGCCCCCCGCCCCCGTATATAAAGAGGAGGAGGAGGCCGACGGCCAGGAGGGGCGTGCCAAGGGGGGAGTCCTACTTGGACTCCTCGTCCAAGTAGGATTCGGCCCCCCTATGGGTTTGAGAACTATATAGACATGACCGAGACACTCCTTGGTCACATTGCACATATGATGATGTCCTACCGAGTGGGCCCAGAGATACCTCTCCGTCACACGGAGTGAAAAATCCCAGTCTCGATTTGTGCCAACCCAACAGACACTTTCGGAGATACCCGTAGTGTACCTTTATAGCCACCCAGTTACGTTGTGACGTTTGATACACCCAAAGCATTCCTACGGTATTCGGGAGTTGCACAATCTCATGGTCTAAGGAAATGATACTTGACATTTGAAAAGCTTTAGCATACGAACTACACGATCTTTGTGCTAGGCTTAGGATTGGGTCTTGTCCATCACATGATTCTCCTAATGATGTGATCCTGTTATCAACGACATCCAATGTCCATGGTCAGGAAACCGTAACCATCTATTGCTCAACGAGCTAGTCAACTAGAGGCTTACTAGGGACATGGTGTTGTCTATGTATCCACACATGTATCTGAGTTTCCTATCAATACAATTATAGCATGGATAATAAACGATTATCATGAACAAGGAAATATAATAATAACCAATTTATTATTGCCTCTAGGGCATATTTCCAACAGTCTCCCACTTGCACTAGAGTCAATAATCTAGTTCACATCGCCATGTGATTAACACTCACAGGTCACATCGCCATGTGACCAACATACAAAGAGTTTACTAGAGTCAATAATCTAGTTCGCATCACTATGTGATTAACACTCAATGAGTTCTGGGTTTGATCATGTTGCTTGTGAGAGAGGTTTTAGTCAATGGGTCTGCAACATTCAGATCCGTATGAACTTCGCAAATCTCTACACTATATTTGGAGCCATTTCAAATAACTGTTCTACTTGGAGCTATTCCAAATTGTTGCTCCATTATACGTATCCGGTATCTCTACTCAGAGCTATCCGGATATGTGTTAAGCTTGCATCGATGTAACTCTTTACGTCGAACTCTTTATCACCTCCATAACCGAGAAACATATCCTTATTCCTCTAAGGATAATTTTGACCGCTATCTGGTGATCTACTCCTAGATCACCTTTGTAGCCTCTTGCCAGACATGTGGCAAGGCACACATCAGGTACTCAGCATGGCATACCGTATAGAGCCTATGACAAAAGCATAGGGGACGACCTTCGTCCTTCCTCTTTCTTCTGCCATGGTCGAGCTTTAAGTCTTAACTTCATACCTTACAACTCAGGCAAGAACTCCTTTGGCTGATACATCTTGAACACCTTCAAGATCATGTCAAGGTATGTGCTCATTTGAAAGTACCATTAAGCGTTTTTGATCTATCCTTATAGATCTTGATGCTCAATGTTCAAGTAGCTTAATCCAGGTTTTCCATTGAAAAACACCTTTCAAATAACCCTATATGCTTTCCAGAAATTCCACATCATTTCGGATCAACAATATGTCATCCACATATGCTTATCAGAAATGTCGTAGTGCTCCCACTCACTTTATTGTAAATACAAGTTTCTAACAAACTTTGTATAAACCCATAAACTTTGATTACTCCATCAAAGTGTATATTCTGACTCCGAGATGCTTGCTCTAGTCCATGGAAGGATCGCTGGAGCTAGCATACCTTTTAGCATCCTTAGGATAGAAAAAACCTTTCTGATTGTATCACATACAACCTTTCCTTACGAAAACTGGTAAGAAAACTTGTTTTGACATCCATCTGCCAGATTTCATAAATGCAGCTTATGCTAACATGATTCCGACGGACTTAAGCATCGCTACGGGTGAGAAAATCTCATCGTAGTCAACTACTTGAACTTGTGAAAAACTCTTCGCCACAAGTCGAGCTTCATAGACGGTGACATTACCGTCCACGTCCGTCTTCTTCTTAAAATCCACATGTACCTAACAGCCTTACGACCATCAAGTAGTTCTTCCAAAGTCTACACCTTGTTTTCATACATGGATCCTCTCTCGGATTTTATGGCCTCGAGCCAATTTTCGGAATCCGGGCCCACCATCGCTTCTCCATAGCTCATAGGTTCATCGTTGTCCAACAACGTGACCTTTAAGACAGGGTTACCACTTAGAAGTTGTACACACCCTTGTCAACCTATGAGGTTTAGTGACTTGATCCGAAGTTTCATGATCACTATCATAAGCTTCCACTTCAATAGGTGTAGGTGCCACAGGAACAACTCCTTGTGCCCTGCTATACACTAGTTGAAGTGACAGTTCAATAACCTCATCAAGTCTCCACCTCCCACTCAATTCTTTCGAGAGAATCTTTTCCTCGAGAAAGGACCCGATTCAAGAAACAATTCCTATTGCTTTTGGATCTGAGACAGGAGGTATACCCAATTGTTTTGGGTGTCCTATGAAGATGCATTTATCCGCTTTGGGTTCGAGCTTATCAGCCTGAAACTTTTTCACATAAGCGTCGCAGCCCCAAACTTTTAAGAAACGACAGCTTAGATTTCTCTAAACCATAGTTCATACGGTGTCAACTCAAACGGAATTGCGTGGTGCCCTATTTAAAGTGAATGTGGTTGTCTCTAATGCCTAACCCATAAAATATAGTGGTAATTCGATAAGAGACATCATGGTATGCATCATATCCAATAGGGTGCAGTTATGATGTTCGGACACACCATCACACTATGGTGTTCCAGGCTGTATTAGTTGTGAAACAATTTCCACAATGTCTTAATTCTGTGCCAAACTCGTAATTCAGATATTCATCTCTATGATCATATCATAGATATTTTATCCTCTTGTCACGACGATCTTTCAACTTCACCCTGAAATTACTTGAACCTTTCAATAATTCAGACTCGTGATTCATCAAGTAAATATACAGTATCTACTCAAATCATCTGTGAAGTAAGAACATAACGATATCCACTACATGCCTCAGCACTCATTGGACTGCACACATCAAAATGTATTACTTCCAACAAGTTGCTTTCTTGTTCCATCTTACTGAAAACGAGGCCTTTCAGTCATCTTGCCCATCTGGTATGATTTGCATGTCTCAAGTGATTCAAAATCAAGCGAGTCCAAAGATCCATCAACATGGAGCTTCTTCATGCGTTTTATACCATTGTGACTAAAATTGCAGTGCCACAAGTATGTGGTACTATCATTACTATCTTATATCTTTTGGCATGAACATGTGTATCACTACGATCGGGATTCAATAAACCATTCATTTTAGGTGTAAGACCATTGAAGGTATTATTCAAATAAACAGAGTAACCATTATTCTCCTTAAATGAATAACCGCATTGCGATGAACATAATCTAATCATGTCTATGCTCAACGCAAACACCAATCCCGATGGCAGACGGGGCGTGCGATGTTTGATCACATCAACCTTGGAGACTCTTCCAACACATATCGTCGTCTCACCTTTGGCTAGTCTCCGTTTATTCTGTAGCCTTTTATTTCGAGTTACTAACACTTAGCAACCAAACCAGTATCTAATACCCTGCTGCTACTAGGAGTACTAGTAGAGTAGACATTTATAATGTATGTCCAACACATACTTCTGTCAACCTTGTCAGCCTTCTCATCTACCAAGTATCTAGGGTGGTTCTGCTTCAGTGATCGTTCCCCTTATTACAGAAGCACTTAGTCTCGGGCTTGGGTTCAACTTTGGGTTTCTTCACTAGAGCATCAACTGATTTGTTGTTTCATGAAGTATCCCTTTCTTGCCCTTGCCCTTCTTGAAACTAGTGGTTTTACTAACCATCAACAATTGATGCTCCCTTTTGATTTCTACTTTCGCGGTGTCGCGAATGGCTCAAGGATCAGATCTATCCCTGATATGTTATAGTTCATCACGAAACTCTAGTAGCTTCGTGACAGTGACTTTGGAGAACCATCACTATCTCATCTGGAAGATTAACTCCCACTCGATTCAAGCGATTGTTGTACTCATACAATCTGAGCACATGCTCAACGATTGAGCTTTTCTCGTTAGTTTGCAGGCTTAAGAAACTTGTCAAAGGTCTCATACCTCTTGACGTGGGCACTAACCTGAAATCCCAATTTCAGTCCTTGGAATATCTCATATGTTCTGCGATGTTTCAAAAACGTCTTTGGTGCCTCAATTCTAAACCATTTAGCATTACGCACTGAACTATCATGTAGTCATCAAAACGTGTATGTCAGATGTTTGCAACATCCATAACCGACGTTCGAGGTTCAGCTCACTGAGCGGTGCATTAAGGACACAATCCTTCTGCGCAGCAATGAGGACAATCCTCAGTTTATGGACCCAGTCCGCATAATTGCTACTATCAACTTTCAACTAAATTTTCTCTAGGAACATATCTAAAACAGTAGAACTAAAGCGTAAGCTATGACATAATTTGCAAAGTCCTTTTGACTATGTTCATGATAATTGAGTTCATCTGATTATTTCATGAACTCCCACTCAGATAGACATCCCTCTAGTCATCTAAGTGATACATGATCCGAATCAACTAGGCCGTGTCCGATCATCACGTGAGACGGACTAGTCATCATCGGTGAACATCTCATGTTGATCGCATCTTCTATACGACTCATGTTCGACCTTTCGGTCCTTCGTGTTCCGAGGCCATGTCTGTACATGCTAGGCTCGTCAAGTTAACCTAAGTGTTTCACATGTGTTCCGAGGCCATGTCTGTACATGCTAGGCTCGTCAACACCCGTTGTATTCAAACGTACGAATCTATCACACCCGATCATCACGTGGTGCTTCGAAACGACGAACCTTCGCAACGGTGCACAGTTAGGGAGAACACTTTTCTTGAAATTTTAGTGAGGGATCATCTTATTTAAGCTACCGTCATTCGAAGCAAATAAGATGTAAAAACATGATAAACATCACATGCAATCAAATAGTGACATGATATGGCCATCATCACTTTGCTCCTTTTGATCTCCATCTTCGGGGCTCCATGATCATCATCGTCACCGGCATGACACCATGATCTCCATCATCATGATCTCCATCATCGTGTCTTCATGAAGTTGTCTCGCCAACTATTACTTCTACCACTACAGCTAACGGTTAGCAATAAAGTAAAGTAATTACATGACGTTTATGTTGACACGCAGGTCATAAATAAATTAAGACAACTCCTATGGCTCCTGCCGGTTGTCATTCTCATCGACATGCAAGTCGTGATTCCTATTACAAGAACATGATCATCTCATACATCACATATATCATTCATCACATCCTTTGGCCATATCACATCACAAAACACTTGTTGCAAAAACAAATTAGACGTCCTCTAATTGTTGTTGCAAGTTTTTACGTGGCTGCTATAGGTTGCTAGCAAGAACGTTTCTTACCTACGCCAAAACCACAACGTGAATTGCCAATTTCTATTTACCCTTCATAAGGACCCTGTTCATCGAATCCGATCCGACTAAAGTGGGAGAGACAGACACCCGCCAGCCACCTTATGCAGCTAGTGCATGTCAGTCGGTGGAACCAGTCTCACGTAAGCGTACGTGTAAGGTCGGTCCGGGCCGCTTCATCCCACAATGCCGCTGAATCAAGATAAGACTAGTACCGGCAAGTAAATTGACAAAATTTACGCCCACAACTACTTTGTGTTCTACTCGTGCATAGAAACTACGCATAGACCTAGCTCATGATGCCACTGTTGGGTAACGTAGCAGAAATTCAAAATTTTCTATGCAACACCAAGATCAATCTATGGAGTAATCTAGCAACGAGGGAAGGAGAGTGCATCTACATACCCTTGTAGATCGCTAAGCGGAAGCGTCCAAGTGAACGGGGTTGATGGAGTCGTACTCGTCGTGATCCAAATCACCGATGATCCTAGTGCCGAACGGACGGCACCTCCCCATTCAACACACATACAGCCCGGGGATGTCTCCTCTTTCTTGATCCAGCAAGGGGAGAGGAGAAGTTGAGGGAAAACTCCGCCATCACGACGGCATGGTGGTGATGGAGCTCGTGGTTTTCCGGCAGAGCTTCGCCAAGCACTACGGAGGAGGACGAGGTGTTGGAGGAGGGAGAGGGCTGCGCCAGGGGAAGGGTGCGGCTGCCCTCTCTCTCCCTCACTATATATAGGGGGAAGGGAGGAGGGGGAGGCGCCCTAGGGTTCCCTAGGGGAGGGGCGGCGGCCACAGGGGAAACCCTAGATGGGTTTGGGCGCCCCCACCCCCTAGGAAACTTGCCCCCCAAGCCGGGAGGGGCGGCTGCCCTAGGGGTGGCGCCCCCACCTCCCCTGGTTACGTGAGATGGGGTGGGAGGGGCGCTCAGCCCCTTATTGTGCTGATGTGCCCTCTCCCCTTGGCCCATAAGGCCCCCCAACACTTGTCGGGGCCTCCGAAACCCCTTTCGGACACGCTGGTCATCACCTGGTACCCCCGGAACAATTCCGGACTCCAATACCCTTCGTCCAATATACCGATCTTCACCTCCGGACCATTCCGGAGCTCCTCGTCATGTCCGGGATCTCATCTGGGACTCTGAACAACCTTTGGTAACCACATACTATTTCCCATAACAACTCTAGCGTCACCGAACCTTAAGTGTGTAGACCATACGGGTTCGGGAACCATGCAGACATGACCGAGACAACTCTCCGGCCAATAACCAACAGCGGGATCTGGATACCCATGTTGGCTCCCACATGTTCCACGATGATCCCATCGGATGAACCACGATGTCGAGGATTCAATCAATCCCGTATACAATTCCCTTTGTCCAGCGGTATTGTACTTGCCTGAGATTCGATCGTCGGTATCCGATACCTTGTTCAATCTCGTTACCGGCAAGTCTCTTTACTCGTTCCGTAACACATCATCCCGTGATCAACTCCTTGGTCACATTGCGCATATGATGATGTCCTACCGAGTGGGCCCAGAGATACCTCTCCGTCACACGGAGTGACAAATCCCAGTCTCGATTCGTGCCAACCCAACAGACACTTTCGGAGATACCCGTAGTGTACCTTTATAGCCACCCAGTTACGTTGTGACGTTTGATACACCCAAAGCATTCCTACGGTATCCGGGAGTTGCACAATCTCATGGTCTAAGGAAATGATACTTGACATTTGAAAAGCTTTAGCATACGAACTACATGATCTTTGTGCTAGGCTTAGGATTGGGTCTTGTCCATCACATGATTCTCCTAATGATGTGATCCCGTTATCAACGACATCCAATGTCCATGGTCAGGAAACCGTAACCATCTATTGATCAACGAGCTAGTCAACTAGAGGCTTACTAGGGACATGGTGTTGTCTATGTATCCACACATGTATCTGAGTTTCCTATCAATACAATTATGGCATGGATAATAAACGATTATCATGAACAAGGAAATATAATAATAACCAATTTATTATTGCCTCTAGGGCATATTTCCAACAATGTTGACAAATGAAAATAATTGGACACCTCCGGAGCCAGCTCCTGAGCCTATTCCTAAACCAACTCCGAAGAAGAGGGGTGTTCTATTTCTCAGTCCTGAAGATATGCAAGAGGCAAAGAAATCTATGAAAGAAAAAGGTATTAAAGCTGAAGATGTTAAGAATTTACCTCCTATTGAAGAAATACATGGTCTTAATTACCGCCTGTTGAAGAAACATATGATCTTAATCCATTACCTATTGAAGAAACTCATGGTCTTGATAACCCGACACAGGTAGTAAAGGTAAATTCTCTCTATAGATATGATAAAGCTGAAATCCCATTTACTAAGTTTGGTAGCCCATGCTTAGATGAGTTTGATAAATTTATGGTTAAGAAAGAAGATTTTAATGCTTATTTTGGTAGACAATTGAAATACAATTCAAATATGCTTGAACACTTGGGTGATTATATGGCTAATGTCAAAGGTGAACTTAAACTTATTAGTAAACATGCTTCTATGGTTACCACTCAAGTAGAACAAGTACTTAAAGCTCAAAATGATTTGCTCAATGAATTGAATAGTAAGAACAATGATAATGCTATTAGAGTTATGACTAGAGGTGGTAAAATGACTCAGGAACCTTTGTATCCTGAAGGCCACCCTAAGAGAATTGAGCAAGATTCTCAGAGAAATAATGTAGATGCACCTAGTCCTTCTAAAAGGAAGAAAAAGAAAAATGATAGGACTTTGCATGCTTCTAGTGAACCTATTACTGAAACACATGAGAATCCAAATGATATCTCTATTTCTGATGCTGAAACACAATCTGTTAATGAACCTGAAACTAGTGATAATGCTAATAATAATGTTCATGATGATGCTCAACCTAGTAATGATAATGATATAGAAATTGAACCTGCTGTTGATCTTGATAATCCACAATCAAAGAATCAACGTTATGATAAGAAAGACTTTGTTGCTAGGAAACACGGTAAAGAAAGAGAACCATGGGTTCAGAAACCTATGCCTTTTCCTCCCAAACCATCCAAGAAAAAGGATGATGAGGATTTTGAGCGCTTTGCTGAAATGATTAGACCTATATTTTTGCGTATGCGATTAACTGATATGCTCAAAATGAATCCTTATGCTAAGTATATGAAAGAAATTGTTACAAATAAAAGAAAGATACCGGAAGCTGAAATTTCCACCATGCTTGCTAATTATACTTTTAAGGGTGGAATACCAAAGAAACTTGGAGATCCCGGTGTACCAACCATACCATGCTCCATTAAAAGAAACTATGTTAAAACTTCTTTATGTGATCTTGGAGCCGGTGTTAGTGTTATGCCTCTCTCTTTATATCGTAGACTTGATTTGAATAAGTTGACACCTACTGAAATATCTTTGCAAATGGCTGATAAATCAACTGATATACCTGTCGGTATTTGTGAGGATGTGCCTGTTGTAGTTGCAAACGTTACTATTTTAACGGACTTTGTTATTCTTGATATTCCCGAGGACGATAGTATGTCTATTATTCTTGGAAGACCTTTTTTGAATACTGCAGGGGCTGTTATTGATTGCACTAAAGGCAATGTCACTTTTCATGTTAATGGTAATGAGCACACGGTACACTTTCCGAGGAAACAACCTCAAGTTTATAGTATCAACTCTATTGGAAAAATTCCATCGATTATATTTGGAGGTTTTGAATTTCCTCTTCCTACTGTCAAGAAGAAATATGATATTCTTATTATTGGGGATGTGCATATCCCCGTTGCGGTAACATAGTGTTATTCGAAATTTCTCCGGTTCCATGTTATTCGGAATGAGTTTGTTAACAAAACTTGATCAACCTTGTTAGTGGATTCCTTTTGATGATCATGAGATGGATGAAACTAGAAGGCACAACCTTCTGTACCTTCCTTTTACTTTCTGTTATTTATATTAAATAAAGTAAAAATAGTATTTTTTCTATCTGTTATCTGATTATCCGTGCAATATAAAAATACCCCGAAAATAAAAGTTCTCCAAATGCACTAAAATTAAATATGATTTTTTCTGGAATATATGAGAATATTTGGCACTGAGAACACAGCAGGGGGGGTCAACCACCTGCCCATGAGGGTGGAGGGCGCGCCCTACCCCCTGGGCGCGCCCCCTGCCTCGTGGGCCCACTATGGCCCTCCTCCACTTATCCTTTCACCCACACACTCCTTCTTCCTCCCCCAAACATGAATAACCAGCTCAAACCCGAGTCCAAGCTCGTTTTGCTGCCATTTTCGATCTCCTTGCTCAAAGCACCTCTCACAAAACTGCTTGGGGAGATTGTTCCTTGGTATGTGACTCCTCCATTGGTCCAATTAGTTTTTGTTCTAGTGCTTTATTCATTGCAAATTTTTGCTGCTTAGGTGACCCTGTTCTTGAGCTTGCATGTCAAGTTTATATGATCAAAAGTAGTTTTGATGCATGATATATGCCCTAGGCACTTGTAGGAGTAGTTGCTATCAATATTATTGAGTTTGGTTTACTTTTATTTTGAAGTCACTAAAAATTTCAGAATTTTTCAGAAAATGATGAAGAGACTTTTGAGGGGCTCATCGAGACGAAGCTCAAAGGAAAAGGCACCGAAGCCTAAGTATAATCTGCCTCGCACCGCGGAGGTTCGGTCGTGTGAATGGCCTTCCAATGATTTCTTGAGAGCAGCGGGGATTTATGAAGATTTTCATGAATTGGCTAAGAATGCAGGCCTCACCGCTTTCCTCCACGACCAACGCAATCAGTATCTCTTACTCACAAATATCTTTGTGCAAAACTTTCATTTCCATTCTAGGAGCTCACCACCTACGGTGGAGTTTCATTTATATGATGAGCATAAGGAGATGTCACTTTATGATTTTTGTCGGGTTTGTTTAGTACCTTTCGGGGGCAAGACAGAGGAACCACATCGCGAGGATGTGGATGGGTTTATTGATACTATCATTGTAGGGGAAACAAGGAAGGTTTCCGATGCACGAATCACTAGCATACATTTTCCTGTTTTACGCTATTTTGCATTATTTGCTAGTCGTTGTTTAATTGGTCATGGAAACTGTGGAAACCTTAGTGTCCCTGATATTATTATTTTGCTCCATGGCTTATACGGTGATAACTCTATTAGTATGGGCAGCATTATTGCTAAACAGTTAAGTTTGAACCGTACCAAGGGCCCCATCTTTGGAGGCATCTATGCTTCACGCCTAGCTGCACATTTTAACATACCTATTAGGCATTATGAGAAGGAAGAAAAGGTGCTGCCTCGTGTTTATTTAGATTATAAAAGTATGGTGGCACATGATTTTATTGTTAAGAATAGGGAGGGAGAGCTTAAATACAAATTGTTCTTCGATAAACATCATCCTGAGGCTATTACCCTGCCTGCTCCTTCTATATTTGATTTATCTGCAGGCCAGTACCTTGTTCCGTTAGAGGCTATTCACGCCTACCGGAACCCTGCACCAGCCATGGAGCCAGAGCTAGAACCACAAGTTGATCCTTCACGATAGTCTAATTACCAGTGGGATTCGGAGATGATTGCCAGCCAGTGGCAATCGGAGTCTTATTCTTCTTCTTAGTATGACCCCAACTATTACTATGGATATCCGCCAGGCCAGCCGTGGCCATAGACCAACTTAGGACAAAAGCCTAAGCTTGGGATACGTATTTCCCACCGACATTACATTTATGTTCACACACTCATTGCTAGATGTCGGTGCTCATACTTTTTGATTGTATTATCCATGCTAGTTTATTTTCTTTTTATGCTTTCTTATTGTGTGTTTGATAAACCTTAAGAAAAACCCCAAAAAATAGTTGTATCTTTTAATTAGTTTACTTTCCATGCTTGTAGTAGTAATTAAAAAGAAAACCCAAAAAGATTTCTTGTTCTTCTTTTACTTGTTGGGAGCTCTCCCGTGTAAATAGTTTTATTTCTTTTCTTTTCTTTTCTTTGGGGGTCGATCTGAGAAGACCATACTTAAATTGTTGAAGTGGATCTTGTATGCATAATTGTTGATCTGACAAAAGAGCCCATATTGCCTTGTCTTCTCCTATTTATTGAATGCTTGCAGATTTCAGCTTAGTCCAATGCACATGCACTATTATTAATATTCACATCGTTCGGTCGTGCAAGTGAAAGGCAATTATGACAATATATGATGGACTAACCGAGATGAGAAAAGCTGGTATGAAATCGACCTCTTTTGTTTTTATAAATATGATTAGTTCATCGTTCCTGATTCGGCCTATTATGAATAAACATGTTTTCAATGACAGCTAGAGATCATAGTTTCTTGTGCCATGCTTGATTAGCTATGAGTTATAATGGTTTACCTTGCGTGCCAACATGCTATTAAAATGGTTGTGATGTGGTATGATAGGGTGGTATCCTCCTCTGAATGATTTAAGTGACTTGACTTGGCGCATGTTCACGCATGTAGTTGAAACAAAATCAACATAGCCTTCACGATATTTATGTTCATGGTGGATTATATCCTACTCATGCTTGCATTCGGTATTTATTAATTTTAATGCATGGTCATGACTGTTGTCACTCTCCAGCTGGTCGCTTCCCAGTCTTTTGCTAGCCTTCACCTGTACTAAGCGGGAATACTGCTTGTGCATCCAATCCCTTAAACCCCAAAGTTATTCCACATGAGTCCACTATACCTACCTATATACGGTATCTACCTGCGGTTCCAAGTAAATTTGTATGTGCCAAACTCTAAACCTTCAAATAAATATCCTGTTTTGTATGCTCGAATAGCTCATGTATCAACTAGGGTTGTCTGTATCTTCCATGTTAGGCGGGTTATTCTCAAGAGGAGTGGACTCCGCTCCTCACTCACGAGAAAGTGGCTGGTCACCGGGATGCCCAGTCCCATGCTTTATGCAAACTAAATCAAAATAACTGCAAACAAAACTCCCCCTGGGACTCTTGTTAGTTGGAGGCACTCGTTGTTTCGATCAATCCATGGATTGATGCTTGTTGGTGGAAGGGGGAGTATAAACTTTACCATTCTGTTTGGGAACCGCCTATAATGTGTGTAGCATGGAAGACACCGCCATCTCTTGGTTGTTATGTTGACAATGAAAGTATACCGCTCAAAATATTATTCATCTCTATTTCAAAACCGAGCTCTGGCACCTCTACAAATCCCTGCTTCCCTCTGCGAAGGGCCTATCTATTTACTTTTATGCTGAGTCATCATCCTCTTATTAAAAAGCACTAGTGGGAGAGAACCAGTTGAGACCTAAGAGTTATTGCGAATGTGGTTAGTTATAATCTTTGCTGAAAACTTGAAATTTACAACAACAAGAGCAAACAGAGTTTGTAAAAGTTTTTCTTTATCACTTTCAGTTTGTCAACTGAATTGCTTGAGGACAAGCAAAGGTTTAAGCTTGGGGGAGTTGATACGTCTCTGTTGTATCTACTTTTCCAAACACTTTTGCCCTTGTTTTGGACTCTAACTTGCATGATTTGAATGGAACTAACCCGGACTGACGCTGTTTTCAGCAGAATTACCATGGTGTTATTTATGTGCAGAAACAAACATTCTCGGAATGGCCTGAAACTTCACGGAGCAACTTTTTGGAAAATATAAAAAATACCTGCAAAAGATGAAGGCCAGGGGCCCACCACCTGTCCACGAGGGTGGGGGGCGCGCCCCTACCTCGTGGGCCCCCTGGAGCTCCTCCGACTCCAACTCCAACTCTATATAATGTGTTTCGGGGAGAAAAAAAATCAGAGAGAAGGATTCATCGCGTTTTACGATACGGAGCCGCCGCCAAGCCCTAAAACCTCTCGGGAGGGCTGATCTGGAGTCCGTTTGGGGCTCTGGAGTGGGGAATCCGTCGCCATCGTCATCATCAACCATCCTCCATCACCAATTTCATGATGCTCACCGCCGTGCGTGAGTAATTCCATCGTAGGCTTGCTGGACGGTGATGGGTTGGATGGGATCTATCATGTAATCGAGTTAGTTTTGTTAGGGTTTGATCCCTAGTATCCACTATGTTCTGAGATTGATGTTGCTATGACTTTGCTATGCTTAATGCTTGTCACTAGGGCCCGAGTGCCATGATTTCATATCTGAACCTATTATGTTTTCATCAATATATGAGAGTTCTTGATCCTATCTTGCAAGTCTATAGTCACCTATTATGTGTTATGATCCGTTAACCCCGAAGTGACAATAATCGGGATACTTACCGGTGATGACCGTAGTTTGAGGAGTTCATGTATTCGCTATGTGTTAATGCTTTGTTTCGGTACTCTATGAAAAGGACGCCTTAATATCCCTTAGTTTCCATAAGGACCCCGCTACCACGGGAGGGTAGGACAAAAGATGTCATGCAAGTTCTTTTCCATAAGCACGTATGACTATATTCGGAATACATGCCTACATTACATTGATGAACTGGAGCTAGTTTCGTGTCACCCTAGGTTATGACTGTTACATGATGAACCGCATCCGACATAATTCTCCATCACTGATCCATTGCCTACGAGCTTTCCATATATTGTTCTTCGCTTATTTACTTTCCCGTTGCTATTGCTATCATCACTACAAAATACCAAAAACATCACTTTTACTACTGTTACCTTTTGCTACCGTTACCACTACTATCATATTACTTTGCTACTAAATACTTTGCTGGAGATACTAAGTTTCCAGGTGTGGTTGAATTGACAACTCAGCTGCTAATACTTGAGAATATTCTTTGGCTCCCCTTCTGTCGAATCAATAAATTTGGGTCGAATACTCTACCCTCGAAAACTATTGTGATCCCCTATACTTGTGGGTTATGAATAGCACACAAGGTGTTTCTCTCGTATTCGGGAGTTGCATAATCTCATAGTTAGAGGAATATGTATTAGTCATGAAGAAAGCAATAGCAATAAAACTAAACAATCATTATGCTATGCTAACGGATGGGTCTTGTCCATCACATCATTCTCTAATGATGTGACCCTGTTCATCAAATGACAACACATGTCTATGGTTAGGAAACTTAACCATCTTTGATTAACAAGCTAGTCAAGTAAGAGGCATACTAGGGACACTCTGTTTTGTCTATGTATTCACACATGTACTAAGTTTCCGGTTAATACAATTCTAGCATGAATAACAAACATTTATCATGATATAAGGAAATATAAATAACAACTTTATTATTACCTTTAGGGCATATTTCCTTCAGTCTCCCACTTGCACTAGAGTCAATAATCTAGATTACATACTAATGATTCTAACACCCATGGAGTCTTGGTGCTGATCATGTTTTGCTCGTGAAAGAGGCTTAGTCAACGGGTCTGCAACATTCAGATCCGTATGTATTTTGCAAATCTCTATGTCTACCTCCTTGACTTGATTGTGGATGGAATTGAAGCGTCTCTTGATGTGTTTGGTTCTCTTGTGAAATCTAGATTCCTTCGCCAAGGCAATTGCTCTAGTATTGTTACAAAAGATTTTCATTGGACCCGATGCCCTAGGTATTACACCTAGATCGGATATGAACTCCTTCATCTAGACTACTTCATTTGCTGCTTCTGAAGTAGCTATGTACTCCGCTTCACACATAGATCCCGCCACGATGCTCTACTTCCCTCCCACTCACTTCTTTCGAGAGAAACTCTTTCTCTAGAAAGGATCCATTCTTAGCAACGCATATCTTGCTTTCAGATCTGTGATAGAATGTGTACCCAACATTTTCCTTTGGGTATCCTATGAAGACACATTTCTCCGATTTGGGTTCGAGCTTATCAGGTTGAAGCTTTTTCACATAAGCATCGCAGCCCCAAACTTTAAGAAATGATAGCTTATGTTTCTTGCCAAACCACAGTTCATATGATGTCATCTCAATGGATTTAGATGGTGCCCTATTTAACATGAATGCAACCGTCTCTAAAGCATAACCCCAAAATGATAGTGGTAAATCAATAAGAGACAACATAGATTGCACCATATCTAATAAAGTACGATTACGATGTTCGGACACACCATTACGCTGTGGTGTTCTAGGTGGCGTGAGTTGTGAAACTATTCCACATTGTTTCAAATGAAGACCAAACTCATAACTCAAATATTCTCCTCCACGGTCAGATCGTAGAAACTTTATTTTCTTGTTACAATGATTTTCCACTTCACTTTGAAATTCTTTGAACTTTCAAATGTTTCAGACTTATGTTTCATTAAGTAGATATACCCATATCTGTTCAAATCATCTGTGAAGGTTAGAAAATAACGATACCCGCCGCGAGGCTCAACACGCATCGGACCGCATACATCAGTATGTATTATTTCCAACAAGTTAGTTGCTCGCTCCATTGTTCCAGAGAATGGAGTCTTAGTCATCTTGCCCATGAGGCATGGTTCGCAAGCATCAAGTGATTCATAATCAAGTGATTCCAAAAGTCCATCAGCATGGAGTTTCTTCATGCGCTTTACACCAATATGACCTAAACGGTAGTGCCACAAATAAGTTGCACTATCATTATTAACTTTGCATCTTTTGGCTTCAATATTATGAATATGTGTATCACTACAATCGAGATTCAACAAAAACAGACCACTCATCAAGGGTGCATGACCATAAAAGATATTACTCATATAGATAGAACAACCATTATTCTCCGATTTAAATGAATAACCGTCTCGCATCAAACAATATCCTGATATAATGTTCATGCTCAACGCTGGCACCAAATAACAATTATTTAGGTCTAAAACTAATCCCGACGGTAGATGTAGAGGTAGCGTGCCGACTGCGATCACATTGACTTCAGAACCATTTCCCACGTGCATCGTCACCTCGTCCTTAGTCAATCTTCATTTAATCCGTAGCCCCTGTTCCGAGTTGCAAATAAGAGCAACAGAACCAGTATCAAATACCCAGGCGCTACTACGACCATTAGTAAGGTACACATCAATAACATGTATATCAAGTATACCTTTCACTTTGCCATCCTTCTTATCCGCCAAATACTTGGGGCAGTTCCGCTTCCAGTGACCAGTCCCTTTGCAGTAGAAGCACTCAATTTCATGCTTAGGTCTAGACTTGGGCTTCTTCCCTTGAGCAGCAACTTGCTTGTTGTTCTTCTTGAAGTTCCCCTTCTTCCCTTTACCATTTTTCTTGAAACTAGTGGTCTTGTTAACCATCAACACTTGATGCTCTTTCTTGATTTCTACCTCCGCAACCTTTAGCATCACGAAGATCTCGGGAATTGTCTTTTCCATCCCTTGCATATTGTAGTTCAACATGAAGCCTTTATAGCTTGGTGGCAGTGATTGAAGAACTCTTTCAATGACACTATCATCAGGAAGATTAATTCCCAGCTGAGTCAAGTGGTTATGGTACCCAGACATTCTAAGTATGTGTTCACTAACAGAACTATTCTCCTCCATTTTGCAGCTGTAGAACTTGTTGGATATTTCATATCTCTCAACTCGGGCATTTTCTTGAAATATTAACTTCAACTCCTAGAACATCTCATATGCTCCATGATGTTCAAAACGTCTTTGAAGTCCCGATTCTAAGCCGTAAAGCATGGCACACTGAACTATTGAGTAGTCATCAGCTTTGCTCTGCCAGACGTTCATAACGTCCAGAGTTGCTCTTGTAGTGGGTCTTGCACCTAGCGGTGCTTCCAGGACGTAATTCTTCTATGCAGCATTGAGGATAATCCTCAAGTTATAGACCCAGTCTGTGTAGTTGCTACCATCATCTTTCAACTTAGCTTCTCTAGGAACGCATTAAAATTCAAGGGAACGGTAGCACGGACCATTGATCTACAACAACATAGATATGAAAAAACTATCAAGTACTAAGTTCATGATAAATTAAAGTTCAATTAATCATATTACTTAAGAACTCCCACTTAGATAGACATCCCTCTAGTCATCTAAATGATCACGTGATCCATATCAACTAAACCATGTCCGATCATCACGTGAGATGGAGTACTTTTCAATGGTGAACATCACTATGTTGATCATATCTACTATATGATTCACGTTCGACCTTTCGGTCTCAGTGTTCCGAGGCCATATCTGCATATGCTAGGCTCGTCAAGTTTAACCCGAGTATTCTGCACGTGCAAAACTGGCTTGCACCCATTGTATGTGAACACAGAACTTATCACACCCGATCATCACGTGGTGTCTTGGCACGACGAACTGTCGCAACGGTGCATACTCACGGAGAACACTTATACCCTGAAATTTAGTGATGGATCATCTTATAATGCTACCGCCATACTAAGCAAAATAAGATGCATAAAAGATAAACATCACATGCAATCTAAATATGTGGCATGATATGGCCATCATCATCTTGTGCCTTTGATCTCCATCTCCAAAGCACCGTCATGATCTCCATCGTGACCGGCTTGACACCTTGATCTCCATCGTATCGTCATTGTCATCTCGCCAACTATTGCTACTACGACTATCGCTACCGCTTAGTGATAAAGTAAAACAATTACATGGTGATTGCATTTCATACAATAAAGTGACAACTATAAGGCTCCTGCCAGTTGCCGATAACTTCTACAAAACATGATCATCTCATACAACAATTTATATCTCATCACGTCTTGACCATATCACATCACAACATGCCCTGCAAAAACAAGTTAGATGTCCTCTACTTTGTTGTTGCAAGTTTTACGTGGCTGCTACGGGCTTCTAGCAAGAACCGTTCTTACCTACGCATCAAAACCACAATGATTTTTCGTCAAGTGTGATGTTTTAACCTTCAACAAGGACCGACCGTAGTCAACTCGATTCAACTAAAGTTGGAGAAACAAACACCCGCCAGCCACCCATGTGCAAAGCACGTCGACATAACCAGTCTCATGAACGCGGTCATGTAATGTCGGTCCGGGCCGCTTCATCCAACAATACCGCCGAATCAAAGTAAGATGTTGGTGGTAAGCAATATGACTATTATGTCCCACAACTCTTTGTGTTCTACTCGTGCATATCATCTACGCATAGACCTGGCTAGGATACCACTATTGGGGAACGTAGCATGCAATTTCAAAAAAATTCCTACGATCATGCAAGATCTATCTAGGAGATGCATAGCAACGAGACAGGGAGAGTGTGTCCATGTACCCTCGTAGACCAAAAGCTGAAGCGTTATGTTAACGCGGTTGATGTAGTCGAACGTCTTCACGATCCAACCAATCCAAGTACCGAACGTACGGCACCTCCATGTTCATCTCGATGACGTCCCTCGAGCTCTTGATCCAGTAGAGGGTTGAGGGAGAGTTCCGATAGCACGACGGCATGGTGACGGTGATGGTGATGTGATCCGCGCAGGGCTTTGCCTAAGCACTACGATGCTATGACCGGAGGAGTAAATTGTGGAGGGGGGCACCACACATGGCTAAGAGAAATCTTGGTGTGCCTTTGGGGTGCCCCCCGCCCCTGTATATAGGGGGGGGGGGGGGAGGAGGAGGCCGGCGGCCAGGAGGGGCGCGCCAAGGGGGGAGTCCTACTTGGACTCCTAGTCCAACTAGGATTCGCCCCCCTACCTTTTCCTTCTGACGAAGGGGGAAATAGGGAAGGAGAGGAGAGGAAGAGGGAAAGGAGGGCCCCGCCCCCTCCCCTTCCTATTCGGACTCCCCTTGGGGGGGGGCTCCCTCTTGTGGGCTGTCCCCTCTTCTCTCCCATGGCCCATGAGGCACATGATTTCCCCCGGAGGGTTCCGGTAACCCCTCGGTACTCCGATAAAATACCCAAATCACTCGGAACCATTCTGATGTCGAATATAACCTTCCAATATATGAATCTTTACCTCTCAACCATATCAGGACTCCTCGTCATGTCCATGATCTCATCCGGGACTCCGAACAAACTTCGGTCACCAAAACACATAACTCATAATACAAATCGTCATCGAATGTTAAGTGTGCGGACCCTACGGGTTAAAGAACTATGTAGACATGACCGAGACACATCTCCGGTCAATAACCAATAGCGAAAACTGGATGCTCATATTGGCTCCTACATATTCTACTCAGATTTTATCGGTCAAATCGCATAACAACATACGTCATTCCCTTTGTCATCGGTATGTTACTTGCCCGAGATTCGATCGTCGGTATCATCATACCTAGCTCAATCTCATTACCGGCAAGTCTCTTTACTCATTCTGTAATACATCATCCCGCAACTAACTCATTAGTCACATTGCTTGCAAGGCTTATAGTGATGTGCATTACCGAGAGGGCCCAGAGATACCTCTCTGATACTCGGAGTGACAAATCCTAATCTTGATCTATGCCAACCCAACAAACACCTTCGAAGACACATGTAGAGCATCTTTATAATCACCCAGTTACCTTGTGACGTTTGATAGCACACAAGGTGTTCCTCTCGTATTCAGGAGTTGCATAATCTCAAAGTCAGAGGAATATGTATTAGTCATGAAGAAAGCAATAGCAATAAAACTAAACGATCATTATGCTAAGCTAATGGATGGGTTTTGTCCATCACATCATTCTCTAATTATGTGATCACGTTCATCAAATGACAACACATGTCTATGGTCAGGAAACTTAACCATCTTTGATTAACGAGCTAGTCAAGTAAGAGGTATACTAGGGACACTCTGTTTTGTCTATGTATTCACACATGTACTAAGTTTCCGGTTAATACAATTCTAGCATGAATAATAAAAATTTATCATGATATAAGGAAATATAAATATCAACTTTATTATTGCCTCTAGGGCATATTTCCTTCGGCTGACTGGGCAGTTGACCCAGTCAACAAGGGCCCACTGGACAACCACTGGTGCACCTGTGTGTGCACTGCACCGGGTGCACCTAGCATTTTCCCATTTAATATTTGAATTAAAATTAATTTTAAAAAGTGATTAAAACTTAGAAAATTAATATAAAATAATCTATAACTCGGATGAAAATAATTTGTATATGAAAGTTGCTAAAAAAATCCAATGAATCTATTTATGCGATCCGCTCATCTGTCACATGCCCTTAGCATAGTGAACATGGAACCGTCCCCCTTCGTTTCATCTACCCAAAAATGCCAAACTTTGGGAAAACATTCCCAGATGTTTCCCCCCTTCACCGGTATCGTGTAGAATTGTGTTAGTTCACACCTAGCACCGCTTATCGTCATGTCATGCTTAGTGATGCATCTCTATGCTTTACATTTATTGTTTCTTCCCCATCTTCTTCTCCGGTAGACCCCGAGACCGATGCTGCCTCTGCGATCGACTACGTCACCGACAACTGTTCTTCCTTTTCAGTAGAGCTTCCAGGAAAGCAAACCCCCCTTGATCATTCCTATATCGCCCATTCCATTCTCTCTCATGCTTGCATTAGATTTTGGAACTGTAATCGATTGCTCCTATTCGCTTTTGTAACCTGCTGTTGTATCTTACCCGCTTATCCTAAACTTCTTAGTATAGGTTGGTTAGTGATCCATCAGTGGCCCCTCACCTTGTCCTTGTTGCCCCCGCTTTATGACCGATGACTCGACCAACGTGATCGACGTCCAAGGTCGACACATCACATCACACTCCCCTTAGTTGTACGACTCTACAGAGCTACTATCGAGTGCTGAGGGTGATACCTCGTATAGCACTTCTGATGTTAACTCTGTAGTGTAGCTAATCGGTCATGGTCTTCGAGGGTGATTCCTCCTTCACCACTCCCGATACGACTCTATCATGCAACCCCTCAAGCGTGAACGTCGAGGGTGATTCCTCCTATTTTGCCTTGAAGATTACATCAGGTGGAGATCTGATCATAAACTCAAAGTTCATCGGGTCCCAACAAGCACACCGCAAAAGAGTTACATCATATGGATCTCCAAGAGACCATTGTATTGAGAATCAACGATAGAGAGGAAGCCATCTAGCTATTAACTACGGACCCGAAGGTCCACAAAGAACTACTCACGCATCATCGGAGAGGCACCAATGGAAGTGGTGAACCCCTCCGTGATGGTGACTAGATTGGATCTGGTGGTTCTGGACTCTGCGGCGGCTGGAATTGATTTTCATCGACTCCCCTAGGGTTTCTGGAATATTGGGGTACTCATAGAGCAAAGAGGCGGTTCAGGGGGCACCCGAGGTGGGCACAACCCACCTGGGCGTGCCTAGGCCCCCAGGCGCGCCCTGGTGGGTTGTGCTCCACTTGGAGCACCCCCAGGTGTTTCTCTGGCCCACTGGATGTCTTCTGGTCCAAAAAAATCCACAAAAAGTTTCGGTGCCTTTGGACTCCGTTTGGTATTGATTACCTACGATGTAAAAAACATGCAAAAAATAGCAACTGGCACTTGGCACTATGTTAATAGGTTAGTACCAAAAAATGATATAAAATGATTATAAAACATCCAAGAATGATAATATAACAACATGGAACAATAAAAAATTATAGATACATTGGACACGTAAAAGAGCACAACCCACCAGGGCGCGCCTGGGGGCCCAGTCGCACGCAGGTGGGTTGTTGATACGTCCATTTTGCATCATGTTTTCTTATTGTTATTTATAATGTTTTTATCCATAATAATGCTTTTTGGAGTAATTCTAATGTCTTTGCTCTCATAATATGCAAGGTACACACAAAGAGGGAGAATTTTGGCAGCTGGAAATCTGGACCTGGAAAAGCTACATCAGGCCACCTATTCTGCACAACTCCAAACAAGCTGAAACTTCACGAAGATTTTTAATCAAATATATGAAGAATATTGGAGCAAATAACTACCAGAGGGGGCCCACCAGGTGGGCACAACCCACCTAGGCGCGCCAGGGAGCCCAGGCGCGCCCTGGTGGGTTGTGCTCACCCAAGCCCACCTCTGGTGCCCATCTTCTGGTATATAAGTCATTTTGACCTAGAAAAAATAAAGAGAGGACTTTCGGGACGGAGCTCCTCCGTCTCGAGGCGGAACTTTGGTAGGAGCATGTTAGCCCTCCGACGGAGTGATTCCGCTGGGGAAACTTCCCTCCCGGAGGGGGAAATCATCGTCATCATCATCACCAACAAATCTCCCATCTTGGGGAGGGCAATTTCCATCAACATCTTGTGGGTGACTAGTAGTGTTGATTACATCTTGTAGTTGATTACTATATGGTTTATTTGGTGGAAGATTATATGTTCAGATCCAATATGCTATTTAGTACCCCTCTGATCTTGAGCATTATTATCATTTGTGAGTAGTTACTTTTGTTCTTGAGGTCACGGGAGAGATCATGTTGCAAGTAGTCATGTGAACTTGATATGTGTTCGATATTTTGATAGTATGTATGTTGTGATTCCCTTAGTGGTGTCATGTGAACGTCGACTACATGACAGTTCACCATATTTGGGCCTAAGGGAATGCATTTTGGAGTAGCAATTAGATGATGGGTTGCGAGAGTGGCAGAAGCTTAAACCCCAGTCTATGCGCTATTCCGTAAGGGACCGATTGGATCCAAAAGTTTAATGCTATGGTTAGAATTTATTCTTAATACTTTTCTCATAGTTGCGGATGCTTGCGGGAGGGTTAATCATAAGTAGGAGGTTTATTCAAGTAAGAACAGCACCTAAGCACTGGTCCACTCACATATCGAATTATCAAAGTACCGAACATGAATTAAGCCAACCTGATGAAAGTGACTAGATGAAATTCCCATGTACCCTCAAGAACGCTTTGCTTACTATAAGAGACCGTTTTGGCTGTCCTTTGCCTCAAAAGGATTGGGATACCTTGCTGCACTTTTGCTACTATTATCATTACTTGCTCATTAGAAATTATCTTACTATCAAACTACTCTGCTACTTACAATTTCAGCACTTGCAGACATTACCTTACTAAAAACCACTTGTCATTTCCTGCTTCCCCTTGTTGGGTTCGACACTCTTACTTATCGAAAAGAGCTACAATTGATCCCCTATACTTGTGGGTCATCAAGGCTATTTTCTGGCGCCATTTCTAGGGAGTGAAGCGCCTTTGGTAAGTGGATTTTGGTAAGGAAACATTTATATAGTGTGCTGAAATTTATTATCACTTGTTACTATGGAAAACAATCCTTTGAGGGGTTTGTTCGGGGTAACTTCACCTCGAACGGAACCACAATTAGCTACCCCTCAACCTACTGCACTTACTGAAAATATTGAATATGAAATTCCTTCGGGTATGATAGAGCAACTGCTAGCTAATCCTTATGCAGGAGACGGAACCGAACATCCTGATATGCACTTGATATATGTAGAACAAATTTGTAGATTGTTCAAGCTTGCAGGTTTACCTGGAGAGTTATGAAAAAGGTTTTCCCTTTATCTTCGAAGGGAAAAGCATTTGCATGGTATATGCTATGTGATGATATTGGATCTTGGCATTGGAATTGTTTGAAATTGGAGTTCCATCAAAATATTTATCCTATGCATCTAGTTCATCGTGATCGGAATTATATATATAATTTTTGGCCTCGTGAAGGAGAAAGTATCGCTCTAGCTTGGGGTAGGCTTAAGTCAATGTTACATTCATGCCCCAATCACGAGCTCTCAAGAGAAATTATTATCCAGAACTTTTATGCTCGACTTTCTCATAATGATCAAACCATGCTTGATACCTCTTGTGCTGGTTCTTTTATGAAGAACACTATTGAATTCCAGTGGGATCTTTTGGAAAGAATTAAACGCAGCTCTGAAGATTGGGAACTCGATGAAGGTAAAGAGTCATGTATTTAGCTTAAGTTTCATTGTGTTAAATCCTTTATGAATACCGATGCTTTTCAAAAATTTAGCACTAAATATGGACTTGACTCAGAGATAGTAGCTTCCTTCTGTGAATCATTTGCTACTCATGTTGATCTCCCTAAAGAGAAATAGTTTAAATACCACCCACCTACTAAAGAAGAAATCAAAGAACCGGTACCAGTTAAAGAAGAAACTATACTTTATAATGTTGATCCAGTTGTTCCTTCTGCTTATATTGAGAAACCATCTTTCCCTGTTAGGATAAAGGAACATGCTAAAGTTTCAACTATGGTTAACAAAAGCTATATTAGAACACCTAAACCTGATGAGCAAATTAAAGTAGAACCTAGTATTGCTATGGTTAAAGATCTCCTGGAAGAAGATGTAGATGGGTATGTTATTTACTTCTGTGAAGAAGCTGCTAGAATTGCCAAACCTGATAAAAAGGATAAACATAGACCTGTTGCTGGCATGCCCGTTGTCTCAGTTAAAATAGGAGATCATTGTTATCATGGTTTATGTGACATAGGTGCTAGTGTGAGTGCTATTCCTTACACCTTATATCAAGAAATTATGAATGACATAGCACCCGCAGAGATAGAAGACATAGATGTTACTATTAAACTTGCTAATTGAGACACTATCTCACCAATTGGGATTGTTAGAGATGTTGAAGTCTTGTGTGGGAAAATAAAATACCCTACTAATTTTCTTGTTCTTGGTTCCCTACAAGATGAATTTTGTCCTATTATCTTTGGTAGACCTTTCTTGAACACCGTTAATGCTAGAATAGATTGTAAGAAACAAACTGTCGGTGTTAGTTTTGGTGATGAGTCTCATGAGTTTAATTTTTCCAAGTTTAGTAGAAAACTTCATGAAAAAGAATTGCATAGTAAAGATGAATTAATTGGTCTTGCTTCTATTGGTGTACCACCTATTGATCCATTAGAACAATATTTGCTAGACCATGAAAATGATTTACATATGCATGAAAGAAATGAAATAGATAAGATTTTGTTTGAACAACGTCCTCTACTTAAACACAATTTTCCTATTGACACTCTAGGAGGTCCTCCTCCACCTAAATGTGATCCTGTGTTTGAATTAAAACAATTGCTAGACTGTAACATCCCAAAATTCTAAATTTTGGAATGTTATATTGAATAAATAGTTTTGATTGATTGTTTGATTGAGGTGTGGTTGCTTGTGTGAAATTGAGTAAAATTTGAAACTTTTTGAAAGTTAAATGAGAGGGAATAAAATGACTTCCCCAAAACTTTCATTTTGCTTTTATGATCTCCATGAATTCAAATTTATTTTCAAATACAAAACCCTAGAGAGAAGATGACATGACTTCTTCCATTTAAATGAAAAGGGCGTTTGAAAATATTTGAATTTCATTTGGAAATGTTTCAAATTCAGAAACTTTATGCAACTCAATTATTTTCATGAGAGAAGATAAAACGACCTCTTCAAAACATATGAAATACGAGTTGGAAGTTTAAAAGAAATCAAATTTAAGGTCCCTTGGAAATTATTTTCAATTTGGGTTATTAGGATTTTATTCAACTTAGTTTTCTCCATAAATAAAATATATTGAAAATAGGGTAAAATGATTCCCTACAGTAGAAAATTGGCGAAAAATGGTTTTGAAATCATTTTGGTATTTTAAAATATTCTTATTTGGTTTTTAAATAAACCAGAGGCACTGTTTGAATTTTCTGGATTTTATTTGACGCTAGAAAAATGTTACTTTTGTGAAAAATCTTTTTCAGAAAATTTTGATATATAATATGCCTATATTATATTATATTTTTATTTTATTTTTTTGTTTTATTCACTTGCCTGTCTTTAAAAAAAACCTTTCCCTCCGACTGGGCCGACCCAGCTAGCAGCCCAGCCCAGCCAGCGCGCCACTGCCTTCCTCCTCCCGAGCAGGAGACCGGCCGCCGCATGCGTCGTCGCCGCGCCGTGCCCGACCTGGCCACCTTCCGCCGCCTTGCCCCTCATGCAAGCCGCGCCTCCTCTCCCCTCCTTTAAATACCGGAGCCCCGAGCCTCGTTCCTCGTCCTCGTCCCGCCCTCGCGACGCTGCCGCCGCATCTCGCCGGAGCCGCCGCCACCCTGCTCCGTCCCGTCGTCGTGGACCGCTGCTGACGTCGCCATCCTCCTCGCCTCGACACGCCGCCCCTCCCCGTCCACTCCACCCTCGCCGCCGGTCCGGTCGAGCCCGAGCCGCCCGCCGCCGTTTTCTCCGACGCCGACGAACCCCGCCGCCGCCGCCAGCCGTTGGATCTGGATCCAACGATCCAGATTTCGTTTTGTTTTTTAAATGGTTTCTTCTATTTCGTGAACGTTCGTTAGTTAGGGTTTACAGCGAATGTTTTCATTCGTTAGCGTTCGGTAGCGAACGTTCGTTTGATAGGATTTTTCTTTTTATTATAGTTTTCTACCAGGGACCTATTTGTAGTTTTATTTTTACAGATTAGTCCCTGATCTTCAAACCCTCACAACTTTTCAACTGTTTGTCCAAATCCAACGAAACCAACGCCCACTTCTTTGTTATGATCCCCTCTATCCAGATAACCAACTCACACATGTTTTTGAAGGTTTAAAATTTGGTTTCAAACAGATTTGAATTCAAACTTCTTTTGTTCATAACTTGAGTTTTATAACTCCGATTTAGTTGATTCTTTTTGCAAATTGAAGCTCTTGAACTAAAATTTCTGATAATGCCAAATCCCCCTAATTTTGGAATTGTTAGAAATTGTTTGATGTTGCAAGAGTTATTTGCCTGTTTTCGAAGTTTTCCAAGATCTTTTCTTTGATTCTTTTTGTATGATTGCTTTTGTGTGGTTACTATTGCTTGCTTATGATAGATTGACCAGAGTGTGACGAGTAGAACTATCGAGAGTTATGAGTGCGAATCATCTACATCAACAGTACAAGTCAAGTTCACACTTTGATCATACTTTTCATACCCGGTTTTTATGCATTAGTTTCAACCCTCAAACATTGCATGACTAGGACTTGTTAACATGTGGGTATTGGGAAGTAGTTGATGAGGTAGGAACCTATTGTCTTACTTTCAAACCCTGGGAGTTACTACGTTATGCTTATACTGCTATGCTATGCTCGTAGACATGGTTTGGTTTGAGAGAATTCATGAAAGATGCGAGAGTAATATTATCTATGGGAAACTTAAGGTGGCTACTTTAATACACATCTGGGTGGATTGGTTGGGGCACCCTGGGGATACCAGTGGATTGCCCAGACACCTGGGGAATCCAGTGTTGTCCTAGGAGATCTCGGGGTTACCGTGCAATCATCCTATGGTTTGCCACCCAGGCTCAAAGGGATCGTAAAATTATTCATGCTAGAAACTTCCATGTGCAGCCACAAGCCATTATGGGCTCTGGCATAGTTTGGTATGTTATGTGACCTCTTACAGTGGTAGACTAGCAGATGTAGGGGATGTAGGTGTTACGGTCTACCCATTGTACAGAGTTAATGATTCTGAAAGACTGTGTCTCGGTCATCCGTTTCTCAAACGCCATGCAGTGCGAGAAATACAACGGAGGAGGTCGAGTCTTGTGGGGGAAAAGTGCGCAAACCTCTGCAGAATGTACAAACTAATCATGATTAGCCGTGTCCTCGTTTATGGACATCTTGAGTATCTGGTAATTCAATTATTATGTTGATCTCATCACTTTATTTAATTAATAACTTGTTGGGTTAATGTTAATTTGGGATTGAGTTGGGGTTACCTTCTCAATGTTTTCAACAAACTTTGTAGTTAAATAAAATTTATTCCTTTGTTGTAGGGAAAAATTAGCTTTATGCAAAATTAAACTTAGAGCCTCCACCAACCAAATATGCATGTACTGATAGTCATTATTTCAGCATTGCTCTACAGTGTGAAATTGCCAGTACATTCGATGTACTGACCTACATGGCTGCAGCATCTCATGTTGCAAGAATCTTACGACGAGTAAGTGATAAGTTAGGGTTACGATTTCGACACTTAACTTTGCCATTGGTGTTGATTGTAATCCACAACCTTGTTGTTACTTCCGTTATTTGGATTGAGGTAATAGTATTTATGTTATTTTATACATGTGATTTACCTCTGTTATAAATCCTTGAGTACTGTGTGTGTTAGCATACCGATCCAGGGATGACACTTAAGCACAGAGACTTGACCGTCTGAGGTCCGGTCGCTACAAGATGGTATCAGAGCACATGTTGACTGTAGGACGTGACCCATATAAACTGGCAAGCCCATAGGAAAGATTTTCCCTAAAACCTTATTTTCAAATGATCTTTTACCTCTCTTCTTTTTTGAGTTTTATCAAATATTCCCTTTTAGATATACTATACCCCTCTTTTCCCTTTTGACCACACGAAGATTTGGCTGATGAGACCACTCCGAGAAGTACAAGATGTCGGACAACTAAGACCACTTATGAATGAAGAGGATTTTACCGTGCATTGTAATAATGGAAACCACGGCGATTGAAGACTCCGAAGACTAGGAGAATTTGAAGTGTCTGGAGAATTTCCAGATTAGTATGACCTAGTAAGGCTACCCTTATGGAATTAGTCAGACTATTGAAGTCGTCAATACCCGAGATCATGGTCTGTCGGAGACAGACTGGAACAAGGAGCATCAAAATTCAAAGTTTTTCTTGGGAAGAAAACCCTAAGGCAGGAGATATCAACTATGGTATGAAAGCATGGCAATGACATGGGCATAAACACTGCTATCCGTGATGTTATCGCCTGCTTATGCTATTGTCACTGTGCTGAGTTAAGCATGCATTTCTTCGGAAGGATTGGATGACAAAAGGGCTAATGGAGCACCTATCAGCAAAAGGTGAATTTTTAACTTTAGCTGGTGTATCACCGGGATCTGGAGTATTACATCAAGAAGTTTTAGATGGACCTGCAGGAAGCATTTCATGAAGAACTTAGGACCCAGAAGCTAAAATTTGCCAAGCTGGAGGAGCAAAACCTCGGGATACCGGAGATTTGTCAAGAATTGAAGGACAGGAGGACCATGGTTCATGCCAAGGATGTTGAAACCCAGAAGTTTGAAACGCAACTCCAGAATATTAAAGGACGTCACGAGAGACTTGCGTCAACGGAGATGATCTGGCAAAAGAACTTGAGAAGGACAAGCACGATTGGAAGAAGCCATCGGAGACATGAACAAGACCTAAAGAATTTGGCGACTTTGAAGATTTATTGACCTTTAGAAGACCAAACCCCTGTTATATACATACATTAGATGCGAAGATTGTGAGCTGTCATTTGTTTGATGTTTTTCCGACAGCCACAAAATAAAAATCTCTCTCTTCAAAACTATTGTTTGTATTGTGTGTATCCATCCCTATCTCTCTTATCTCACCCCAAAACCCTTGAAACCAATAGAGGATGAATGGAGATGAACTCACCTTTCTGGGACCGATAAGTCAATTGGAGACGGACCGATGGATTCAGAACATGGAAGATCACATGAAGAATAACTCTATGGACAGAAAGGATATGGCCCAGTTATTGGAAATATGCCCTAGAGGCAATAATAAATTAGTTATTATTATATTTCATTGTTCATGATAATCGTTTATTATCCATGCTAGAATTGTATTGATGGGAAACTCAGATACATGTGTGGATACATAGACAACACCATGTCCCTAGTAAGCCTCTAGTTGACTAGCTCGTTGATCAATAGATGGTTACGGTTTCCTGACCATGGACATTGGATGTCGTTGATAACGGGATCACATCATTAGGAGAATGATGTGATGGACAAGACCCAATCTTAAGCCTAGCACAAAGATCGTGTAGTTCGTTTGCTAAAGCTTTTCTAATGTCAAGTATCATTTCCTTAGACCATGAGATTGTGCAACTCCCCGATACCGTAGGAGTGCTTTGGGTGTGACAAACGTCACAACGTAACTGGGTGGCTATAAAGGTTCACTACAGGTATCTCCGAAAGTGTCTGTTGGGTTGGCACGAATCGAGACTGGGATTTGTCACTCCGTGTAACAGAGAGGTATCTCTGGGCCCACTCGGTAGGACATCATCATAATGTGCACAATGTGACCAAGGAGTTGATCACGGGATGATGTGCTATGGAACGAGTAAAGAGACTTGCCGGTAATGAGATTGAACAGGGTATCGGATACCGACGATCGAATCTCGGGCAAGTATCGTACCACTAGACAAAGGGAATTGAATACAGGATTGATTAAGTCCTTGACATCGTGGTTCATCTGATGAGATCATCGTGGAGCATGTGGGAGCCAACATGGGTATCCAGATCCCGCTGTTGGTTATTGACCGGAGAGTTGTCTCGGCCATGTCTGCATGACTCCCGAACCCGTAGGGTCTACACACTTAAGGTTCGATGACGCTAGGGTAATAGGGAAAGTATGTATGCGGTCACCGAATGTTTTTCGGAGTCCCGGATGAGATCTCGGACGTCACGAGGAGTTCCGGAATGGTCTGGAGGTAAAGATTGATATATAGGAAGTATGGTTTTGGCCACCGGAAGTGTTCCGGGCATCACCGGTAGTGTACCTGGACCACCGGAGGGGTCCGGGGGTCCACCAAGTGGGGCCACCAGCCCCGGAGGCCTACATGGGCCAATAGTGGGAAGGGACCAGCCCCTAGGTGGGCTGGGGCGCCTCCCACCAAGGCCCAAGGCGTCCTCAAGAGGAGAGGGGGCAAACCCTAGGCGCAGATGGGCCCTAAGGCCCACCCTAGGTGCGCCCCCCTCTCTCTCCCCCTTGGCCGCCTCCCAGATGGGATCTGGGGGCTGCCGCCACCCCTTAGGGAGGGAACCCTTGTGGGGGCGCAGCCCCTCCCCTCCCCCTATATGTACTTGAGGTTTGGGGCTGCCCAATACATGTGATTTGCTCTCCCTGTTGGCGCAGCCCTACCTCCCTCCCTCCTCGTCTCTTGCGGTGCTTGGCGAAGCCCTGCTGGAGTACCACGCTCCTCCACCACCACCACGCCGTCGTGCTGCTGCTGGATGGAGTCTTCCCCAACCTCTCCTTCTCCCCTTGCTGGATCAAGGCGTAGGAGACGTCACCGGGCTGTACGTGTGTTGAACACGGAGGTGCCGTCCGTCCGGCACTAGGATCATCGGTGATTTGGATCACGACGAGTACGACTCCATCAACCCCGTTCACTTGAATGCTTCCTCTTAGCGATCTACAAGGGTATGTAGATGCACTCTCCTTCCCCTCGTTGCTAGATTACTCCATAGATTGATCTTGGTGATGCGTAGAAAATTTTGAATTTCTGCTACGTTCCCCAATAGTGGCATCATGAGCTAGGTCTATGCGTAGTTACTATGCACGAGTAGAACACAAAGTAGTTGTGGGCGTCGATATTGTCAATTATCTTGCCGTTACTAGTCTTATCTTGATTCGGTGGCATTGTGGGATGAAGCGGCCTGGACCAACCTTACACGTACGCTTATGTGAGACCGGTTCCACCGACTGACATGCACTAGTTGCATAAGGTGGCTGGCGGGTGTCTGTCTCTCCCACTTTAGTCGGATCGGATTCGATGAACAGGGTACTTATGAAGGGTAAATAGAAATTGGCAATTCACGTTGTGGTTTTGGCGTAGGTAAGAAACGTTCTTGCTAGAATCCTATAGCAGCCACGTAAAAACTTGCAACAACAATTAGAGGACGTCTAACTTGTTTTTGCAGCATATGCCTTGTGATGTGATATGGACAAAAGGATGTGATGAATGATATATGTGATGTATGAGATTGATCATGTTCTTGTAATAGGAATCACGACTTGCATGTCGATGAGTATGACAAACGGCAGGAGCCATAGGAGTTGTCTTTATTTATTTATGACCTGCAGTCAACATAAACATCATGTAATTACTTTACTTTATTGCTAAAGCGTTAGCCATAGTAGTAGAAGTAATAGATGACGAGACAACTTCAAGAAGACACGATGATGGAGATCATGGTGTCATGCCGGTGACAACGTTGATCATGGAGCCCCGAAGATGGAGATCAAAAGGAGCAAAATGATATTGGCCATATCATGTCACTATTTGATTGCATGTGATGTTTATCATGTTTTACATCTTATTTGCTTAGAACGACGGTAGCTTAAATAAGATGATCCCTCACTAAAATTTCAAGAAAGGTGTTCCCCCTAACTGTGCACCATTGCGAAGGTTCGTTGTTTCGAAGCACCACGTGATGATCGGGTGTGATAGATTCTAACGTTCGAATACAACGGGTGTAAGCCAGATTTACACAGCAAAAACACTTAGGTTGACTTGACGAGCCTAGCATGTACAGACATGGCCTCGAAACACGGAAGACCGAAAGGTCGAGCATGAGTCGTATAGAAGATACGATCAACATGAAGATGTTCACCGATGTTGACTAGTCCGTCTCACGTGATGATCAGACACGGCCTAGTTGACTCGGATCATGTTTCACTTAGATGACTAGAGGGATGTCTATCTGAGTGGGAGTGCATTAAATAATTTGATTAGATGAACCCAATTATCATGAACATAGTCTAAATTGTCTTTGCAAATATGTTGTAGATAAATAGCTCACGTTGTAGCTCCCTGTTTCAATACGTTCCTAGAGAAAGACCAAGTTGAAAGATATTGTAAGCAATGATGCGGACTAGGTCCATAGTCCGAGGAGTGTCCTCACTGCTACACAGAAGGCTTACGTCTTTGATGCACCGCTCGATGTGCAAACCCCTACAACATCGTCTATGGATGTTGTGAACACCTGACAGACACGTCCTGATGACTACTTGATAGTTTAGTGCACCATACTTTACGGCTTAGAATCGGGATTCCAATGACGTTTTAAACGCCATAGAACATATGAGATGTTCCAAGAGCTGAAATTGGGATTTCAGGCTCATGCCCGTATTGAGAGGTGTGAGACCTCTGACAAGTTCTTTAGCCAACAAGATGGAGGAGAATAGCTCAGCTAGTGAGCATGTGCTCAGAATGTCTGGGTGCTACAATCACTTATATCAAGTGGGAGTTAAACTTCCAGATAAGATAGTGATTGATAGAGTTCTCTAGCCTACTAGATCTTCGTGATGAACTATGACATGCAAGGGATGGAGTTGATCCCGGAGCTGTTCGCGGTGCTTAAGACCGCAAAAGGTAGAAATCAAGAAGGAGCATCAATTGTTGATGGTTTAACAAGACCACTGGTTTCAAGAAGGGCAAGGGCTAGAAGGGAAACTTCATGGATGGCAAATCAGTTGCCGCTCCAGTGAAGGAACCCAAGGTTGAACCCAAACCCAAGACTAAGTGCTTCTATTGTAAGGGGAACGGTCACTGGTAGCGGAATTACCCCAAATGCATGGTAGATAAAAAGGCTGGAAACTTCAACAAAGTATATACGTGTTATTAATGTGTACCTCACTAGTACTCCTGGTAGCACCTGGGTATTGGATACTGGTTCAGTTGCTATTACTGGTGACTTGAAGCAAAAGCTACGGACTAAACGAAGACTGGCTAAGGGCGAGGTGACGATGTGTGTTGGAAGTGTTTCCAAAGTTGATGAGATCACCATCGCACGCTCCATCTGCCTTCGGGATTAGTATTGAACCTAGATAAATGCTATCAGGTGTCTACGTTGAGCATGAATATGATTAGATCATGTTCATTGCAATACAGTCATTCATTTAAGTTAGAGAATAATGGTTATTCTGTTTACATGAATGATACCTTTCATGGTCATGCACCCTATGTGAATGGTTCATTGAATCTCGGTCGTGGTAATACACATGTTCACGCCAAAAGATGTAGAGTTTATAATGATAGTACCACTTTCTCGTGGCACTGCCGCTTAGGTCATATTGGCGTAAAATGCATGAAGAAACTCCATGTCGATGGATGTTTGGAGTCACTTGATTTTGAATCACTTGACACATGCGAGCCATGCCTCATGGGCAGGATGACTAAGACCCCGTTTTCAGGTACAATGAAACGGGCAAGTGACTTGTTGGAAATCATACATGCAAATGTGTGTGATCCAATGAGAATTGAAGCGTGCGGTGGATATCACTATTTTCTCATCTTCACTGACAATTTGAGTAGATATAGGTATATTTACTTAATGAAGCACAAGTCTGAAACGTTTGAAAAGTTCAAGCGATTTCAGAGTGAAGTTAAGAATCATCATAACAAAAAGATCATGTTCCTATGACCTGATCAAAAGGGGATTTTCTGAGTTATGAGTTTGGCAATCACTTAAGACATTGTGGAATTGTTTCACAGTTGAAGCCACCTGGAACACCACAGGGTAATGGTGTGTCCGGACATTGTAATCGAACCTTATGAGATATGGTGCGATCTATGATGTCTCTTACCGATCTACCATTTTCATTTTGAGGTTATGCGTTAGAGACAGCTGCATTCACTTTAGATAGGACACCATATAAGTCCGTTGAGACGATTTCGTATGAGCATTGGTTTGGCAAGAAACCAAAGTTGTCGTTTCTCAATGTTTGGGGCTGCGATGCTTAAGGCTTTAGCTGGAGAAGCACGAACCCAAAGCGGACAAACACATCTTCATAGGATACCCAAAGGTGACAGTAGGGTATACCTTCTATCTCAGATCCGAGGGAAAATTGTTTGTCGCTAAGAATGGGTCCTTTCTCGAGAAGGAGTTTCTCTCGAAAGAATTGAGTGGGAGGAATATAGAACTTGATGAGGTTGTCGAACCTTTACTTCAACCAGAGAGTGATGCAACACAGAAAGATGTTTTCTGTGGCACCTACGTCTGTTGAATAGGAAGTTAATGATAGTGATCATGAAGCTTCAGATCAAGTTGCTATCGAACCTCGTAGGTCGACAAGGATATGTACTACTCCTAAGTGGTACGGTAATCCTGTCTTAGATATCATGTTGTTAGACAATAATGAACCTACGAGCTATGGAGAAGCGATGGTGGGCCCATATTCCGACAAATAGTTAGAAGCCATGAAATCCGAGATAGGATCCATATATCAGAACAAAGTATGGACTTTGGTGGATTTGCCCGATGATCGGCAAGCCATTGAGATAAATGGATCTTTAAGAAGAAGACGGACGTGGGCGGTAATGTTACCGTCTATGAAGCTTGACTTGTGGGAAAGAGTCTTTTCACAAGTTCAAGAAGTTGACTACGATGAGAATTTCTCACCCGTAGCGATGCTTAAGTCTGTTAGAATCATGATAGCATTAGCTGTATTTTTCGATTATTAAATCTTACAGATGGATGTCAAAACAAGTTTTCTTACCAGTTTTCGTAAGAAAAGTTGTATGTGATACAATAAAAGGTTTTGTCGATCCTAAGGATGCTAAAAGGTATGCTGGCTCCAGCAATCCTTCTATGGACTAGAGCAAGCATCTCGGAATCGGAATATATGTTTTGATGGAGTGATCAAAGCTTTTAGGTTTATACAATGTTTGCTAGAAACTTGTATTTACAAGAAAGTGAGTGGGAGCACTACAACATTTCTGATAAGTATATGTGGATGACATATTGTTGATCCGAAATAATGTAGAATTTCTGGAAAGCATAAACGGTTGTTTGAAGAGTATTTTTCAAAGGAAGACCTGGATAAAGCTGCTTACATATTGGGCATCAAGATCTATAGAGATAGATCAAGACGCCTGATGGTACTTTCAAAGAACGCACACCTTGACATGTTTTTGAAGGAGTTCAAAATAGATTAGTCAAAGAAGGGGTTCTTACCTGAGTTGTAAGGTGTGAAGTTGAGTAAGACTCAAAGCTTGACCACGGCAGAAGAAAGAGGAAGGACGAAGATCGTTCCCTATGCTCTTGTCATAGGCTCTATACGGTATGCCATGCTGAGTACCGCACCTGATGTGTGCCTTGCCACATGTCTGGCAAGAGGGTACAAAGGTGATCTAGGAGTAGATCACCAGATAGCGGTCAAAATTATCCTTATAGGAATAAGGAAATGTTTCTCGGTTATGGAGGTGATAAAGAGTTCGACGTAAAGAGTTACGTCGATGCAAGCTTAACACCTATCTGGATAGCTCTGAGTAGAGATACCGGATACGTATAATGGAGCAACAATTTGGAATAGCTCCAAGTGGAACGTGGTAGCAGCATCTACGATATGACATAAAGTTTTGCGAAGTACATAGGGATCTGAATATGGCAAGACCCGTTGACTACAACCTCTCTCACAAGCATAACATGATCAAACCCAGAACTCTTTGAGTGTTTATCACATAGTGATGTGAACTAGATCATTGAGTCTAGTAGACTCTTGGATGTTGGTCACATGGCAATGTGACCTGTGAGTGTTAATCACATGGCGATGTGAACTAGATTATTGACTCTAGTGCAAGTGGAAGACTGTTGGAAATATACCCTAGAGGCAATAATAAATTAGTTATTATTATATTTCATTGTTCATGATAATCGTTTATTATCCATGCTAGAATTGTATTGATGGGAAACTCAGATACATGTGTGGATACATAGACAACACCATGTCCCTAGTAAGCCTCTAGTTGACTAGCTCGTTGATCAATAGATGGTTATGGTTTCCTGACCATGGACATTGGATGTCGTTGATAACGGGATCACATCATTAGGAGAATGATGTGATGGACAAGACCCAATCCTAAGCCTAGCACAAAGATCGTGTAGTTCGTTTGCTAAAGCTTTTCTAATGTCAAGTATCATTTCCTTAGACCATGAGATTGTGCAACTCCCAGATACCGTAGGAGTGCTTTGGGTGTGCCAAACGTCACAACGTAACTGGGTGGCTATAAAGGTTCACTACAGGTATCTCCAAAAGTGTCTGTTGGGTTGGCACGAATCGAGACTGGGATTTGTCACTCCGTGTAACGGAGAGGTATCTCTGGGCCCACTCGGTAGGACATCATCATAATGTGCACAATGTGACCAAGGAGTTGATCACGGGATGATGTGCCATGGAACGAGTAAAGAGACTTGCCGGTAACGAGATTGAACAAGGTATCGGATACCGACGATCGAATCTCGGGCAAGTATCGTACCGCTAGACAAAGGGAATTGAATACGGGATTGATTAAGTCCTTGACATCGTGGTTGATCCGATGAGATAATCGTGGAGCATGTGGGAGCCAACATGGGTATCCAGATCCCGCTGTTGGTTATTGACCGGAGAGTTGTCTCGGCCATGTCTGCATGACTCCCGAACCCGTAGGGTCTACACACTTAAGGTTCGATGACGCTAGGGTTATAGGGAAAGTATGTATGCGGTTACCGAATGTTGTTCGGAGTCCCGGATGAGATCCCGGACGTCACGAGGAGTTCCGGAATGGTCCGGAGGTAAAGATTGATATATAGGAAGTATGGTTTTGGCCACTGGAAGTGTTTTGGGCATCACCGGTAGTGTACCGGGACCACCGGAGGGGTACGGGGGTCCACCAGGTGGGGCCACCAGCCCCGGAGGCCTACATGGGCCAATAGTGGGAAGGGACCAGCCCCTAGGTGGGCTGTGGTGCCTCCCACCAAGGCCCAAGGCGTCCTCAAGAGGAGAGGGGGCAAACCCTAGGCGCAGATGGGCCCTAAGGCCCACCCTAGGTGCGCCCCCCTCTCTATCCCCCTTGGCCGCCTCCCAGATGGGATCCGGGGGCTGCCGCCACCCCTAGGGAGGGAACCCTAGGTGGGGGCGCAGCCCCTCCCCTCCCCCTATATATACTTGAGATTTGGGGCTGCTCAATACATGTGATTTGCTCTCCCTGTTGGCGCAGCCCTACCTCTCTCCCTCCTCGTCTCTTGCGGTGCTTGGCGAAGCCCTGCTGGAGTACCACGCTCCTCCACCACCACCACGCCGTCGTGCTGCTGCTGGATGGAGTCTTCCCCAACCTCTCCTTCTCCCCTTGCTGGATCAAGGCGTAGGAGACGTCACTGGGCTGTACGTGTGTTGAACACGGAGGTGCCGTCTGTTCGGCACTAGGATCATCGGTGATTTGGATCACGACGAGTACGACTCCATCAACCCCGTTCACTTGAACGCTTCCGCTTAGCGATCTACAAGGGTCTGTAGATGCACTCTCCTTCCCCTCGTTGCTAGATTACTCCATAGATTGATCTTGGTGATGCGTAGAAAATTTTGAATTTCTGCTACATTCCCCAACACCAGTATGCTCTTCAGTGCTTGGAAAGAGGTGCTGCTACTTGGTGGATGATTTACCAAACCATCAATGGATGGCAAGGAGTAACCACTTGGAAGGAATTTAAGTTGACTTTGCTAAAGTATCGTCTTGTGTCCCCGAATTTGAAGCCTTATGGAAATGATATGAAGAAACCCTGTGCATGCAAGATTTGTGGAGAAATAGGACACAACCATAAAGAACACAAGGATGAATGCCCTAATTGTGAACGAAGTCACCCAGCTGAAGAATGCCCAACTAGGCAGATTACTTGTTTCTTGTGTGAAGGAACTACCCACTACCCTGCTCAGTGTCACATTTACCCCATGGTACAAAGAACCATCCAGCAAAAGAAAGAAGCAATGAAAGGAGCCCACATGGAAATTTTAGAAGAACCAGTGATGAAGGAAGAGGTGGAGGACACACCCAAAGAAGACCCAATTAAACCCTGCACCAAGTCGTGCTATTCATGTGGAGAAGAAGGACACATCTCCCAGAGTTGTCTGAAGGGGGACCTAGTAGAATTCCCGACAGAGGAAGTAGAGTATGACCCACAGGAAATAGAAGCCCTGGTTGGAACGGAAAAAATCTAGGAAGAGAAATAGATTGGATTCCAGGAAGGATCTGAGTCATATCACCTGTTTCAGGTGCAAGGAGCCAGAGCACTACTTCAGCGGTTGCCCAAAAAGGAAGCCGAGGACCCAAGGAGGCTTTGAAATCACAAGGAAACCTCGAGACTTGTCAGAAGTAATATGTTTCCATTGTAATGAAGTAGGGCATTTTGCCAGAGATTGTCCCAATGAGGATATTCGTGTTAAATAGTTGAGTGTGTGAGAAGTATAGTAGTAGTAGTGGGAGAAATTCTTTTATATTGAGGTGTTGAGTTGAAGCATGCAATGGAAATACAGGAGATTGTAATAATTTGAGAATCAATAAATCTAGCATCATTGGTACTGATTTGGATTTTATGAGTTGTTACTCTATGAAGAAAGATTTGACCATTTTTGAGGATATGAAAAATATGGTGTATGGATGAAATTTTGCATTTCAAGGGTGGTAGTACCCTGTGAGGGCACTTGACCTCTGGAAAGGATTATGATATTCCACGGACTGGACTTCAGACAAAATAAGTATGAGTTTTTTCTCGATATGTGGGATATCCCAAGAATATGAAGGGACGAAGTATTATTGGACGTAGAGGTATAATGTTGGTAATATGGAGCAATTGTAACTCCATGATGAGTCGGAGTAATCACGTCTTAGTTTGGTACCAATAGAAGGAAGGGAGACATTATAACTGGATGGAATTAAGAATGCTAGGAAGCTGGATGTTGGAATAACGAGCAGTTGCCCCGATGATGATTTCAAGAGATGGGCCATAACCCACAGGCTCCAGGACCTGCCAAGAAGCAAGCACACTCTTGCTGAAGGAAAACCCTGGAGGAGGATATGCCTTTATCAACAAACGATCTTATATGAGTTTACGCAAAACCCGAGAGTTGTGAAGAAACGATAGATGTTTGTTTGGCTTGCAGAATCCATGGATTTATCCGAACTTGGTTCGTCAACAAGAGAAATTCTGCAATGCTTGTGAGGATGACCGAGTGTTATAATATGAGATTCGCTAAATCATATACAAGGTAATGATTTGGGTGCGGGATGGATTGATCACCATACCGACTTACTCTTATTGTTCGCCTTGCTATATGGGATGGTAAATCTGAGTGACTTGCCTATAGTAGAGAGACGACGATCAAAACCTTGTTGAAATCTTAGAATGGTATGACAATATTTTCCCCTTGTACAGGGCAGCTGTGCCCATCGTAGGTCATACGGTGAGGTTCAACCCAGACCCATTTCCTGCAGGAGAAACCGTAAATGGTTAACCACCATGAGATATCGATAGTTGTTTAGTATTGGTGCCAGACCTGTCAGCTAAGAAGACCCAGTCACAGAAGAATCGTACCAAGATGAAAAGCCACAAGGATTGAGTAAAAAGGTTGTGCCACTACCGGAAGAGCCGGAGAAGGAAATTTCCTGAGAATCGAGGAGACTGACACTGCCAACAATAAGGAAGGAGTATACGAGTTTTGGTGAAACTGTAACCATACTTCTAAGGGTGGTAGCACCCCAGACCCCCTGTGACGATCGAGGGATTTTGAGAAGACCCCCGAACGTAACCTATTTCTTTCTAGCCTTTCCGAATCTCGAGGACGATATTCATTTTAAGGGTGGTAGGTTTGTAACATCCCAAAATTCTAAATTTTGGAATGTTATATTGAATAAATAGTTTTGATTGATTGTTTGGTTGAGGTGTGGTTGCTTGTGTGAAATTGAGTAAAATTTGAAACTCTTTGAAAGTTAAATGAGAGGGATTAAAATGACCTTCCCAAAACTTTCATTTTACTTTTATGATCTCCATGAATTCAAATTTATTTTCAAATACAAAACCCTAGAGATAAGATGACATGACTTCTTCCATTTAAATGAAAAGGGTGTTTGAAAATATTTGAATTTCATTTGGAAATGTTTCAAATTTAGAAACTTTATGCAACTCAATGATTTTCAAGAGAAGATAAAATGACCTCTTCAAAACATATGAAATACGAGTTGGAAGTTTAAAAGAAATCGAATTTAAGGTCCCTTGGAAATTATTTTCAATTTGGGTTATTAGGATTTTATTCAAATTATTTTTCTCCAAAAATAAAATATATTGAAAATAGGGTAAAATGATTCCCTACAATAGAAAATTGGAGAAAAATGGTTTTGAAATCATTTTGGTATTTTAAAATATTTTTATTTGGTTTTTAAATAAACCAGAGGCACCGTTTGATTTATTAGAATTTTTGTGGATTTTATTTGACGCTAGAAAAATGTTCATGTTGTAGAAAATCTTTTTCTGAAATTTTGATATATAATATGCCTATATTATATTTTCCTTTTATTTTATTTTTTTGTTTTATTCACTTGCATGTCTTTAAAAAAACCTATCCCTCTGACTGGGCCGACCCAGCTAGCAGGCCCAGCCCAGCCAGCGCGCCGCCGCCTTCCTCCTCCCGAGCAGGAGACCGGCCGCCGCACGCGTCGTCGCCGCGCCGTGCCCGACCCGGCCACCTCCCGCCGCCTTGCCCCTCACGCAAGCCGCGCCTCCTCTCCCCTCCTTTAAATACCGGAGCCCCGGGCCCCGTTCCTCGTCCTCGTCCCGCTCTCGCGACGCCGCCGCCGCATCTCGCCGGAGCCGCCGCCACCCCGCTCCGTCCTGTCGCCGTGGACCGCCGCCGCCGCCGCCATCCTCCTCGCCTCGACGTGCTGCCCCTCCCCGTCCACTCCGCCCTCGCTGCAGGCCACCAGAGCCGCCACTTCGGTCGAGCCTGAGCCTCCTGTCGCCGTTTTCTCCAATGCCAACAAACCCCACCGCCGCTGACCGGTAACCGCCGCCGCCAGCCGTTGGATCTGGATCCAACGATTCAGATTTCGTTTTTTTCTAAACGTTTTATTCTATTATGTGAACGTTCTTTAGTTAGGGTTTGCATCGAATGTTTTCGTTCGTTAGCATTCGGTAGCGAATGTTCGTTCGATAGGATTTTTCTTTTTATTATAGTTTTCTGCCAGGGACCTATTCATAGTTTATTTTACAAATTAGTCCCAGATCTTCAAACCCTCACAACTTTTCAACCGTTTGTCCAAATCCAACGAAACCAACGCCCACTTCTTCGTTATGATCCCCTCTATCTAGATAACCAACTTAAACATGTTTTTGAAAGTTTAAAATTTGGTTTCAAACAGATTTGAATTCAAACTTCTTTTGTTCATAACTTGAGTTTTATAACTCCGATTTAGTTGATTCTATTTGCAAATTGAAGCTCTTGACCTAAACTTTCTGATAAGGCCAAATCCCCCTAATTTTGGTAATGTTAGAAATTGTTTTATGTTGCAAGAGTTAATTGCCTATTTTTGAATTTTTCCGAGATCTTTTCTTCGATTCTTTTTGTATGATTGCTTATGTGTGGTTACTATTGCTTGCTTACGATAGATTGTCCGGAGTGTGACGAGTAGAACTATCAAGAGTTATGAGTGCGAATCATCTACATCAACTGTACAAGTCAATTTCACACTTCGATCATACTTTTCATACCCGGTTTTTATGCATTAGTTTCAACCCTCAAACATTGCATGAGTAGGACTTGTTAACATGTGGGTATTGGGAAGTAGTTGATGAGGTAGGAACCTATTGTCTTACTTTCAAACCCTGGGAGTTACTACATTATGCTTATACTGCTATGCTATGCTCGTAGACGTGGTTTGGTTTGATAGAATTCATGAAAGATGCGAGAGTAATATTATCTATAGGAAACTTAAGGTGGCTACTTTAATACACATCTGGGTGGATTGGTTGGGGCACCCTGGGGATACCAGTGGATTGCCCGGACACCTGGGGAATCCAGTATTGTCCTAGGAGATCCCAGGGTTACCATATGATCATCCTATGGTTTGCCACCTAGGCTCAAAGGGATCATAAAATTATTCATGCTAGAAACTTCCGTGTGCAGCCACAAGCGATTATGGGCTCTGGCATAGTTGAGTTTGTTGTGTGACCTCTTACAGTGGTAGACTAGCAGATGTAGGGTATGTAGGTGTTACGGTCTACCCATTGTACAGAGTTAATGATTCTGAAAGACTGTGTCTCGGTCATCCGTTTCTCAAACGCCATGCAGTGCGAGAAATACAACAGAGGAGATCGATTCTTGTGGGGAAAAGTGCGCAAACCTTTGTAGAGTGTACAAACTAATCATGATTAGCCGTGTCCTCGGTTATGGACATCTTGAATATATTGTACTTGAATTATTATGTTGATCTCATCACTCTATTTAATTAATAATTTGTTGGGTTAATGTTAATTTGGCATTGAGTTGGGGTTACCTTCTCAATGTTTTCAACAAACTTTGTAGTTAAATAAAATTTATTCCTTTGTTGTAGGGAAATATTAGCTTTATGCAAAATTAAACTTAGAGCCTTCACCAGCCAAATATGCATGTAGTGATAGTCATTATTTCAGCATTGCTCTACAGTGTGAAATTGCCAGTACATTTAATGTACTGATCTACATGGCTGCAACGTCTCATGTTGCAGGTATCTTACAACGAGTAACTGATACGTTAGGGTTATGATTTCTACACTCAACTTTGCCGTTGGTGTTGATGGGAATCCACAACCTTGTTGTTACTTCCGCTATTTGGTTGAGGTAATAGTATTTACGTTATTTTATACATGTGATTTACCTCTGTTATGAATCGTCGAGTACTGTGTGTGTCAGCATACCGATCCAGGGATGACACTTAAGCACAGAGACTTGACTGTCTGAGGTCGGGTCGCTACACAGACACTTTGAAATATGCTTATCTTGATGAAAAGAAGATATATCCTATTATTATAAGTGCTAACCTCTCATAACATGAAGAAGAAAGATCATTGAAAGTTCCAAGGAAGCACCGAGATGCTATTGGATATACTCTTGATGATTTAAAGGGCATTAGTCGCACTCTATGTCAGCACAAAATTAATATGGAACCTGATGCTAAAACCGTTGTTGATCACCAATGTCGGTTAAATCCAAAAATGAAGGAAGTGGTAAGAACGGAAATCTTAAAACTTCTGGAAACAGGTATAATCTATCCTATAGCTAATAGTAGATGGGTAAGTCCTGTTTATTGTGTCCCTAAGAAAGGAGGTATAACTATTGTTCCTCATGATAAGAATGAACTTATTCCGCAAAGAATTGTTATAGGGTATAGAATGGTAAATGATTTTAGAAAATTAAACAAAGCAACTAGAAAAGATCATTACCCCCTGCCTTTTATTGATTAAATGCTTGAAAGATTGTCTAAGCACACACATTTTTGCTTCCTTGATGGATACTCTGGTTTTTCACAAATACATGTTTCTCAACCTGATCAAGAAAAGACCACTTTTACTTGTCCCTTTGGAACATATGCTTATAGACGCATGCCTTTCGGTTTATGTAATGCACCTACTACCTTTCAAAGATGTATGACTGCTATATTCTCTGACTTTTGTGAAAAGATTGTTGAGGTTTTCATGGATAACTTCTCTGTTTATGGTAAGTCTTTTGATGATTGTTCAAGCAATCTTGATCGAGTTTTGCAGAGATGTGAACAAACAAATCTTGTCTTGAATTGGGAGAAGTGCCATTTTATGGTTAATGAAGGCATTGCCTTGGGTCATCAAATTTCTGAAAGAGGTATTGAAGTGGACAAAGCAATGGTTGATGCAATTGAGAAAATGTCATGTCCTAAAGATATAAAAAGGTATTTGTAGTTTCTTAGGTCATGCTGGTTTCTATAGGAGATTTATCGAAGACTTTTCTAAAATTTCTAGGCCTCTTACGAATCTTTTACAAAAGGATATTCCATTTGTTTTTGATGATGATTTTTTAGAAGCCTTTGAAACACTCAAGAAAGCCTTAATTTCTATACCTATTGTTCAACCACCTGATTGGAACTTCCCTTTTGAAATTACGCTGTTTGTGTTGTTCTCGGACAAAGAGTTGATAAGAAACTGAATGTTATTCATTATGCTAGTAGAACTCTAGACAGTGCTCAACGAAACTATGCTACTACTGAAAAAGAATTCTTAGCAGTGGTGTTTGCTTGTGATAAATTTAGAACTTATATTGTTGATTCCAAAGTAATTGTTCACACCGATCATGCTACTATTAAATATCTTACGAAAAAGAAAGATGCTAAACCTAGACTTATTCAATAGGTTCTCTTGTTACAAGAATTTGATTTACATATCATTGATAGAAAAGGAGCTGAGAATCTCGTAGCTGATAATTTATCTAGGCTTGAAAATGTGCCTGATGACCCACTACCTATTGATGATAGTTTTCCCGATGAGCAGTTAGCTACAATAAATGTTGCTCATAGTACTCCTTAGTATGCTGACTATGCTAATTACATTGTTGCTAAATATTTACCACCTAGCTTTACATATCAACAAAAGAAAAAAAATTCTTCTATGATCTAAGACATTACTTTTGGGATGACCCACATCTTTATAAAGTAGGAGTAGATGGTATTATTAGACGTTGTGTACCTGAGCATGAATAGGGACAAATCCTATGGAAATGTCACTCTGAAGCTTATGGAGGGCATCGTGCTAGAGATAGAACTGCTCACAAGGTATTGCAATCTGGATTTTATTGGCGAACTCTCTTTAAGGATGCCCGTGAGTTCGTATTTCTTGTGATGAATGTCAAAGAATAGGTAATATCGGTGCCGGGGGAAACGATACCTATGGGATCGCTGGGGTCCCTTTTTGCTGCGGTTGGCGGGCGCAAAGCTGTGCAAAGAGCGGGTCTAGAAGCCAGCACGAGGATCGTTTACCCAGGTTCGGGCCGCGAGGATGCATAATACCCTAGTCCTGCTTTTGGTGTATATTTGAGTGTTCTTGAGTTCTTGAACTAGCTACGATGCGTGCCTTGTCCAAAAAGTCTGAATCCCCTCCAGTATGTCTTGGGCCTCCTTTTATAGTCAAATGGGGCTGCCACAGTGACACACAGGAGGTGGAAAGGTATACAATAATCGAGTCTATCTTTTGGCACCGTAGGAAAAACGCATTTAATGCGCTGCCGACGTGCCCTTCTTGCTTTATCGGGGACAACAAGGAAGCTCGCCCCAGCTGTCGCCGCCTGGCCTGGCCTTGACGCGCGTCCGAACTGACGAGGCGTGTAGTGCCACATTGGCTGGTTGCTGAGTTGGTGCGGTGCCGGAATCTTCATGAAGATCTGCATGCCACCACGCAGGTGCTTATCGAGTCGGCCTAGAGGCCGCACGTCGCCATGCAGGCGCCTGCCCAGCTGGTGGGCTCGCAGCTGCGTGGGAACGGCGGTGGAGTCTTGGCAGACATGGGCCTGGCGCGGCCCTGCGGATGTTTTTGGCAAGAGTCTTGTCGGGGCCCCGGCAAGGGTCTTGCCACGACATCTTGGTCGTCCCCGGCAACGGTCTTTCCGGGGGTGTCGTGCGTATCCTTGGCAAGGATCTTGCCGAGGATCGTTGTCTTCTGGTCTCCACAAAGATCTGCATGCCACCGTGGAGGTGCCTCCCGAGCCTCGGTTCCAAAGTGGTTGATGGTGTTGGAAATTTTGGGCTCAAAGGTGGCGGCTCTACTGGTGTTTGGAAAGTTGCCCCAACAAGGTTCTTGCCGGGGCTGCGGAGGCCGCCCCGGCAAGGGCCTTGCTGGGGGAGTCCACCTCGCCCCTCTGCTCTTCGTGTCTCTGGCTTGGCGTTGTTCTGGTTGTCTCGTGGTGTTGCTTCCTTCCTCTGCCCCACTAGGTGTGGCCACATGCGCGGCTCCAACTGCGTGTGCACAAGTAAAGGGGCACAAAATAGGACCCCTCCTTTTGTGCACCGACAGGAGCCCCCGGGCCTGGGCCATACATAAGCGCGACGTGTTGTTGGGCTAGACCCAAAACGGTGCACGGGCATGCGGGGCCGAGTTTCACTGCTGTAACTCCCTCGCCCGTCACACATCCCCACGACCCGCGTTGAACGCGCGACGTGGGGGTCATGCATGGGGCGGTTGCTGCCCTCATGCGTCACATCACAGTAAATGGTAAGGAGGCGGCCCAAGCCTTCCCCATAAAGGGGAGGAAAACGCAGGGGCGCCGCTCATTTACTAGGTGGACTCGGGTCGCGGCCTTCAAGGTGCCCGCGCCCCATGATCATGGGGTGGAATGCGGTCACTTCAGTCACCCTCTTGATTCCAGTTTGCCTGCCACGTGTCCTACATGCGGAGGGCACAGGCCATGATGTGGAGGCGAGAAACTGGGTCGTCGCTGATTGGAGCAGCGGGTCGGTCCCGAGTCCCTACGCCCCTTGGCGGCCGAAGTGGTCGAGCGGGGCGGCCGAGCCTCGGCCCCACCCCTTTATAAGAGGAAAGGGAGGGGATGGCGTCCTTCGATCCTTCAGCGCTCATCTCCTCCACCTCGACTCCTTTCTTCCCTTCATCATGGCGAGAGAGCGTGCTGGTGCTCCGATGGTGGCGACGAGGGCCTCTGCTCGACAGCGTGCCCTTCCTTCCCAAGAGCTCATGGCGGTGGAGCCAGCCGCAAGAGGAAGAGGGAGGGGGCGAGGCCGAGGCCGCCGTGGTGCTTGCGGAGGAGGACGGGGCGACCTATCGGCTTCGCCTCCGCCTGCGGCCCCTCCTCCAATGGAGGGCCATATCGGAGATCAGCCCCACGAGTTTTACGTCAGGATAGGTGGGCCAGTGCGCGGTCGTCTTCATCTCCCCACTCCGTTTGCTCAGGAGATGGAGCTTGACCTGCCTCAGGCTCTGAGGCTGCACATGAGGGGCGGTGGGAACGGCAACATGTAGGTTGACATCGACTTCCCAGCCCCTCACGTTATGTATCTTTGCCGTGGATGGAAGGCCTTCGCCCGCGCTCATAGCCTGTCGGAGGGGCTTGTCCTCCAATTTAATTTGATGGAGGATGGCCTGCTCTCCGTCAAGGTCTTCGGGCTCATGGGAACTCGCTTGAGGTGTTGTGCGGAGAGCTCCTCTGATGGCGAACCCTCCTCCTCGAGCGGGAGTGACGAGGAGGGAAGCGACAATGACGACGAGGGCATCCAGCAGGAGGACATCGAATCCGACTCCGACTGACCGTGTCGCCCCTCCTCGCTCGGCCCCGCGCCCTGCCGAGGGTCTTCCTCGTCAAGCTCTCCATTGGCGCGCTCCCCGCCATTCTCTTTTTGCCTTCACCTGCCGCACCTGGGAGGAAAGGGGCAAGAACGGAGATCACGGGGAACCTATCTTTTTCCTTAAATTGTAGGCACTTGCCAAATCTTAATTTCTATATAATGTAATATCTCGAGCCCATGCTTGTATCATGTAACCCTTGCACTTGCATCAGCATATTAATGAAAAAGTCTAGTCCTGCCGGTAACTCGTGCACGCGTATGTTCGCGCGGAGGTGAAATGCCGTCTTAGTGTAAATAAACGAGTCCTTCCGGCAAGCCACCTTGCCGGCGCCCCTTGCGCCTGCCGGAGAATCACATCTGCCAGGTTATAGACAAAGGGCCCAGCCCCCCGTTCACCTCTTTTTGACAAGGGGCACCACGACCATTCTGACCGAAGCAGCGGTCGAGTCAGAAATGGGAGCCCCCGAGTCCTTAAAGATGAGTGGCGAGGTTTTCTAATGCACAAGTCATAGGTTAAGAATATGAATGGGCAAGAGGTAAACTTTATCTATTTGGTTTGCCAGGGATCGCCGTGCCGGGCGGTCTTCTCAACTTCTTGCCGGAGCCGGGTCCTTGGCGGGATCGCGCGTCTTTGCCGTGACTGGAAATATGTGAGGACAAAAGCACGGAATCTCGGCGGTTCGCTAACATTTACTGGAATCAAAAGCAGTACAGTACCCTGGACAAGCATGCATATACGTATATACACAAACATGGAAATCAATAGGAAACTATACATACTAAGGGATTCCTCTTCCCTGATTGCCCATAGGGTCTGCGCCTGGCTCCGTACATAGGGTTATATGCTTTAGCGGCAAGGCTAGTATGAAACAGGGGTTGCCGGGGCTCCCGACAACCGCGCCTTAGGGGTAAAACTTGCGAAGATGTTTGATATTCCAGGAGTTGCTCACCGGAATGCCATCTTCGGTATCCAGGCGGACTGCGCCAGGCCTGGTGACTCGTATTACCTGACAAGGGCCTTCCCACTTCGGCGTCAACTTGTTTGGATTCTTGGGGGATTGGATCCGCCGAAGAACAAGGTCGCCTTCTTGAAGGCTTCGGGCATGAACCTTGGGGCTATGATAGTGGCGCAAGGCTTGCTGGTAGCGAGCGGCTCGCACAGCAGCCCGAAGACGATCTTCCTCAAGGAGCGTCGCATCATCTTGGTGCAACTGCTCTTGCTCAAGCTCATCATAAGCGAGCACTCGAGGTGACTCGTATATGAGTTCAGTGGGGAGAACTGCTTCTGCCCCGTATACCAGGGCAAAGGGTGTCTAGCTAGTGTCTCGATTTGGTGTCGTCCTGATTGACCAAAGAACCATTGGCAACTCATCAATCCAGCGCCTTCCGCACTTGTGTAGCTTTTCAAAAGTCCTGGTCTTGAGGCCTCGCAGCACTTCTGCATTTGCCCTTTCAGTCTGGCCGTTACTTCTGGGATGGGCAACAGAAGCAAAACAAACCTTGCTGTCAAGGTCTTGAATGTACTGCATGAAGGTGCATGCGGCTCATGAACTGCGTGCCGTTGTCGGTGATGACTCTGTTTGGCACACCGAAATGGCAGACTAGTCCCTTGAAGAACTTGACGGCTGACTATGCTGTCACCTTTCTCACTGGCTCCACTTCTGGCTACTTTGTGAACTTGTCGATCGCGATGTACAAGTACTCAAAGCCCCCGGTAGCTCGGGGAAAGGGGCCCAGTATGTCGAGCCCCCACACCGAAAAACGCCAGGAAAGAGGGATTGTCTAAAGAGCTTGGGCGGGTTGATGAAGCTTCTTTGAATGGAACTGGCACGCTTCACACTTGGTTACAAGTGCAGTTGTGTCCTGGAGGGCGGTGGGCCAGAAGAAACCTTGCCGGAATGCTTTGCCGGCAAGAGCCCTCGACCCTATGTGGGAGCCACACATGCCTCCATGTATCTCTGCCAACAGCCTCAGTCCGTCCTCTTGAGGAATGCACTTCAATTTCACACCACCCGGTCTTCTCCTATAGAGGGCATCATCCACAAACTGGTACATGCTGGACCGGCGGGCTACTTTCTCTGCTTCTTCCTGCTCCTCGGGAAGCTCTCCTGTTTGGAGGAAACGGACGGTGGGCTGCGCCCATGCCGAAGCCTGGGGCTTGACGGCAAGGACTAAAGGCTCATCTTCGGCCGTACGGGCGGCTGCTTCTATGGCCAGGGCGCGAGGTCCTGCCGAGGGATGCTGCCCTCCGACAAGCTTGGGACTCCCAGCAACTTCCTTGCCGACGGCTCCTGGGAGCTCAGCAGGAAAGCACTTGTCGGGGCCTGCCTTCCTTCGTTTGTTCTGTCCTGCTGATGGTTCAACGGATGGGTGAGTTAGCTGAAGCACGAAGGTACCTGGTTTCACAGGCAACTTGAGGGCAGCACGCTTTGATAGGTCGCCAGCAATGTTGTTCTCCACTCGGGGAACATGCTCTGCTTGCAATCCGTCAAAGCGCTCTTCCAACTTCCTCACTTCATCCACATAGGCCTCCATCAACGGGATCTTGTAGTCCTTGTTTAGTTGCTTGACGACGAGTTGCGAATCACCTCTGACGATGAGCTTTCTGATTCCAAGGTCTGCCACGATCCTAAGACCGGCCAACAACCCCTCGTACTCCACCGTGTTGTTCATTGATTCTTCCCAGGGAAAGTGCATCTGGATTACGTACTTGAGGCACTCTCCGGTGGGCGCAATGAGCAATATGCCGGCACCAGCACCCCGGAGTGAGAAAGCTCCATCAAAGTACATAATCCACTCACTGCTCGTCTCCTTGCCGGGGAGGGTGGTCTCTTGAATCTCCTCGTCGGGCGTTGTGGTCCATTCTGCTATGAACTCCGCCAGGGCTCGGCTCTTGATTGTTGAAGTACCTTCAAACTTGAGGCCAAAGCTTGACAACTCCAACGCCCACTCCACAATCCTCCCTGTCGCATCTAGGTTGTGCAAGATTCATTGCAACGGAGGCGCGTGACGACGGTGATCTCATTTGCTTGAAAATAGTGGCGCAGCTTCCTCGAGGCCATGAGGAGGCTGAAAAGTAGCTTCTGCATACCAGAATATCTTGACCTAGCCCCCTGCAAGAGGGAACTGTAAAAATAGACTGGGTGCTGTACCATCTTCTTCTTCTGTCCTACCTTGCTTATCTGCTCAGACTCCGCCTTGCCGGGGTCGGGCCTCGCCTGGTGTCGGTGTCAAAACCGGCAGATCTCGGGGTAGGGGGTCCCGAGCTGTGGATTCTTGGATTGATGGTAACAGGAACGAAGGAGACGATGTTTTACCTTGCTTCGGGCCCTCTTGATGGAGGTAAAACCCTACATCCTGCTCCTGTTTATATTGATGGAGTATCAAGTATAGAGTTGATCTACCTCGAGATCATATGTTGTGGTCTAAAACCTGAGGGTATGATGAATAATGTCATAATAATCTAGCATCTAGCCTGGCCTCGGCTTATATAATGAACTGGAGGCCTAGGATAACAAGAGTCCTAGTCGAATACGTTGGTGGAGAGGAGTCCTTGTCTTGATCATCAAGTCTTGTGGAATCTTCCTCGTGTGCGGCATGGGCTGCCCGAAGTGGACCATGAGTGAACCGCCATGGGGGTCCTCGGCCCGACCCCGCTGGTCGGGAGACGACGTGGTGAGTACCCCCTAGTCCAGGACACCGTTAGTAACCCCCTGAACCGGTTTTCAAGTTGGGGAGGCTCCTCGATTCTTCCGAACTTTTCTTCATCTTCGGTCGTCGGTCTTGAAAACTGGTTCAACAAATCTTCTCATCTTTAATCTTGAGGATTGCTGAAGTGAATCCGAAGAGTTTACATGTCGGGTATCCGAGGAGCCCTTTAAGTCTTCGACCTTTATCAATGACTTGTTATTTTTATGCCACACCTCGGGTTTGAAGTGTTGCCCGTGCGGCGGTGTCCTGTTGCATCCGAGCTCCAACGCCGGACTGCTTCCGAGGTATCTTTTGCAGCCAAGCACCAACGCTGGACCGCTTCAGAGCTCCAACGCCAGAATGTATCCGAGCTCCAACGCCATACTATATCCGAGCTCTAACGTCCTACTATGTCCAAGCTCCAACGCCGGACTATATCCGAGGTGTCATAGATCACCTTGGTTCAAAAAAGTTAAAGGAGTTTAGTCGAGCTTAATGCCGGAAATGCCTTCTATGGAGCCAACCACTTGCATCCGAGCTATATCCCGAAATGCTTTTGAGGTGGTCCAGCACCTCAGTCATGGGCTGATTGTTTGCGGATTTTATTTCCAATGCATGTGAATTTATTTGCTGTAAATATGTATAACCAGTAGCCCTCAAGGTGTGTGTCGGTCTAAAACCCGAGATGCACCTGAAGGATGACATAAGACCGCTGATCCTCGTAGCCCCTGAGACTCAGGTTGATTCGGAAAATCGGCCTGAGGATCAAGTCCTAGCTTGGTAGAATACTTCGGGACACAAAAAGCGGCGTGCTTAGTCCTCGAGACTCAGGTTGGGTGCGGCCGACCAACCTGAGGATCATAATCTCCTTGGAAACTGTATTGCACTTAAAATTTTCTGCATTGAATAGGCAATGCAGTAGCCCCTGAGACACTGGTCGAGTGGCAACACTGGATCAGGGGATCGATGTGTCCCTTTAGTATTAGTAAATGATAAGCCCGCCCAGTAGCCCCCGAGCCTTAATGCTGGCACGGGTGGCTGAATTAAGGATCGATATCCAGAGTAAAATCACAAATTATGTGTAATGATTCTATGTATCCAAGTATTTTACATCTTTAATGCTTGGATCCGCATTGTACAAAACTTTGTTGATGGACCATCGGCTTCAACCTCCTCGGCCAGCAACCGAGGAGTGTTTGTCCTAGTTTGTAAAGCCTCTATGAGGGCAAAGATTTACAGCAAACAAGGCAATCCGGTCATATGGTTTTATAAACAAAGGTATGCGGAGAGATATGTTATATTACTTTTTAATGTAAGAAACATCTTCCAAAGAAAATAGTCCCGCTATAGGTTCCTTTCTTTGGTTTGTGATGCTAAGCATGATCATGAAACCTCAGCACCGATCAATGTGGGAGCAAAATATTGAGGATTTAGTTTGGGGAAAGTTCCTGAACTATGTGGTCTTTAGCGAACCCAAATTTTCACTTCCGTCGTTGCCGACCAATTATATCCTTTAAGATGGCTAGCTTTCGGCTTCACACAGTCTGAGGTACTAACCCGGATGACCCGGTAGTAACAATCACAGAGGCGCTCGCTTTACCGCCTAGCCGAACAATCGGGAACGTAGGGGTAAGCAAAGGAGCTAGGCAACCTAGCTTGGCCAAAATCTTAAGTCAAATTGATGCATAAGTATGGCTTTATAACGATGATTACGGAAGGCAGCCCTTGTATATTAAATACAAATGCCGATGATATGTTTATTTTGACTCCATTGCGATCGTTTATCAGTTGAAAGTGGCCCCTCGTCGGCTTCTACCCCTTTGTAGATACTACGCAGGGTGTTTCCGCAATAAGAAGACAACCCTTAGCCGACATCTCAGTGCCCGAAGGCGGTTGTGTTAGCGGAAACGAGGCAATCAGATATGCAGGCTTTATAACTTTAACTTAGTCATAGGAGCTTTAAGTTGGGAGGCCAGTAACTAGCCCCCGATTAGTGTTCGGCGACAGTCGAGGTCAAGCCGTAAACACTTCGCCAATGTTATGAACGCCGTCATTTAACACGGGGTGACCTCTATCGATCTTATAGTTTAATATAGTCATCGGATCGCTGACCAGTTTACGCTTATTGTGACAGTCAGTTTTCGGCTTTCTCCACTGACGCGCTTAACCATGCTAGCTGGAAGCACAATCGCAGTGGTTCTCCCTTTGCGCACCTAGCCAAACAAAGTGGAACATAGGAGGCAAGCACAGGAGCCGGGCAACCCAACTATTGACCGAAGACACAATTTGGAACCGATGCATATATAGCAATATACGATTTTTTTTGCCAAACCTCTAAAGGTGTCCGGCGTTGCACTACGAGACTTATGCTGGAAACACACAAATGTTTAAAAGTGCCATAGGCTTGGAAAACCAAAAAACTTCAGTAAAAACTTGACGTCCGAACTAGATCAAGTGTTCGGTGCCAATCCAAAAATTGGTCTTAGAAAAAAATTGTGCTTCTATTGTGATTTAACATGACACATCCGATCTCAAAACTTCAAGCGGGTCAGCCTACGGCTTCAAGCTCCTTATCCCAAAGGCGGAGTGCTTCTCCGAGGCCAGTTTAGCGAACTAAACTCGAGCGGCTTTAGAGAGAAGCTAGGCTATCCGGCTATTGACCATGCACCCGAGTCGAAAAAGGAGCGGTAGAAAAAGACTTTACAACTACCAAGAAGAAAACACATTTACTATAAAACAACTCATATAAATTTTAAGAGCCCCCAGGTGACTTGGATAAAAGAATTTTATGTATAATGATTGTATGTACCTAAGTACTTATATCATATCTGTGTTGACCCGAACTTTAAACGCATCTTAACCGACCATTGGTTTCTCTCTCTTCGGTCAAGGGCCTAAAAGTGTTATGTACTCCACCTGTCGAGAATATCGACGGTGTTTCCGATAACTAGGCAATCAGGCCATAAGGTTGTAACAGACAAAGCACGCTCAGGGAGCTTATGCTATATTACCGATGAAGTGTAAGAAGCATCTTCAAAGAAAATAGTACCCCACCGATACCTTTCTTCGGTTGCTCATTGTTACTATGAGACTTGTGCAATAGATTTTTTTGTACTCATGAGTTCCATTGTGTGCCGACCATGGTTGAAAACAATAAGAGCGCTGGCTTTTGGCTTCACCCAGTCTGAGGTCCGAGCTCGGATGACCCAATCGTGACAATCGCAGAGGTGCTCCCTTTACTCCCTAGCCAAACAATCGGGAACGTAGGGGTAAACACATGCGCAAGGCAACCCAGCTTGCGGAACACTTCAGTCAACATGGTGCATATTGTGGCGTAACACACGAACAAGGAACGAAGCCATACAAGTATAATCATATGCAAGAGGAAAGGCTTCATAAAGGAAGCCCCCAAGCAAATGGGGTATTTTAATTTGTGTGTCAAAAACAAAGTTTTGACAAGGAAGTTTTCACAAACAACTTTTTGCCAAAAAAGTATAATGCTTGGTCGGACCGAACAAAATTTAAAATTGAAAGTTTTTGAGCATGAAAGCGACTTAGCTGGTTAATGTGTTCGGCATTGACGACGCGGTCCAAGCTTGATGTAGGACAAGATTCCATCCCCCAAGCCGGTCCCAAGGTGGCGGAGCGAAGAGCTCGGCACTCCAAAGTGGTAACATAGCACAGCCAATGCAGGCCGGCAGAGTGACGCCGAAATCCCCAGCGTGGGTTAATGAAGTGATGACGAAACCCCCGGTCTAGCCAAGGTGACGTGGTATGTCGGTACGCCGAGGTGACAGCGCTGGCCAACCCGGATCATTTACCTGTGCACAGAAAATAGTGCAAGCCAGAGATAGCAGTAATAATAATAAATTAAAAAATCATAGCATAATAAATAATTTATGCAAAGTGAGTAATAAAAGAAATATGGCCTATGTGCCGAACACTCGATGAGGTAGAGCTCCCTCGGTGATGCCGAAGTCCCGAGGCAACCGAACATGTTGGTATGGCAATTCGACCAACAAGGTGATCACGCTAGCCAATTTAGGCCGACTGGGACGATGACGTCAGCTTGCCGAAGTGACCGCGTGACGCAGTCGAAGTCGATTACCCAAAATAATTTATCTAAAGATATGTGGCCTAGCGCCGAAGTCAATGTCGATGCAGGGCGTCGGCGTGATGCGGTAAAGGCGTGGAAAAGCCGAACCACCACACGACCGTCGTTAATGCGGCCACCATTTAATAGACCTATGTACAAATGATGGAACAAACTAGAGTAATAATTCCTCGGAAAAAATAAACCCAAACAAGCAAAAATTACTAGGATTAATAGCACCTAGTTTATTTGTTGTAGCAATCCGAAGAAAGGTGACTCCCAAAATTGGGACTCGATCCGCACACCCATTGCCTGATGGGCGACAAAGTGACGGCATGGTGACGCTGGCAAAGGTTGGCTCGCTGAGGCAAAGCTCCCGGTCCAGCTAACGTGACGAAGTTGGTCGGCTGGTGACGCCGAAGTCACCGGGGTATGTTGATGAAGACATGGTGAAGCCCCCAGTCCAGCGGAGGTGACGGAGCGGGTCGGTAGGGAGACATTGCAGCTCCCATGTCAGCCGAGGTGTTGAAGCAGTTCGGCGTGATGGACATCGGCTTGAAGAAGCAACAGTGCGGCCATGCCGATGCAGGTCGTAACTTGTGACGCGGTCAATGCCGGCTTGATGAAGTGACCATGCGGCGATGCCGGTGTGCTCGCTCCGTGTAATCCGTGGAGCGGCGATATTGGTGATGATTTATCCTTGGCGATTCCGAACTTTTGTTCGGCTCGCCGAGATGAGGATCCGAGGAAGTTGAGCTCGGCTCAAAAAGCGACGACGTGTCTAGCGCAGGTCGGCAGCCGTGGAGCAATATTGCCGGACTGGTTTGACACCAGCGTGATGATAAAAAATACCTCAGAGGAGGCTTAAAATCTTATGGGCACGTGTTAAGAACAACGCACAATACCCTAGAAAATTCCTTTTAAAAAGGTTGTCCAATAGCACGTTCATAAAGAAACATGAATTTGGGTCGGATCCGTATTCACGCAGAAAACATATTCGAAAATTGGTTCACTCATCGGAAGATTCCCGAAGTTTGAACTGTCGGATCAAGCTGAAATTTTGAGGGGTGGGAGATAAGGGAGCTTCGCAGCAGACGAAGGGTTGGATCTTCAAAAGGACCTCCGAGCTCGGCTCTGGAGACCACACCCTAAACTCGTCCAGATTCCTGTCCAGATTTGACAGGGCTCTGATATATCGTAGATCGCCGGAGATTCCTCCATTGAAACACGATGAAATTTTGCAGGGTTGTTGTGGACTCAATTCTGCACAATTTCACCGAAGCAATCGTGAAAGCGATGCTCGAGGAGGCGGTGGCGGCAGATACAAGTTCGCTTTCCAGAAAAACAACATAGTCGCTCGAGGGCAATGTTGATGTTGTGCCCCCGAGCTCCATGGATGATACCTCCATGATCTTGGTAGAGATCGGAGTTGATGTTGATATAGGTCATCATCCGAACATGACGATCTGACATGGAGTGTAGTCCTCGGTCGAGCCAAGGTGACCAGTCGAGCCAGTGACGAAGATATCGACGTCGCAGTTGATCTGCAGTCGAGCCATTGATCCTTTGCCGATCACACAGCGAAACTCTTAATGAAAGCACCATTGTCAGTGTCAAAACCGGCAGATCTCGGGGTAGGGGGTCCCGAGCTGTGGATCCTCGGATTAATGGTAACAGGAATGAAGGAGACAATGTTTTACCCAGGTTCGGACCCTCTTGATGGAGGTAAAACCATACGTCCTGCTCTTGTTTATATTGATGGAGTATCAAGTACAAAATTGATCTACCTCGAGATCATATGTTGTGGTCTAAAACCTGAGGGTATGATGAATAATGTCATAATAATCTAGCATCTAGCCTGGCCTTGGCTTATATAATGTACCGGAGGCCTAGGATAACAAGAGTCCTAGTCGAATGCATTGGTGGAGAGGAGTCCTTGTCTTGATCATCAAGTCTTGTGGAATCTTCCTCGTGTGCGGCATGGGCTGCCCGAAGTGGCCCATGAGTGAACCGCCATGGGGGTCCTCGACCCGATTCCGCTGGTCAGGAGACGGCGTGGTGAGTACCCCCTAGTCCAGGACACCGTCACCGGGGTTCTATCTTGCCGGCGTCAGACCCTGCCGGGGATGGCCCCGGCCTGCCACCCGATGGCTCCGCCTTTACCGCTGCCTCTTCCTCAAATTCTCTCTGCGCCACCAGCGCGACACTAACCACCTGATTCGTTGCTGCCAAGTATAGCAACAACGATTCTTGCGGTTTTGGCGCGACTAGTATCGGCGTGGACGAGAGATACCTCTTCAAATCTTGTAGTGCGGCCTCTGCCTTCGGAGTCCACTTTACTAGACCCGCCTTTTTCAAAACTTTGAAAAAGGGGAGGGCACGCTCAGTAGATTTGGAGATGAATCTACTCAGGGCAGCAACGCAGCCGGTGAGCCTACGTACGTCTTTGACCTGCTTCGGTGCTTCAATCTGTTCGATCGCCTTGATCTTGACGGGATTTGCTTCAATTCTGCGCTGAGACACAAAGAACCCAAGAATTTTGCCGGACGGGACACCAAACACGCACTTCTCTGGGTTGAGCCTGAGGTTGATCTTATGCAGATTTGCAAATGTTTCTTCTAGTTCTTTTATAGGTGTGGCCCTTGATAACCCACAAGTATAAGGGATCGCAACAGTTTTCGAGGGTAGAGTATTCAACCCAAATTTATTGATTCGACACAAGGGGAGCCAAAGAATATTCTCAAGTATTAGCAGCTGAGTTGTCAATTCAACCACACCTGGAAACTTAATATCTGCAGCAAAGTATTTAGTAGCAAAGTAATATGATAGTAGTGGTAACAGTAGAAAAAGGTAATGATAGAAAAAGTAATGTTTTTGGTATTTTGTAGTGATTGTAACAATAGCAACGGAAAAGTAAATAAGCAAAGAACAATATATGGAAAGCTCATAGGCAATGGATCGGTGATAGAGAATTATGCCGGATGTGGTTCATCATGTAACAGCCATAACCTAGGGTGACACAGAACTAGCTCCAATTCATCAATGTAATGTAGGCATGTATTCCAAATATAGTCATACGTGCTTATGGAAAAGAACTTGCATGACATCTTTTGTCCTACCCTCCCGTGGTAGCGGGGTCCTAGCGGAAACTAAGGGATATTAAGGCCTCCTTTTAATAGAGTACCGGGCCAAAGCATTAACACATAGTGAATACATGAACTCCTCAAACTACGGTCATCACCGGGAGTGGTCCCGATTATTGTCACTTCGGGGTTGCCGGATCATAACACATAGTAGGTGACTATAGACTTGCAAGATAGGATCAAGAACTCACATATATTCATGAAAACATAATAGGTTTAGATCCAAAATCATGGCACTCGGGCCCTAGTGACAAGCATTAAGCATAGCAAAGTCATAGCAACACCAATCTCAGAACATAGTGGATACTAGGGATCAAACCCTAACAAAACTAACTCAATTACATGATAAATCACATCCAACCCATCACCGTCCAGCAAGCCTACGATGGAATTACTCACGCACAGCGGTGAGCATCATGAAATTGGTGATGGAGGAAGGTTGACGATGACGATGGCGATGGATTCCCCTCTCCGGAGCCCCGAACGAACTCCAGATCAACCCTCCTGAGAGGTTTTAGGGCTTGGCGGCGGCTCCATATCGTAAACCGCGATGAATCCTTCTCCTTTATTTTTTCTCCCGGAAGTGAATATATAGAGTTGGAGTTGAGGTCGGAGGAGCTCCAGGGGGCCCATGAGGTAGGGGGGCGCGCCCCCACCCTCGTGGCTAGGGTGTGCCCCTGGCCTTGACCTTTTGCCAGTATTTTTTATTATTTCCAAAAATATGCCCCGTGAAGTTTTAGGTCATTCCGAGAACTTTTGTTTCTGCACATAAATAACACCATGGCAATTCTGCTGAAAACAACGTCAATCCGTGTTAGTTCCATTCAAATCGTGCAAGTTAGAGTCCAAAACAAGGGCAAAAGTGTTTGGAAAACTAGATACGACCGAGACGTATCAGCCCTATCCTTGGTTTTGACCACTATATCACCCATATAGGCTTCCATATTTCTATGTAGCTCGGGCTCAAAACCAATTTGGACCGCTCGGGCAAACGTTGAACCGACGCTCTTCAACCTGGAAGGCATTCGTACAAAACAGTACGTACCACATGGGATAATGAACGCAGTCTTATCTTCGTCTTCTTTCATCATGAAGATCTGGTGGTACCCTGGATAGGCGTCGAGGAATGATAGCAGGCCACACCCGGCAGTGGAGTCTACAATCTGGTCGATGCGTGGCAAGGGGAAAGGATCCTTTGGACAAGCTTTATTGATATCTGTGTAATCAATACACATCCTCCATTTCCCATTTGCCTTACGCACCGCCACCGGATTGGCCAACCACGTGGGGTGGAGTACTGCTCTAACTAGGCCTGCTGCCTCCAACTTCCTGATCTCTTCTATGATGAACTCTTGTCGCTCCAAAGCTTGCTTCCTGACCTTTTGCTTGACGGGCCACGCATGAGGACAGACATCAAGATGGTGCTCAATCACCTCCCTGGGAACGCCAGGGATGTCGGATGCTTGCCATGCAAACACATCGACATTTGCCCGCAGGAAGGCGACGAGCGCGCTTTCCTATTTGCTGTCGAGGGCGGAGCTGATGGTGAAAGCCCCGCCCGTGCCGTCCTCCTTGACGGACACCTTCTTGGTTTTTGGTGGTGCAGCCTTGGACTTCTTGCTCTTGCCGTCGGAGCTCTCTGGCACGTCCTCAACGGGAGCGCATCACTCTGAAGAGGTGCGCTTGCCAGAGTGGGTGCAAGAGATCTCGCTGGAAGAGGTCTTGCCGGAAGGGGTCTTACCGGCCTTCTTCTTCCCTGGAGCTTCAGCGGCAGGGGCAAGTGTCTTCACGGCTGTTGCTGCAACTGCCTCTAGGTAAAGTTGATTGGCGCAGATGAGCGCGTCTTTCTTGTCGGAGGGGACGATGATGATGGTCAGCGGCCCCGACATCTTTAACATGTTGTAGGCGTAGTGGGACGCCGCCATGAACTTGGCCAGCCCCGGGCGGCCAAGGATCCCATTGTATGGCAAGGGGATCTCGGCGACATCAAAGACGATCTTCTCCGTCCTATAGTTCAGCTCGCCTCCAAACATAACGGGCAGCATGATTTTACCCTTAGGCTGGCTCCTTCCCAGGTTGACCCCTTGAAACGTGCCCGTCTCTTCGAGGTCTCCATCAGGAATCTGCAGCTTCTTGATCACAGCGGGTGAGATCAAGTTCAGACCGGCCCCACCGTCTACCAGCACTTTCGTCACCTTGAGGTTGCGTATTGTTGGGGAGACCAACAACGGCAAACACCCGACCGGCAGTTGTGCGATCAGGGTGATCCTCGGTGTCAAAAACGATGGGCGTGCGGGACCACTTCAGGGGCTTCAAGGCATCGAACGACGGCTCTGCCGCAGTGACCTCACGCACCCACTACTTCAGCTGGCAGTCGAGGCGCCACCGTCGATGCACATGGCCTCTGTAGCCTTCTGGAACTCGTGCTCACCGGACTCGTCATCCTCTTCGTGATCATCATCCTCCTCTTTCTTGTCGCGGCCTCGCGTGGGCCTCTCTTGTTGGTTATCTTTGCCGCGGTGACCCCCTTGGCCGCCATGCTTCTTGCCGGATCCCTCAGCACCATCCTAACCTTTCTCCTTGTCTCGCCTTTCGTATTCAGCCTTCTGCTTTTCAACAAGCAGCTCAACTAGTCGGCAGTTCTGGATCTCATGGCCCTTGGTGTGGTGGATCTTGTAGTATTGCTTGTCGGAGCCTCCTGGCTTGCCGGCAGCCGCCAGGACCAAGCAGGTGGCGCACCCGGCAACCTCCTTTCCGGGGTCGTCAGCCTTGGCCTTTTTGGCAGCGCCGAGCTCGCCGGATCCCTCAACAGCAAGCATAGTCTTGCCCTTGCGCTTCCTGTTGTGGCGCCGACCCTTCTTTGTCGGAGCGGTGGTGTCTTCATCTATGGAGTCAGTTTCCCACCGGCGTCCTCGCCGGGGTACTTCCTTCCCTCTTCAGCCCGAGCACATCTATCGACCAGAACATAAAGTTAGGCCATGATACGTCTCCAATGTATTGATAATTTTGATTGTTCCATGCTATTATATTATCTGTTTTGGATGTTTAATGGGCTTTAATTTACCTTTTTATATTATTTTTGGGACTAACCTACTAATCAAAGTCCCAATGGAAATTGCTGTTTTTTGCCTATTTCAGTGTTTCACAGAAAAGGAATACCAAACAGAATCCAAACGGAATAAAACCTTCGGGAGAGTTATTTTTGGAACAAACGTGATCCAGGAGACTTGGAGTGGATGTCAAGAAAGAAGCGAGGAGGCCACGAGGAAGAGGGCGCTCCTAGGGGGGGTAGGCGCGCCCCCACTCTCATGGGCCCCTCGCAGCTCCACCAACGTACTTCTTCCTCCTATATATACCCATATACCCCGAAAACATCTAGGAGCACCACGAAACCCTATTTCCACTGCCGCAACCTTCTGTACCCATGAGATCCCATCTTGGGGCCTTTTCCGGCGCTCCGCCGGAGGGGGAATCGATCACGGAGGGCTTCTACATCAAGACCATAGCCTCTCCGATGATGTGTGAGTAGTTTACCACAGACCTTCGGGTCCATAGTTATTAGCTAGATGGCTTCTTCTCTCTCTTTGGATCTCAATACAAAGTTCTCCTCGATTCTCTTGGAGATCGTATCGATGTAATTCTTTTTGCGGTGTGTTTGTCGAGATCCGATGAATTGTGGGTTTATGATCAAGATTATTTATGAACAATATTTGATTATTCTCTGAAATCTTTTATGCATGATTTAAATATCTTTGCAAGTCTCTTCGAATTATCAGTTTGGTTTGGCCTACTAGATTGATCATTCTTGCAATGGGAGAAGTGCTTAGCTTTGGGTTCAATCTTGAGGTGTCCTTTCCCGGTGACAGCAGGGGCAGCATGTCACATATTGTATTGTTGCCATCGAGGATAAAAAGATGGGGTTTATATCATATTGCTTGTGTTTATCCCTCTACATCATGTCATCTTGCCTAATGTGGTACTCTATTCTTATGAACTTAATACTCTAGATGCATGCTGGATAGTGGTCAATGTGTGGAGTAATAGTAGTAGATGCAGAATCGTTTCGGTCTACTTGTCGCGGACGTGATGCCTATATACATGATCATGCCTAGATATTCTCATAAGTATTTACTTTTCTATCAATTGCTCGACAGTAATTTGTTCACCCACCGTAGAATTTGCTATCTTGAGAGAAGCCACTAGTGAAACTTATGGCCCCCGGGTCTATCTTCCATTATTATTTTCATATCAATTTGCTATTTCCATTACTGTTTATTTTGCCATCTTTATTTTCCAATCTATATCATAAAAATACCAAAAAAATTATCTTATTATCTTTATCAGATCTCACTTTCATAAGTGATCGTGAAGGGATTGACAACCCCTTCATCGCGTTGGTTGTGAGGTTATTGTTTGTTTGTGTAGGTACTAGGTGACTTGTGTGTTACCTCCTACTGGATTGATACCTTGATTCTCAAAAACTGAGGGAAATACTTACGCTACTGTGCTGCATCACCCTTTCCTCTTCAAGGGAAAACCAACGCATGCTCAAGAGGTAGCAGGCCACATCCTTGACCTTGTTCATCGCCAACTCTTCACGCATCTTGCGGTTGCGCACATTCTGTTGTAATGCGTTAATAACTGCGACAGAATGAACATCTGGGATGTTGTATTGCAATCGGCTGAACCTCTGTATGTACTAGCGTAGGTTTTCCCCTTCTTTCTGGGGGATGATGTGCAAATCGCTTGCTTGGCCATGAGCTTGCTGGCCTCCAGGGAAGGCGCCAACAAACTCATGACACAAGTCCGACCAAGAAGAAATGGAATCTACCGCCAAGTGCATCAACCAGGACATGACGTTGGGTTTGAGTGCCAACGAGAAGTAATTGGCAAGCACCTTGTCATCGTGGGCTCCAGCAGCTTGCATCGCGATGGTGTAGATGCTGAGGAACTCCGGCGGGTGGGTCTTGCCGTTGTACTTCTCGCCAACATTGGGCTTGAACGTGCGGTGGGAGGGTCGGTGTCAAAACCGGCGGATTGGGTAGGGGGTCCTGAACTGTGCGTCTAAGGCGAATGGTAATAGGAGGCCGGGGACACAATGTTTACCCAGGTTCGGGCCCTCGCGATGGAGGTAATACCCTACTTCCTGATTGATTGATCTTGATGACATGAGTATTACAAGAGTTGATCTACCACGAGATCGGAGAGGCTAAACCCTAGAAGCTAGCCTATGGTATGACTGTTGTTGTCCTATGGACTAAACCCTCCGGTTTATATAGACACCGGAGGGAGCTAGGGTTACACAGAGTCAGTTACAAGGGAGGAGATCTACATATCCGAATTGCCAAGCTTGCCTTCCACACAAAGGAGAGTCCCATCCGGACACGGGACGAAGTCTTCAATCTTGTATCTTCATAGTCCAATAGTCCGGCCAAAGTATATAGTCCGGCTGTCCGAGGACCCCCTAATCCAGGACTCCCTCAGTAGCCCCTGAACCAGGCTTCAATGACGATGAGTCCGACGCGCAGATTGTCTTCGACATTGCAAGGCGGGTTCCTCCTCCGAATACTCCATAGAAGATTTTGAACACAAGGATAGTGTCCGGCTCTGCAAAACAAATTCCACATACCACCGTAGAGATTATAATATTTCCACAAATCTAATCTGCTGACAACTTTTCATAACGTGACATCACGCCATGGCCCCGGTTATTATTCGAACCATTTTTCTCAACCAGCTACTACACATACTGCGAGGCAGTTTTCTTGGCACGTCTTGTCGAAGCAGAGATCGTGTCCCCCTATCATGGGATTATCGTCAATACGGGTGTGGGTAACCCAACCGCGCCATTAATCACGACACTTGGGGAATAAACGAATTTACCAGGCAGGTGGGGAGGCGCATAGTTTCTTCCGCCCTTATAAAGGGATAAGGGTTCCACCTTTTTACCCACGCCTTCTTCTCTCCTGCCCATCCATTCTCGCGTACTCGAGCTCCAGCGCCCAAGTTCGCATTTTCTCCGAAGAACCACTCCAAATATGTACAGAGCGGGAGACAAGTGGATGTCCTCTACCATCCGGAAGAAGGACATCAAGATACTTCGGGAGGCCGGGTATCTAGCCCAGAAAATCGGCCACCGTCTCCCGACGGTGGGACAGATCGTCCCTACCCCGGAACCCCACGAAAGGGTCGTATTCCTCCCTCATTTTATCCGTGGGCTAGGGTTTCCCCTCCACCCATTTGTTCGCGGCATCATGTATTATTACGGGATCGATTTTCATGATCTATCCCCCAATTCCTTCCTCAACATCTCGACATTCATTGTCATGTGCGAGGCTTTTCTCCACATCCCGCCACACTTCGGCTTATGGCTGAAGATCTTTAATGTGAAACCCAAGGTAGTGGGCGGTGAGCACGCTGAGTGCGGGGGTGCTATGGTGAGCAAGATGCCCAACGTCACATGGCCAATAGGTACCTTCAATGATTCCGTCAGGGAGTGGCAACATGGGTGGTTTTACATTATTGAGCCGCGCGGCGCGAAGTGGGCCGCTGCTCCTGAGTTCCGATCCGGAGCCCCTCTGCGGCTCACATCCTGGCTCAATAAGGGCCTGGACTGGTCATCGTCCGACGAACTGTTGGCGCTCCAGATGCGCGTCAAGGATATGGAAGACAAGAATATCGAACTTGTCAATGTAGTCCAGGTGATGTTAGTCCGTCGGATCCTACCTTGTCAACACCGGACTTGCAATATATGGGAATTCGATCCGGCCAAGCACTAGACCCTGCAAGAACTCTTTGGCTCCTCGCACGAAGACATCTGGAAGGTTCTTTTTAAGCCCGACAAATCATGGCCAGGCTCGGCCGAGGACCGCGGGTACCAACTGTCCCGCCCTTCAAGCTCGGTAGGTTACCATATGTTTTATTCGCATAACTCAAGGGAAATGCTTAATGTGTTTTACACAACTCTCCTAGGGCTGGACGAAGAAGGCGGGGCAGATCCAATGTCCGGCCCCGCTGCCCGAAGAACCGGCCGGCCTACTTCGGACGAAGATGTTGGACCCGGTGCCTTACAAGGTGCCGGAGAAGAAGGCCAAAAAGGAGGCCAAAAAGACCCGGGGCGGCCTTCGTCACCGTGCCCGACCTGCCTCCGAAGAGGACGAGGAGGAGGAAGACGAATCCCCAGCAGGGGGAAGAAAGAAGAGGACAGCCTCCGTACACTTGGAGGCCAAGTCGCCTAAAAGGGGGAAAACTCCTCTTCCGAAAGAGTCCACTGCCATCGCCGACAGTAGCCTGGCGTGGGATCCTAGGGCCCAGCCCCTAGTGAACTCGTAAGTATATAGAATCCGAACACGTTCATGTGTCCGGACCCATCATGGCATAGTATTTTAACCTGAGCCATATTTTTTGTAGTCCGACGGGGTCCCGTTCCGAACAATCCTCGTCCGAGGATTTGCTGAGCTCGGATGCTATGGAGAGCGGGACGCCTCCGAAGGCCCCTCTCCCCAAACATGTGATCAACACCGAGGCTTCGTCCCAGAGGGACTCCGTCCATGGAGGGGCGGAGAAAATCGTGAAGGCGGCGCCTGGAGGTCAAACTTCAGGGGCCAGAGACATGGGGGAGAAGATCCCCACATGATTCGACGGCGGGGACCATCTTGAATTCGGCCCCCAGCCGGACACAGTTTCGGAGAGCAATACGGCTCCGGAATCAAGCAGGCGGCCTTCCTCGGCTAGCGAGGGCGTCCCTGTTCCACTGGCGACCTCTGTCCAACCAGAGGCGCCGGGTGCTTTATTGGCGGCACTGAAGAGCGCCTCCATCGTCGATGATCACCGTGCCATTATGGGTGCGGTGATTGAGAAAATTCAGTCCACTGAAAATGGACTGAATGAAGCCTGTATCGACCTTATAAGAGGTTTTGAGGTATGTTTTATACGGTTTCGAAGAGTGTCATAGTATGGATAGTAGCCCCTGATACACTGTCTGGTGAACGAACGAACCGGGCAGAGGATCAAATATATTTTTCGCAGGAAGACTCATTTGATGGCATCTATCTCTCTTCTTTTGTAAGCAGGCGTCTGTAGCGGCTACTGCCGCTCATACCGCGGAGGTTTCCGGACTGAATCAATGTCTGGAGCGGGCCGAAGCGGAGCTTGGCCGGTTAAAAAGGCAGTTGGAAGATCCACAAGGTATGCACAAATCTTGTTTGCTTTCAGTGCGAATGAATTTTCAGTATGATAGAATATGTGTCATGATTTGCACCAGGGGTGGTGACCGAAGTCGAGGCTCTGAAGAAGGCTGTTGTCAAGGCCGAGGAAAAAGCAGCCACAGAGCAGGCTCTTCGTGAGAAGCACGAGGCCAAGGTTGTGGAAGCTAAGTGAGAGCTCCAAGAGGCCATGAAAAAATGCGAGACCCTAGAGCAGAGTTTAACGGAGAAAGAATCCGAACTCACAAGGTCTCATCAGGCCGTGTGCGATGCTCGTGGGGAAACCCAAGACGCACTGCAGGAGATCCAAGAGGCGAGGGAGATCACGGCGGGTAAGGTCTTTTTCCATGTAAAGCAAGTATTTCAGGAGAAAATTATGCTTTATAATTTTAAGTTCGGATTTCTCCAGGGGTATTTGCGGAACTTCCTCTCAACATATCGGATGCCGCCCAATTCTACCGAGCAGAAGAGGGGAATACTATGGATAAGCTCTTCTGGTCGCAGTATCTGGCACCGAATTATCCGATGCCTTTTACCGATCAACTAAAATAGCTGATCAAACTGCATAAGGCGGCCGAACTAGCCATGAAGGATTTGATTATCCGGCTATGGCCCGCCGAGCCGATTCCAAGTAGCTACTTCGGGCTCGTGAAGCGACTTGTTAGTGCCTACCCTCGACTTGACGTCATCAAGCGGTCGGTCTGTATAGAAGGTGCACAAATGGCCTTTGCCCGTGCAAAGGTGCACTGGGGGAAGATGGATGCTGGAAAGCTGATGACCGAGGGACCGCCAGAGGGAAAGGAGCACCGCAAACCCGAATTGTATTATGAAAGTGTCCTGAAAGGATCCTGCCTTGCGGCGGAGCAATGCACCAAGGACATTGTATTTCCATGAATATAGTCATGTTGTCCTTTGTAATGTGTGAACAAGGTCATTTCTATTATTTATTACCTGTTGTAAAAGTTTACCCTCCTGCGCGGCCTTTTTGTATATTAAACCTAAGAATTGGCCAGTCGTCGACTTCTGCCCCCTCGTAAGAAATACAGGGGTGTTCGGGATAAACCTGACCACTCTTTACCCCAATGTTGGGTCCTTTGAAGGAGGTGTTCAGCATAGCGAACCAGGCAATCAGACTATAGGGCTTTATCATTCTCACTTAGCCATAGGAGCATTAGGAAGGTAGGCACAACCCCTAGTGTTTGGAAGACCACACGAGGGGCCCTATAGGCACCTGATCGGAAGAAGAACCGATCCATCGAACGTTGCATTAGTTATGGCATTATGCGGGAGAAATCCTTAAAGATTTTACAACCTCTCGAACAGCTGACCAGCTCTCGCCGTATCGTGATAGTCAGTTTTCGGCTTTCTCTACTGAGGTGCTCGTCCAGAAGAATCGGGACACAATCGCAGTAGTTCTCCCTATGCCGCCTTAGCCGATATAGCGGAACATAAGGCAGCAAAACATGGGAGCCGGGCAAACCCAACATTTGACCCAAGACATGATTCGGAGTTGATGCATATAATGCTATAAGTTCAGGGTGCCGAACTTCCGTGAAGGTGTTCGGACTTTATTGCCGTATTATGGGTAAAATGAAGCCCCTGGCAAAGGCATATCGCGGTGTACAGATGCCACTTAACAAAAGAGTTTCAATGAGAAATAACAGCAAATAAGCGTCATATAAATCCACATGTTGTATTTGAATGATACGTCGATGCGTATGAGTACATGTAATGTGATAAAAAGGGGAATATGACTATGGAACCTGCTGGGACCGGGGAGGAAGAAGATGTGTGCAGATCCGGAGTGTAGTCGGATGGACATCGTGAGGAATATCTAAAGATTCCCTTGTGCGTTCGAGCTGTTACCATGTTACCACTCCCGGTCTGTGCAGAGGTGAGCCTGCAAAGGAAATGTAATAAATATTTGTGTGTCGGAGAGCGGTCGAGCCGTGATATGTCGCATGTTCTGGACTTCGCCGAAATGTTTAGTCGAGCCCTATACGAGCCGGGTGATACGTCTCCAACATATCTATAATTTTTGATTGCTCCATGCTATGTTATCTACTGTTTTGGGCAATATTGGGCTTTATTATCCACTTTTATATATTTTTGGGACTAACCTATTAACCCAGAGCCCAGTGCCAGTTTCTGTTTTTACCTTGTTTTAGGGTTTCGAAGAAACGGAAAATCAAACGGAGTCCAATTGACCTGAAACTTCACGAAACTCATTTTTGGAAGGAAATAAGCCCAGGAGACTTGGAGTGCACGCCAGGGGACTTACGAGGAGGCCACGAGGCAGGGGGGCGCGCCCACCCCCTGGGTGCGCCTTCCACCCTCGTGGCTCCCCTAACGTACTTCTTCCGCCTATATATCTCCATATACCCTAAAACTTCCGAAGAGCACAATAGATCGGGAGTTCCGCCGCCAGAAGCCTCCGTAGCCACCGAAAGCCAATCTAGACCCGTTCTGGCACCCTGCCGGAGGGGGAATCCTTCTCCGGTGGCCATCTTCATCATCCCAGTGCTCTCCATGATGAGGAGGGAGTAGTTCTCCCTCGGGGCTGAGGGTATGTACCAGTAGCTATGTGTTTGATCTCTCTCTCTCTCTCTCTCTCGTGTTCTTGAGGTGATACAATCTTGATGTGTCGCGAGCTTTGATATTATAGTTGGATCTTATGTTTCTCCTCTGCCTCTACTCTCTTGTAATGAATTGAGTTTGCCCCTTGAAGTAATATTATCGGATTGAGTCTTTAAAGATTTGAGAACACTTGATGTATGTCTTGCCGTGGATATCTGTGGTGACAATGGGATATCACGTGATTCACTTGATGTATGTTTTGGTGATCAACTTGCGGGTTCCGCCCATGAACCTATGCATAGGGGTTGGCACACGTTTTCGTCGTGATTCTCTGGTAGAACTTTGGGGCACTCTTTGAGGTCCTTTGTGTTGGTTGAATAGATGAATCTGATATTGTGTGACGCATATCGTATAATCATACCCACGGATACTTGAGGTGACATTGGAATATCTAGGTGACATTAGGGTTTTGGTTGATTTGTGTCTTAAGGTGTTATTCTAGTACGAACTCTAGGGCTGTTTGTGACACTTATAGGAATAGCCCAACGGATTGATTGGAAAGAATAACTTTGAGGTGGTTTCGTACCCTACCATAATCTCTTCATTCGTTCTCCGCTATTAGTGACTTTGGAGTGACTCTTTGTTGCATGTTGAGGGATAGTTATGTGATCCAAATTATGTTAGTATTGTTGAGGGAACTTGCACTAGCGAAAGTATGAACCCTAGCCTTATTTCCACGCATTGCAATACCGTTTACGCTCACTTTTATCATTAGTTACCTTGCTGTTTTTATAATTTCAGATTACAAATACCTTTATCTACCATCCATATACCACTTGTATCACCATCTCTTCGCCGAACTAGTGCACCTATACAATTTACCATTGTATTGGGTGTGTTGGGGACACAAGAGACTCTTTGTTATTTGGTTGCAGGGTTGCTTGAGAGAGACCATCTTCATCCTACGCCTCCTACGGATTGATAAACCTTAGGTCATCCACTTGAGGGAAATTTGCTACTGTCCTACAAACCTCTGCACTTGGAGGCCCAACAACGTCTACAAGAAGAAGGTTGTGTAGTAGACATCATCTGGCGCCGTTGCCGGGGAGGTGAGTGCTTGAAGGTATATCTTTAGATCTTGCAATGAGTCTTTTAGTTTCTTGTTTTATCACTAGTTTAGTCTATAAAAGAAAACTATAAAAAATGGAATTGAGTTTGTCTCATACACTTCATCTTTTTAATATCTTTCGTGAGTATGATGGAAAGGAAAATTGTGCCAAAGTGTTAGAAGAATAATGCATTAAAATGTTTGGCACTAAATCTTGGAATGATGAGCATGATTGCAATGTTGTTAGTACGAATTCTTTGAATATCCATGATACTAATGATGATTGCACTAGTTATGATGAAAATGTCTCCTATAAACATGTCAATTTTTGTGGAGTGTATTGGGTTTGTAAGTACACACCAAATAGGGAAGACAGATATTGCAAGAGGCATAAGTACTTAGAAACTGAATTGTTGCAAGAAAGTCTTGATGATTGTGCTGAAAAATTCAATATTTTTCGCGCCCCTTGTGAACTTTGCAATGAACATGGTCATTTAAATCTCCAACGCAAATTGTTTCATGATCGAATCATATCCAAAAATTGTGATAATTTGATTACCCTTGAGCATCATAAAGGGCTTAGTCTTCTTTTGGGATATGAGGAAATGAAACGTATAACTGAGGGTATTCCAAAGTTTAATCTTGATAAAGTTCTTCATTTTGATCTAGAGAAAATTTATATGTATTGTGCGGTGAATTGCATTGAAAATCCTTATATTGCCAACTACATAAAGAAAAGAAAACAAATAGAAGATGAAGAGAATACTAATGAAAGGTAAGAGACTTCCCAATATCCTCCTATTATTTCTTATGATGAATCAGGTAATGAGGAGGAGCCTTCTATTCAACCAATCTCATTAATAAGGAGCTCCAAAAATAGGATTGAATCCACACATGATGTGGTGAAGAAGAAGAGAAGAAAAAGGAAGAGAGGTAAAAATATGTCTCTCCCAAATAATGCTGCCCCTATTACTATTGTGCCTCATGAAAATATAATTGTGGAAGATAATGATACTTCTTATGATCTTGAAAATCTTTTTGGCACTTGCTTGGAAGAATATGATAATTGCTATACTATTGGTGCTATCCATACTATTAATGATGAGAGTGATTATGCTTATAATATGAAAAGGCCCAAGCTTGGGGATGCTATGTTTAATGAAGATGATAATTTTTAGTCTCCCATGTTTTGATATGCAAGTTTATAATGATGATAGCATGCCTCCTACTTATGATGATTATTGTGATGACACGTATGCTTTAAAGAATAATGATAACCATGAAACTTGTCATCTTGATCTTAATTTTCAATCACATGATAGTTATTTTGTTGAGTTTGCTCCCACTATTATTCATGAGAAGAATTTTGCTTATGTGGAGAGTAATAAATTTTCTATGCTTGTAGATCATGAAAAGAATGCTTTATGTGATAGTTATATTGTTGAATTCATTCATGATGCTACTGAAAATTATTATTAGGGAGGAATATATGCTTGTAGGAATTGCAATAATATCAAGTTTCCTCTCTATGTGCTTAAAGTTTTGAAGTTATGCTTGTTTTACCTTCCTATGCAAGTTGATTCTTATTCCCACAAGTTGTTTGCTCACAAAATACCTATGCATAGGAAGTGGGTTAGACTTAAATGTGGTAGTCATATTCTTCATGATGCTCTCTTTATGTTTCAATTCTTATCCTTTATGTGAGCATCCTTGAAATCATCATGCCTAGCTAGGGGCGTTAAACGATAGCGCTTGTTGGGAGGCAACCCAATTTTATTTTTGTCCGTTGCTTTTTGTTCCTGTTTAGTAATAAATAATTCTTCTAGCCTCTGTTTAGATGTGGTTTTATGCTTTTAATTAGTGTTTGTACCAAGTAGAACCGTTGGGAAGACTTGGGGAAAGTCTTGTTGATCTTGCTGTAAAAAACAGAAACTTTAGCGCTCACGATAATTGCTGCCATTTTTATTTGGAGAGTGATATTTAGTTAATTATTTTTGCATATGATTAATAGATACATTCCTCAGGTCCAGCAATTTATTTGAGAATTTTATGAGTTCCAGAAGTATACGTTTGATCCAGATTACTACAGACTGTTCTGTTCTTGACAGATTCTGTTTTTCATGTGTTGTTTACTTATTTTGATGAATCTATGGCTAGTAAAAGAGTTTATAAACCATATAGAAGTTGGAATACAGTAGGTTTAACACTAATATAAATAAAGAATGAGTTCATTACAGTACCTTGAAGTGGTGATTTATTTTCTTATACTAACGGAGCTTACGAGTTTTGTGTTAAGTTTTGTGTTGTGAAGTTTTCAAGTTTTGGGTAAAGATTCGATGGACTATGGAATAAGGAGTGGCAAGAGCCTAATATTGTGGATGACCAAGGCACCCCAAGGTAATATTCAAGGATAACCAAGAGCCTAAGCTTGGGGATGCCCCGAAAGGCATCCCCTCTTTCGTCTCCGTTCATCGGTAACTTTACTTGGAGCTATATTTTTATTCGCCACATGATATGTGTTTTTCTTGGAGCATCAATTTATTTTGTTATAATTTGCTTTATGTTATTTAGAACAATGTTTTGCATCTTTTATTTCAATAAAAGTGGCATTGATAGCCTTTACTATGCCTATGTTACAAGTATACATGTTGCTGTTTGAAAACAGAAAGTTTACCGCTGTTGCAATAATTCCCTAGAAAAGTCAGAATGTGATAAAATGTTGAAACCTTTTGCATATTAAGATATGATAAATTTACTACAGTGGTAATTTTATTTCATAATTTTTGGAGGTAGGGAAGTATGGATGTTTCTGCATTCTTTACAGACTGTCCTGTTTAGGCAGATTGCTGTTATGTTTGCATTGTTTGCATATGTTTGCTTCTTTAATGATTCTATTTGAGGATATGACTATTAAATATGCAGAGGCATTTAGTATGCAATGTTTAATAATAATTTTAGTGATTTGCTACAGTAGAGTATGATAAGGTTTTGGCAATGGTTTATACTAACTTATCTCACGAGTCCTTGTTTAGTTTTGTGTGGATGAAGCTTTTGAGATTTAGGGAGACCGTGACATGAGAGGAATTAAGGAGACACAAAAGCTCAAGCTTGGGGATGCCCAAGGCATCCCAAGATAATATTTCAAGAAGTATCAAGCTTCTAAGATTGGGGATGCCCCGGTTGGCATCCCACGTTTCTTCTTCAACAACTATCGGTTAGTATCGGTTGATCCTAAGTTTTTGCTTCTTCACATGATGTTTGCTATTCTTAGATGTCATTTTATTTTATTTTGCTTTGCTTGCTGTTTGAATAAAATACCAAGATCTTAAATTATTAAATGTTAGAGAGTCTTCACATAGTTACATAATTATTCAACTACTCATTGATCTTCACTTATATCTTTCAAAGTAGTTTGTCATTTTCTCTAGTGCTTCACTTATATCTTTTAGAGCATGGTGGTAGTTTTATTTTGAAGAAATAGATGAACTCTCATGCTTCACTTATATTATTTTGAGAGCCTTAAATAGCATGGTAATTTGCTTAAAATCCTAATATACTAGGTATACAAGATTAGTAAAAACTTTCTTATGAGTGTGTTGAATACTAAGAGAAGTTTGATGCTTGATGATTGTTTTGAGATATGGGGGTAATAATATCAAAGTCGTGCTAGTTGAGTAGTTGTGAAATTGAGAAATGCTTGTGTTGAAGTTTGCAAGTCCCGTAGCATGCACGTATGGTAAACGTTATGCAACAAATTTGAAACATGAGGTGTTATTTGATTGTCCTCCTTATGAGTGGCGGTCGGGGACGAGCGATGGTCTTTTCCTACCAATCTATCCCCCTAGGAGCATGCGAGTAGTGCCGAGGTTTTTGATGACTTGTAAACTTTTGCAATAAGTATGTGAGTTCTTTATGACTAATGTTGAGTCCATGGATTATACGCACTCTCACCCTTCCATCCTTGCTAGCCTCTTCGGTACCGTGCATGGCCCTTTCTCACATTTAGAGTTGGCGCAAACTTCGCCGGTGCATCCAAACCCCGTGATATGATACGCTCTTTCACACATAAACCTCCTTATATCTTCCTCAAAACAGCCACCATACCTACCTATTATGGCATTTCCATAGCCATTCCGAGATATATTGCCATGCAAATTTCCATCATTCCGTTCATCATGACACATTCATCATTGTCATATTGCTTAGCATGGTCATGTAGTTGACATAGTATTTGTGGCAAAGCCACCGTTCATAGTTCTTTCATACATGTCACTCTTGGTTCATTGCATATCCCGGTACACCGCCGGAGGCATTCATATAGAGTCATCTTTGTTCTAGTATTGAGTTGTAATCATTGAGTTGTAAATAAATAGAAGTGTGATGATCATCATTATTAGAGCATTGTCCCAAGTGAGGAAAAAAAGAGAAAGACCATAAAAAAGAGAAGGCCCCAAAAAAATGAGAGAAAAAGAGAGAAGGGACAATGCTACTATCCTTTTACCACACTTGTGCTTCAAAGTAGCACCATGATCTGTTGGGGAACGTAGCAGAAATTCAAAATTTTCCTACGTGTCACCAAGATCTATCTATGGAGAAAACAGCAACGAGGGGAAGGAGAGTGCATCTACATACCCTTGTAGATCGCTAAGCGGAAGCGTTCAAGTGAACGGGGTTGATGGAGTCGTACTCGTCGTGATTCAAATCACCGATGATCAAGTGCCGAACGGACGGCACCTCCGCGTTCAACACACGTACGGAACGGATACGTCTCCCACGCCTTGATCCAGCAAGGAGGAGGGAGAGGTTGATGAAGATCCAGCAGCACGACGGCGTGGTGGTGGATGCAGGGCGTCACAGTAGCAGGGCTTCGCCTATACTACGAGAGAGAGACGTAACGGGGAGAGAGGGAGGCGCCAGGGGCTGGTGTGTCAAGTCCCTCCTCTCCCCCACTATATATAGGAGGGCCAAGGGGGGGTGGTGCGCAGCCTAGGAGATCCAATCTCCTAGGTGCGGCGGCCAAAGGGAGGTTTCCCTCCCCCCCAAGGCACTTAGGGGTGCCTTCCACTAGTGGGACTTCTCCCCCATGGAAACCCTAGGTGCATGGGCCTAGTGGGGCTGGTGCCCTTGGCCCATCTAGGCCAAGGCGCACCCCCTACAGCCCATGTGCCCCCCGGGACAGGTGGCCCCACCCGGTGGGCCCCCGGACCCCTCCGGTGGTCCCGATACAATACCGATAACCCCGAAACTTGTCCCGATGGCCGAAACAGCACTTCCTATATATAATTCTTTACCTCCGGACCATTTCGGAACTCCTCGTGACGTCCGGGATCTCATCCGGGACTCCGAACAATATTCGGGTTACTGCATATACATATCTTCACAACCCTAGCGTCACCGAACCTTAAGTGTGTAGACCCTACGGGTTCGGGAGACAAGCAGACATGACCGAGACGTTCTCCGGTCAATAACCAACAGCGGGATCTGGATACCCATGATGGCTCCCACATGTTCCACGATGATCTCATCGGATGAACCACAATGTCAAGGACTTAATCAATCCCGTATACAATTCCCTTTGTCTATCAGTATGTTACTTGCCCGAGATTCGATCGTCGGTATCCAATACCTAGTTCAATCTCGTTACCGGCAAGTCTCTTTACTCGTTCCGTAACACATCATCCCGTGATCAACTCCTTGGTCACATTGCGCATACGATGATGTCCTACCGAGTGGGCCCAGAGATACCTCTCCGCTTACACGGAGTGACAAATCCCAGTCTCGATTCGTGTCAACCCAACAGACACCTTTCGGAGATACCTGTAATGCACCTTTATAGTCACCCAGTTACGTTGTGACGTTTGATACACCCAAAGCATTCCTACGGTATCCGGGAGTTGCACAATCTCATGGTCTAAGGAAATGATACTTGACATTAGAAAAGCTTTAGCATACGAACTACACGATCTAGTGCTATGCTTAGGATTGGGTCTTGTCCATCACATCATTCTCCTAATGATGTGATCCTGTTATCAACGACATCCAATGTCCATGGTTAGGAAACCATAACCATCTATTGATCAACGAGCTAGTCAACTAGAGGCTCACTAGGGACATGGTGTTGTCTATGTATCCACACATGTATCTGAGTTTCCTATCAATACAATTATAGCATGGATAATAAACGATTATCATGAACAAGGAAATATAATAATAACCAATTTATTATTGCCTCTAGGGCATATTTCCAACAGTCTCCCACTTGCACTAGAGTCAATAATCTAGTTCACATCGCCATGTGATTAACACTCACAGGTCACATCGCCATGTGACTAACACCCAAGAGTTTACTAGAGTCAGTAGTCTAGCTCACATCACTATGTGATTAACAGTCAATGAGTTCTAGGTTTGATCATGTTGCTTGTGAGAGAGGTTTTAGTCAACGGGTCCGAACCTTTCAGTTCCGTGTGTGCTTTACAAATCTCTATGTCATCTCCTAGATGTAGCTACCACGTTCTATTTGGAGCTATTCCAAATAACTGTTCTATTTGGAGCTATTCTAAATTGCTGCTCCATTATACGTATCCGGTATCTCTACTCAGAGCTATCCGGATAGGTGTTAAGCTTGCATCGACGTAACCCTTTACGACGAACTCTTTTACCACCTCCATAATCGAGAAAATTCCTTAGTCCACTAGTTACTAAGGATAACTTTGACCGCTGTCCTGTGATCCATTCTTGGATCACTCTATTACCCCTTGACTGACTCATGGCAAGGCACACTTCAGGTGCGGTACACAGCATAGCATACTGTAGAGCCTACGTCTTAAGCATAGGGGACGACTTTCGTCCTTTCTCTCTATTCTGCCATGGTCGAGCTTTAAGTCTTAACTTCATACCTTACAACTCAGGCAAGAACTCCTTCTTTGACTGATCCATCTTGAACACCTTCAAGATCATGTCAAGGTATGTGCTCATTTGAAAGTACCATTAAGCGTTTTGATCTATCCTTATAGATCTTGATGCTTAATGCTCAAGTAGCTTAATCCAGGTTTTCATTGAAAACACTTTCCAAATAACCCTATATGCTTTCCAGAAATTCTACATCATTTTTGATCCATAATATGTCAACAACATATACTTATCAGAAATTCTATAGTGCTCCCACTTACTTCTTTGGAAATACAAGTTTCTCATAAACTTTGTATAAACCCAAAATCTTTGATCATCTCATCAAAGCATACATTCCAACTCTGAGATGCTTACTCCAGTCCTTAGAAGGATTGCTGGAGCATTGCATACTTATTAGCATCTTTCAGGATTGATAAAACCTTCCGGTTGTATCACATACAACCTTTCCTCAAGAAAATCGTCGAGGAAACAATGTTTTGACATCCTATATGCAAGATTTCATAAATAATGCAGTAATCGCTAATATAATTCCAACAGACTCTTAGCATCGCTACGAGTGAGAAAGTCTCATCGTAGTCAACTCCTTGAACTTGTCAGAAAACATCTTAACGACAAGTCGAGCTTTCTTAATGGTGAAATTTACCATCATTGTCCGTCTTCCTTTTAAAATCCATCTGTACTCAATAGCCTTACGACCATCGAGTTGTTCACCATCATTGTCCGTCTTCCTTTTAAAAATCCATCTGTTCTCAACAGTTTTAGGACCATCGAGCCATTCTCCATTTTTCGGAATCCGGGCCCACCATCGCTTCTCCATAGCTTGTAGGTTCATTGTTTTCTAGCAACATGACTTCCAAGACAGGGTTACGTACCACTTTGAAGTAGTACGCATCCTTGTCATCCTACGATGTTTGGTAGTGACTTGATCTGAAGTTTCATGATCACTATCATAAGCTTCCACTTCAATTGGTGTAGGTGCTACAGGAACAACTCTTTGTGCCCTGCTATACACTAGTTGAAGTAACGGTTCAATAACCTCATCAAGTCTCCACCATCCTCCCACTCAATTCTTTCGAGAGAAACTTTTCCTCGAGAAAGGACCCGATTCTAGAAACAATCCCTTATTGCTTTCGGATCTGAGACAGGAGGTATACCCAACTGTTTTGGGTGTCCTATGAAGATGCATTTATCCGCTTTGGGTTCGAGCTTATCAGCCTGAAACTTTTTCACATAAGCGTCGCAGCCCCAAACTTTTCAAGAAATGACAGCTTAGGTTTCTCTAAACCATAGTTCATATGGTGTCATCTCATCGGAATTACGTGGTGCCCCTTTTAAAGTGAATGTGGTTGTCTCTAATGCCTAACCCATAAACTATTGTGGTAATTCGATAAGAGACATCATGGTATGCATCATATCCAATAGGGGTGCAGTTATGATGTTCGGACACACCATCACACTATGGTGTTCCAGGCTGTATCAGTTGTGAAATAATTTCCACAATGTCTTAATTCTGTGCCAAACTCGTAATTCAGATATTCATCTCTATGATCATATCATAAATATTTTTATCCTCTTATCACGATGATCTTCCAACTTCACACTGAAATTACTTGAACCTTTCAATAATTCAGACTCGTGATTCATCAAGTAAATATACTCAACATCTACTCAAGTCATCTGTGAAGTAAGAACATAACGATATCCACTACATGCCTCAGCACTCATTGGACTACACACATCAAAAATGTATTACTTCCAACAAGTTGCTTTCTTGTTCCATTTTACTGAAAACGAGGCTTTCAGTCATCTTGCCCATGTGGTATGATTTGCATGTCTCAAGTGATTCAAAATCAAGCGAGTACAAAACGGTCCATTTGCATGGAGTTTCTTCATGCATATATACCAATAGACATGGTTCGCATGTCCCAAACTTTTCAAAAAACGAGTGAGCCCAAAGATCCATCAACATGGAGCTTCTTCATGCGTTTTATACCGATATGACTTACGTGGCAGTGCCACAAGTAGGTGGTACTATCATTACTATCTTATATCTTTTGGCATGAACATGTGTATCACTACGATCGAGATTCAATGAACCATTCATTTTAGGCGTAAGACCATTGAAGGTATTATTCAAATAAACAGAGTAACCATTATTCTCCTTAAATGAATAACCGTACTGCGATAGACATAATCCAATCATGTCTATGCTCAACGCAAACACCAATCTCGATGGTGGAGGGAGCGTGCGATGCTTGATCATATCAACATTGGAAACACTTCCAACACATATCGTCAGCTCACCTTTAGCTAGTCTCCGTTTATTCCGTAGCTTTTATTTCGAGTTACTAACACTTAGCAACCGAACCGGTATCTAATACCCTGGTGCTAGTAGGAGTACTAGTAAAGTACACATTGACATAATGTATATCCAATAAACTTCTATCGACCTTGCCAGTCTTCTAATCTACCAAGTATCTAGGGTAATTCTGCTCCAGTGGCTGTTCCCTTTATTACAGAAGCACTTAGTCTCGGGTTTGGGTTCAACCTTGGGTTTCTTCACTAGAGCAGCAGCTGAATTGCCGTGTCATGAAGTATCCCTTCTTGCCCTTGCCCTTCTTGAAACTAGTGGTTTCACTAACCATCAACAATTGATGCTCCTTCTTGATTTCTACTTTCGCGGTGTCAAACATCGCGAATATCTCAAGGATCATCATATATGTCCCTGATACATTATAGTTCATCACGAAGCTCTAGCAGCTTGGTGGTAATGACTTCGGAGAAACATCACTATCTTATCTGGAAGATCAACTCCCACTTGATTCAAATGATTGTTGTACTCAGACAATCCGAGCACAAGCTCAACAATTGAGCTTTTCTCCTTAGTTTGCAGGTTAAGAAAACCGTCGGAGGTCTTATACCTCTTGACGTGGGCACAAGCCTGAAATTCCAATTTCAGCCCTCGAAACATCTCATATGTTTTGCGACGTTTCAAAACATCTTTGGTGCCTCAATTCTAAACCATTTAACTGAACTATCACGTAGTTATCAAGACGTGTATGTCAGATGTTCGCAACATCCACAGACGACGTTCGAGGTTCAGCACACTGAGTGGTGCATTAAGGACATAAGCCTTCTAAGAAGCAATGAGGACAATCCTCAGTCTACGGACCTAGTCCGCATAATTGCTACTATCAACTTTCAACTAATTTTTCTCTAGGAACATATCTAAACAGTAGAACTAAAGCGTGAGATACGACATAATTTGCAAAATCCTTTTGACTATGTTCAGGATAATTAAGTTCATCTTATGAACTCCCACTCAGATAGACATCCCTCTAGTCATCTAAGTGATTACATGATCCGAGTGAACTAGGCCGTGTCCGATCATCACGTGAGACGGACTAGCCAACGTCGGTGAACATCTTCATGTTGATCGTATCTTCTATACGACTCATGCTCGACCTTTCGGTCTTCTATGTTCCGAGGCCATGTCTGTACATGCTAGGCTCGTCAAGTTAACCCTAAGTGTTTTTGCTGTGTTCCGAGGCCATGTCTGTACATGCTAGGCTCGTCAACACCCGTTGTATGTGAACGTAAGGATCTATCACACCCGATCATCACGGCGTGCTCCGAAACGACGAACTGTAGCAACGGTGCACAGTTAGGGGAGAACACTTCTTGAAATTTTAGTGAGGGATCATCTTATTTACTACCGTCGTTCTAAGCAAATAAGATGTATAAACATGATAAACATCATATGCAATCAAATAATAGTGACATGATATGGCCAATATCATATAGCTCCTTTGATCTCCATCTTGGGGCTCCATGATCATCTTGTCACCGGCATGACACCATGATCTCCATCATCATGATCTCCATCATCGTGTCTTCTTGAAGTTGTCTCGTCATTGACATGCAAGTCGTGATTCCCTTGACAAGAACATGATCAATCTCATACATCACATATATCATTCATCACATCCTTTGGCCATATCACATCACATAGCATACCCTGCAAAAACAAGTTAGACGTCCTCTAATTGTTGTTTGCATGTTTTACATGGCTGCTATGGGTTTCTAGCAAGAACGTTTCTTACCTACGCAAAACCACAACGTGATATGCCAATTGCTATTTACCCTTCATAAGGACCCTTTTCATCGAATCCGATCCGACTAAAGTGGGAGAGACAGACACCCGCCAGCCACCTTATGCAACTAGTGCATGTTTGTCGGTGGAACCGGTCTCACGTAAGAGTATGTGTAAGGTTGGTCCGGGACGCTTCATCCCACGATGCTGCCGAATCAAGATAAGACTAGTAACGGCAAGCATATTGAACAAAATCAACGCCCACAACTACTTTGTGTTCTACTCGTGCATAGAATCTACGCAATAGACCTAGCTCATGATGCCACTGTTGGGGAACGTAGCAGAAATTCAAAATTTTCCTACGTGTCACCAAGATCTATCTATGGAGAAACCAGCAACGAGGGGAAGGAGAGTGCATCTACATACCCTTGTAGATCGCTAAGCGGAAGCGTTCAAGTGAACGGGGTTGATGGAGTCGTACTCGTCGTGATTCAAATCACCGATGATCAAGTGCCGAACGCACGGCACCTCCGCGTTCAACACACGTACGGAACGGAGACGTCTCCCATGCCTTGATCCAGCAAGGAGGAGGGAGAGGTTGATGAAGATCCAGCAGCACGACGGCGTGGTGGTGGATGCAGGGCGTCACAGTAGCAGGGCTTCGCCTATACTACGAGAGAGAGACGTAACGGGGAGAGAGGGAGGCGCCAGGGGCTGGTGTATGAAGTCCTCCTCTCCCCCACTATATATAGGAGGGCCAAGGGGGGTGGTGCGCCAGCCTAGGAGATCCAATCTCCTAGGTGCGGCTGCCCAAGGGAGGTTTCCCTCCCCCCCAAGGCACCTAGAGGTGCCTTCCACTAGTGGGACTCCTCCCATATGGAAACCCTAGGCGCATGGGCCTATAGGGGCTGGTGCCCTTGGCCCATATAGGCCAAGGCGCACCCCTACAGCCCATGTGGCCCCCCGGGACAGGTGGCCCCACCCGGTGGGCCCCCGGGACCCCTCCGGTGGTCCCGGTACAATACCGATAACCCCGAAACTTGTCCCGATGGCCGAAACAGCACTTCCTATATATAATTCTTTACCTCCGGACCATTCCGGAACTCCTCGTGACGTCCGGGATCTCATCCGGGACTCCGAACAATATTCGGGTTACTGCATATACATATCTTCACAACCCTAGCGTCACCGAACCTTAAGTGTGTAGACCCTACGGGTTCGGGAGACATGCAGACATGACCGAGACGTTCTCCGGTCAATAACCAACAGCGGGATCTGGATACCCATGATGGCTCCCACATGTTCCACGATGATCTCATCGGATGAACCACGATGTCAAGGACTTAATCAATCCCGTATACAATTCCCTTTGTCTATCGGTATGTTACTTGCCCGAGATTCGATCGTCGGTATCCAATACCTAGTTCAATCTCGTTACCGGCAAGTCTCTTTACTCGTTCCGTAACACATCATCCCGTGATCAACTCTTGGTCACATTGCGCATACGATGATGTCCTACCGAGTGGGCCCAGAGATACCTCTCCGCTTACACGGAGTGACAAATCCCAGTCTCGATTCGTGTCAACCCAACAGACACTTTCAGAGATACCTGTAATGCACCTTTATAGTCACCCAGTTACGTTGTGACATTTGATACACCCAAAGCATTCCTACGGTATCCGGGAGTTGCACAATCTCATGGTCTAAGGAAATGATACTTGACATTAGAAAAGCTTTAGCATACGAACTACATGATCTAGTGCTATGCTTAGGATTGGGTCTTGTCCATCACATCATTCTCCTAATGATGTGATCCCGTTATCAACGACATCCAATGTCCATGGTTAGGAAACCATAACCATCTATTGATCAACGAGCTAGTCAACTAGAGGCTCACTAGGGACATGGTGTTGTCTATGTATCCACACATGTATCTAAGTTTCCTATCAATACAATTATAGCATGGATAATAAACGATTATCATGAACAAGGAAATATAATAATAACCAATTTATTATTGCCTCTAGGGCATATTTCCAACATGATCTTCATAGTAGAGAGTCTCTTGTTTTGTCACTTTCATATACTAGTGGGAATTTTTCGTTATAGAACTTGGCTTGTATATTCCAACAATGGGCCTCCTCAAGTGCCCTAGGTCTTCGTGAGCAAGCAAGTTGGATGCACACCCACTTAGTTTCTTTTGTTGAGCTTTCATACATTTATAGCTCTAGTGCATCCGTTGCATGGCAGTCCCTACTCCTTGCATTAACATCAATCGATGGGCATCTCCATAGCCCAGTGATTAGCCTCGTTGATGTGAGACTATCTCCTTTTTTGTCTTCTCCACATAACCCCCCTCATTATATTCTATTCCACCCATAGTGCTATATCCATGGCTCGCGCTCATGTATTGCGTGAAAGTTTATGAGTTTGAGATTACTAAAGTATGAAACAATTGCTTGGCTTGTCATCGGGGTTGTGCATGATGAGAGCATTCTTGTGTGACGAAAATGAAACATGACTATGATTTTGTAGGGATGAACTTTCTTTGGCCATGTTATTTTGAGAAGACATAATGGCTTAGTTAGTATGCTTGAAGTATTATCATTTTTATGTCAATATGAACTTTTGTCTTGAATCTTTCGGATCTGAATATTCATGCCACAATTAAGAAGAATTACATTGAAATTATGCCAAGTAGCACTCCGCATCAAAAATTCTGTTTTTATCATTTACCTACTCGAGGACGAGCAGGATTAAGCTCGGGGATGCTTGATACGTCTCCAACGTATATATAACTTTTGATTGCTCCATGCTATGTTATCTACTATTTTGGGCAATATTGGGATTTATTATCCACTTTTATATTATTTTTGGGACTAACCTTTTAACCCAGAGCCCAGTGCTAGTTTCTGTTTTTACCTTGTTTTAGGGTTTCGAAGAAAAGGAAAATCAAACGGAGTCCAATTGACCTGAAACTTCACGGAACTCATTTTTGGAAGGAAAGAAGCCCAGAAGACTTGGAGTGCACGCCTGCGAGAAGGTCACGAGGCAGGGGGCGCGCCCACCACCCTCGTGAGCCCCTCGTGGCCCTCCTGACGTACTTCTTCCGCCTATATATCTCCATATACCCTAAAACTTCCGAAGAGCACAATAGATCGGGAGTTCCACCGCCAGAAGCCTCCGTAGCCACCGAAAGCCAATCTAGACCCGTTCCGGCACCCTGCCGGAGGGGGAATCCTTCTCCAGTGGCCATCTTCATCATCCCGGTGCTCTCCATGACGAGGAGGGAGTAGTTCTCCCTCGGGGCTGAGGGTATGTACCAGTAGCTATGTGTTTGATCTCTCTCTCTCTCTCTCTCTCGTGTTCTTGAGGTGATACGATCTTGATGTGTCGCGAGCTTTGCTATTATAGTTGGATCTTATGTTTCTCCTCCCCGTCTACTCTCTTGTAATGAATTGAGTTTTCCCCTTGAAGTAATCTTATTGGATTGAGTCTTTAAAGATTTGGGAACACTTGATGTATGTCTTGCCGTGGATATCTGTGGTGACAATGGGATATCACGTGATTCACTTGATGTATGTTTTGGTGATCAACTTGTGGGTTCCGCCCATGAACCTAGCATAGGGGTTGGCACACGTTTTCGTCGTGATTCTCCGGTAGAACTTTGGGGCACTCTTTGAGGTCCTTTGTGTTGGTTGAATAGATGAATCTGAGATTGTGTGACGCATATCGTATAATCATACCCACGGATACTTGAGGTGACATTGGAGTATCTAGGTGACATTAGGGTTTTGGTTGATTTGTGTCTTAAGGTGTTATTCTAGTACGAACTCTGGGGATGTTTGTGACACTTATAGGAATAGCCCAACGGATTGATTGGAAAGAATAACTTTGAGGTGGTTTCGTACCCTACCATAATCTCTTCGTTCATTCTCCGCTATTAGCGACTTTGGAGTGACTCTTTGTTGCATGTTGAGGGATAGTTATGTGATCCAATTATGTTAGTATTGTTGAGGGAACTTGCACTAGCGAAAGTATGAACCATAGGCCTTATTTCCACGCATTGCAATACCGTTTACGCTCACTTTTATCATTAGTTACCTTGCTGTTTTTATAATTTCAGATTACAAATACCTTTATCTACCATCCATATACCACTTGTATCACCATCTCTTCGCCGAACTAGTGCACCTATACAATTTACCATTGTATTGGGTGTGTTGGGGACACAAGAGACTCTTTGTTATTTGGTTGCAGGGTTGCTTGAGAGAGACCATATTCATCCTACGCCTCCTATGGATTGATAAACCTTAGGTCATCCACTTGAGGGAAATTTGCTACTGTCCTACAAACCTCTGCACTTGGAGGCCCAACAATGTCTACAAGAAGAAGGTTGTGTAGTAGACATCACCGGGCTATCCTGTCGTGAAGTAGTTCGGACTACTTTGAATGTGTCCGAGGGTTTGGCCATCGGCTCAAGATTTGACTGAAAGGTGCCCTCCATTGCTTCTCGTGTTTAAAGCGACGGCGTACTCTATGGTACCGAGGGAGAGTTCGGCCTCGCCATTAACTGTGATGACGCCACGCGGACCGGGCATCTTGATTTTACGGTAGGCATAATGTGGCACCGCGTTGAATCGAGCAAACGCAGTTCGCCTGAGCAGTGCCTGAGAATCACTACGAAAGGGGACGATGTCGAAGATTAACTCTTCAGCACGGTAGTTGTCTGGTGATCCGAAGACTACCTCGAGGGCGATGGAGCCGGTACAACTGGACTCCATTCCTGGTATAATACCTCTAAAGGTGGCTTTAGTGGGTTTGATGATCGAATGATCGATGCCCATCTTGCGCACTGTGTCCTGGTAAAGCAGATTTAGACTACTGCCTCCGTCCATAAGGACTCGTGTGAGGTGGAACCCGTCAATTATTGGGTCGAGGACTAGTGCGGCTGGATTGCCGTGACTGGTGTTGACCGGACGATCCATTTGGTTGAAGGTGATCGGCCCTAGTTTGTATTGTGGGCTGACTGGTTTCATTAGGTCGACATCCCTAAGGGTGTGCATCCGGTCCGGGTTGGGAGTGTGGGTGGCATTTACCATATTCACCGTTTGGATTTGCTGCAGAGATTTATTTTGTCCTCCTCTATTCGACGATATGGGCTCCTCGTCGCTGTCATTGCTTTGAGAGCCCTTATCTTTGTTTTTGGCGCCTAACCTGCCAGCTTGTTTGAAGACCCAACATTCTTTGTTGGTATGATTGGCTGGTGCTCCTGGTTTGCCATGAATTTGGCATGGACGGTTGAGTGTGCAGTCCAAACTGGACGGACCTGAATTGTCGTTTTTGAGTGGCCCTGTCCGCTAACCGGACTTAGAGCTATTAAATCCGGCATTGACTGCCGTTTCTTCGGCGCTTTCACCATGTTTTCAGCGTTTGTGTCTGTTGCAACGTGGCTTGCCGTTGCTGTCTCTGGCCTACGATGTGCCAGGGTTGCTTGCTGTGTTGTTGCTACAGGCCAACCAGCTATCCTCGCCCGCGCAGAAGCGGGTCATGAGTGTTGTGAGGGCTGCCATGGACTTTGGCTTCTCTTGGCCGAGATGTCTGGCGAGCCACTCATCACGGATCTTATGTTTAAAGGTCGCTAGGGCTTCAGCATCCGGACAGTCCACAATTTGGTTCTGTTTGGTTAGGAACCGAGTCCAAAATTTCCTGGCTGACTCTCCGGGCTGTTGTGTTATGTGACTTAAATCACCAGCATCCGATGGTCGCACATAAGTGCCCTGGAAGTTGTCCAGGAATGCGTTTGCCAGGTTCTCCCAACTTCTGATGGAGTTTGCTGCCAAGCTATTTAGCCAATGTCGAGCTGGTCCTTTGAGTTTTAACGGGAGGTACTTGATGGCGTGTAGATCATTCCCGCGGGCCATGTGAATGTGGAGGAAGAAATCCTCTATCCATACCGCGGGGTCGGTAGTACCATCGTATGATTCAATGTTCATGGGTTTAAACCCTTCTGGGAATTCATGATCCATTACTTCATCAGTGAAGCATAGGGGGTGTGCGGCGCCTCTGTGCCGGGCTATGTCACGACGCAGTTAGTACGAGTCTTGTCTGCTATGTTCGGCCCGGCCGGATTTGCTTTTGGTATATCCGGCATGACGGTCATCGTCATGTGTTGGGGCGCGCCCTCGTGATCTGAAGATCGATCTTTTGTGTCCTGCTTTGTTTTCCAATACGTCTCGCAGGTCCTGCGTGTTACCCCGGGCCTTGCTATTCTTGTTTGACTGGCGATGGGGTGCGGGTTGGACTTCAGGCTTATATGCCACTTTGTCTCGGCCACGAGGTGGCAGGTCTGCCGCATCATACGCTGGAAGCGCAGGCTTTAATGCTTCCTCTTCAAGTTGGGGTAGCAACCTGCGCTGTGGGAAACTTTTGATTGGGCGCTCGAGTTCGTGTTCCTCGGCTGCCAGGACCTCAATCCATCTATCCGCTAGCAGATCTTGCTCAGCTTGAAGCTGTTGTTGCTTTTTCTTCAGGCTTTTTGCCGTGGCAATAAGCCGGCGCTTAAAGCGCTCCTGTTTGACGGGATCCTTAGGCACGATAAATACTTCGGCGCCGAGGCTCACCTCGTCTTCAGAGAGAGGCATGTAATTGTCATCCTCTGATTCTCCGTCTGCTGCCTGCTCCTTGGGGCTGGCTTGCCCATCCTCCTGCTCAAAGCCTGGCCGGAGGGGATTGTCTTCGTCTTCGGCACTATTTGCAGCGTTATTGTCTCCTGTGCCGGTATCGCTGTTTTTGCTATGGCGGGGCTTAGAGCGGCGCCGATGACGCCGGCTCTTGGATTGCTTCTCGGGGGGATTATCCTCCGTTGCCTTATTGCCATCGCTTTCTTTGGGGTATCCACCATGTATATATCATACGATGAGGTGGCAGTCCAGCGCCTTGTGGGCGGTGGTTCCTGTTTGTTTCCCGCATCGTCATCCATACCGTCGATGTCTTCGGTGTCAAAGTCGAGCATGTCAGTTAGGTCGTCGACAGTGGCTACTAAGTGGGTGGTGGGTGGGGAATGAATTTCTTCGCCGTCCGCTTCCCACTCGAGCCAGACATAGTTCGGCCAAGGGTCTCCTGACAAGGAGAGAGACCATAATGAGTTTAGCACGTCACCTAGGGGAGAGTGCTGAAAGATATCCGTGGAGGTGAACTCCATGATTGGTGCCCAATCAGATTGGATGGGCACGGACACAAGCGGTTCGGATTCTGTGGCCGGGGACGAATCCGAGTGTCCGGCGACACAGGTCTCATAGGAGGTGAAGTCAGTATTCGGCTATATCGTCGCTGAGTGTGCGGCCTCCATGGCGGGGTCCATCCACCCATCCTCGAATGACGCGATCTGTTCCGGATTGAGGGCCGGAGTAGTTACAGGTGTGATCTCCCGAACACTGTCCGATGGCAGAGCTAAATCATGCTCATCGTGACTATGCGGCGTACCTGACATGGGTTCGAATCCGTCGAAGATCAAGTCTCCGCGGATGTCGGTGGTATAGTTCAAGCTTCCAAACCTAACCTGATGGACAGGGGCGTAGCTCTCGATCTACTCCAAATGGCCGAGCGAGTTGGCCCGCAGTACGAAGCCGCCGAATACGAAAATCTGTCCGGGGAGGAAAACCTCACCCTAGATCGCATCGTTGCCGATGATCGAAGGAGCCATCAAGCCTTATGGTGACGACACAGTGGAACTCTCAATGAAAGCACCAATGTCGGTGTCAAAACGACGGATCTCGGGTAGGGGGTCCCGAATTGTGCATCTAAGGTGGATGGTAACAGGAGGCGGGGGACACAATGTTTACCCAGGTTCGGGCCCTCTCGATGGAGGTAATACCCTACTTCCTGCTTGATTGATCTTGATGATATGAGTATTACAAGAGTTGATCTACCACGAGATCAGAGAGGCTAAACCCTAGAAGCTAGCCTATGGTATGATTGTTGTTGTCCTACGGACTAAACCCCCCGGTTTATACATACACTGGAGGGAGCTAGGGTTACACAGAGTCGGTTACAAGGGAGGAGATCTACATATCCGAATTGCCAAGCTTGCCTTCCACGCAAAGGAGAGTCCCATCCAGACACGGGACGAAGTCTTCAATCTTGTATCTTCATAGTCCAATAGTCCGGCCAAAGTATATAGTCCGGCTGTCCGAGGACCCCCTAATCCAGGACTCCCTTAGGGAGGGCCACTGGAATTGCCGCAGCTCTCGGGCAAAGGCTGGACAACCCACCTCGTAAGGCAGGGCACCGGGGCCCCCCGACGCTGGGTGGTCCATAGTAGGCCCCGCACGCCGATCTGCCTGATGGCGCGTCTCCCGTCGTCGTTCGATGGTAGTTCGAGCGCCTTCCTGAGCTCGTTCCCGAAGGACTTGATGCTGGTTGCGGCGGGTTCGCGGGTCAGACGACTCGGTGGAAACGTTGTCACCGACGTCGGGTCGACGGGCCGGTGGGTGTTGTTGCGGTCGCGGTGGGGGAGAGTGCACCATGGTCGCAGCGTCTCTGGCCCTCCCACCGCCAGCGTGCACCAGCTCGTCAGGACGCTGGTGCGAGGGTCCCACTGGGAGTGGTTCATCTTTGTTGGCGAAGCTGACAAGGCTTCGGATGGTGGCTCTCCACTCGTCGAGCTTCTCCATAGCGGGGCGAAGTCGAGGAGCAGCTGCACGCGCGCCAGCGCTTCTGCTGGCGTAGGCGGCGGCGAGATCTGCGTAGACCGTGATGCGCTCTGACTTCTAACCAGGTTAGAAGGGCTCGGTCACGGTGTCACGGTCGCGCGCCGCCTGCATTGGCGTCTGAGCGTGCATGCCGGCCTGGTTCGTCCTGCGAGTGGTGCATAGGGCTCTTTCCGCGGCGGTGCCCGGTGGCTCCGTCATCGTGGTGTTTCTCATCGCGCGTGGCCTGGGAAGGGCGCGGAGCGGGCGCCAGCTAGGGTGCCGTAGAGGCTGCTGCGCCGCCCGTGGGCAGCACGGCCACGCCCCCGGACCCAGCGGTGCGCGGCTCGTTATCTCGGATTCGGACGATGCCGCTCGCCTGGCTCAGATCGCCAGAATGTCGTGGACGCTCGCGGGCCACGTCTTCGGCCCCATCCATGGGTACCTGGCCATCTGCTCGTGCTGGCGTGGACGGGCCGGCCCCGGATGAACCGATCGCCATGATCCCCTTTTCTTGGGGGCCATGGTGATGATGAAGTCGGTGTGCTAACCTTCAAACCGGATTTTCACAACTTGCGCCCCCTACCTGCCGCGCCAGAGATGTCGGGGGAAACGACGCCTATGGGATCGCTAGGGTCCCTTTTAGCTGCAGTTGGCGGGCGCGAAGCTATGCAAAGAGCGGGTCTAGAAGCCAGCACGAGGATCGTTTACCCAGGTTCGGGCCGAGAGGATGCGTAATACCCTAGTCCTGCTTTTGGTGTATATTTGAGTGTTCTTGAGTTCTTGAACTAGCTACGATGCGTGCCTTGTCCAAAAAGTCCGAATCCCCCTCCAGTATGTCTTGGGCCTCCTTTTATAGTCAAAAGGGGCTGCCACAGTGACACACATGAGGTGGAAAGGTATACAATAATCGAGTCTATCTTCTAGCACCGTAGGACAAACGCATTTAATGCGCTACCGACGTGCCCTTCTTGCTTTATCGGGGATGGCAAGGAAGCTCGTCCCAGCTGTCGCCGCCTCGCCTGGCCTTGACGCGCGTCCGAACTAACGAGGCGTGTAGTGCCACGTTGGCTGGCTGTTGAGTTGGTGTGGTGGATGAATCTTCACGAAGATCTGCATCCCACCACGCAGGTGCTTGTCGAGTCGTCCTAGAGGCCGCACGTCGCCATGCAGGTGCCTGCCCAACTGGTAGGCTGGCAGCTACGTGGGAACGGCGGTGGAGTCTTGGTAGACGTGGGCCTGGCTGCGGCCCCATGGATGTTTTCGGCAAGAGTCTTGCCAAGGCCCCGGCAAGGTTCTTGCCATGACATCTTGGTCGTCCTCGGTGTCGTGGATTTGTCACGGCAGATGTCCTTAGTGTCAGGACTTAGTCGCAAGGCCAACACATCTATGTGGTAGCTTGAGAGGGGTTGAGTGGGACAAGAGACGCAGGGTGGATCAACATGCAAGACAAGGATTTAGACAGCTTCGGGCCCCGGGAAACATCATCCGGTAATAGCCCTACATGCTGTTTGAGGCTAGGTCTCATTATCATCACGAGGGAGTCGCCGTAAACCGGCTCTCCTCTTTATGTCTAGCCCTAAGATTGTTACTTCTTTTTTCTCTCTTCTTTGGGGAGCCCTGCCCCTCCTTATATATGTTGAAGGGGCGGTTTACATGTGGAGTCCTATTAGGATTAGGACTAGTCTATCTCTAATACGAACCGGACACAAGTCCTGGTCTTAACTCCTTGTAAGGTAAATATTCGTCATGCCTTTCTCCTTAAACCGGCCCACCATAGTATGAACCGGCCTTCATGAACCGCCTGTTGGGCTACCGGGTCTTGTCGTTCTTCTGACCCGCCTGCCGGATTACCAATGAACCGTAAACCGCCAGGCCCAAACGGGTCGCCAGTGAGTCATCAAGTCTTAGCCGGGTCTCAAGTAAACCGCCAAGTCCGGCCGGGTTATGCTTCCGGCCGGTTTACGCCGTGGGGTATATCCCCGACATTAGCCCCCAGTTTAATATGGATTTATCCATATTAAACTGATCCTGTAAAATAAACGCAAGAACAAATTTGACAGGTTGTGCTCCGGGTTAAGAATTCTTGTGGACCGGCACCTGATCATCCTTTAGTCCTTGTCATTCCCTTCTTCTAAGAAATCCGGATCAATAATTAACTTCATACTTTAAATTGCTGACGTTGGTTTCTCATAGAAAAATATTGTGAAGAATAATCCACTTGAGTCGGCTTCAAAAAACGCCGGCTTAAGAAATTTTGGTCTTGAAATACTTATCTGATATCCATCCGGTTTGAAGATGTAGAACTTGCCGGTTTATCATTGCTAAAACTGCCGGTTTATAAAAACTGATAATTCCGGTTTATGATTGTTGATGATGCCGGGTTATGATTGTTGCAGACACCGGGTCATGTAATTGATCTTCCTGATTTGCTCAAAACTGATAAAAAGAAGATGTTCCTCCTTTATATGCATAATACCTGTAGCCCCAAGTCTTAAGAGGAGAACATAGTGATAACTTAAGACTTGCTCCAATAAGTGTTTCAACCTTGAGGAAATCCGGTTTGTTCATCTCAATTATATAAACTGAATACTCCATATATGTAGCCCCCAAGTGCCGGGTTGTCATGTTTGCAGCAACCTGGGACTTGTAATTGCTTGATGCTCATAAAAACTTCAACCAGTGTAGCCCCCAAGGGCCGGGTCATTATGCAAATAATGAGCAGGGACTTTGTAAATATAATCCTGTAAACTTTGAATAGCAACGTGTAGCCCCCAAGGGCCGGCTTAGTAAAATAATACTGAACTGGGACTTTGATATATACTTGAATTGTTGACTGGAGCAATTGGTATCCCCCAAGGGCCGGCTCATTATAATATGATGAGTCGGGTCTTCAATAAGAATAGTAAAAATGACTTTGCATTAGCCCCCAAGTGTCATGGTGCATGCTTGCAGCGACATGAGACTTGCATGTAACCTCAATTTGAATAATGTAGCCCCCAAGTGCCGGGTCGTGAGCCTGCAGCGACTCGGGACTATTCCTTCCATTGTAGAATAAATCATATCCTTTGATAAAATAATAACCGTTGCGCTAAAGCGACTTTGAAAACTCAATAATACCGGTTATTAATAACCATAAATATCCAGCCATGTTGGCTATTCAAGATAATATAATCCAATGATTTATAAGCGCATAACTCCGACGGCGCAATCCAAATATATATATACCAGGCCGGTTTAACAATCACCGGATAATACTACCGGTTTAATAAACACCGGTGATTTATAATCAAGCTTTATTCAACCTGTTTCTGTGACATTGAATCACATTGTTGGTTTACCAACTTCTTTTTTAGTAAGGGTGATAACCCAAATCTCGAGTACTGATAACTCCTTCCATATTGTGCCGGTTTATGATAAAACCGTGCCGGGTTGTGATAAACACCGTGTTACTCCATAAGAGGATGTTAACAACGAGGATCAAACCGGGAAAATAGTCTCCGGATTGACGTGAACTGTGTTCCGTCAATTGATTGGTTAAAAAACTTTGTCGGTTTAAAGAACACAATAAAAAACAAAACCCCCCCTTCAAAGAAAAGTATGAAGCAAAAGTAACGACAAAAACGTATGCCAAAAAAGATTTATTTAAGCTGATCAAATGGCGTAACCATGGCCAAACACGACCAAGCTCCCGTTAGGTGTAACTATGGTTCTAGTTAGCCAGGTCCCCAAGTGATTCTTGTGGCATTTATGCCGACCAAATGGCATGGTCATGGTTCGGGTTCGACCAAGCCCCCAAGTGATTCTGTGGCCTTAGGCCGATCAAGAGGCATGACTGGTTCAGACATGACCAAGTCCCCAAGTGATCTGGTGGCTTTCGCCTATCAAGAGGCATGGTATTGGTTCGGACACGACCAATCCTCCAAGTGATATAACACGATGCTTTTAGCAAAGCGAACTCAAGGAGTAAACCGGAGGCCACTTTAGAACAACTCCGTGTAACCACACATGATGTAAAAGACCAAAGACCCCGCTTTATGAAGCAGAAGCCCCCATGTGATCAATAATATGTCAGGCCAGTAAGGCGGGATACCCATGTTTGAACCGCGCATCATGGCAGCTGGTCCTCTTTGGCAATTTTTAACTTTTTGCAAGAGATAAATTCTTCTTGAACCGGGATCTTGAACCGGATATTGAGAGCTTCAAAGCTTTGTGGGAGACATCTTTCCCTTGAACCGGATTTTAAACCGGAATCTTCATTTTCAGCCGAAAAATTTTCTGACGGCCTTTAAACCCGAACTTGCGAGAAGTTAATTCCTTTTTGAACCGGACATTGTTAAACTGGATTTGAGCGCTTCAGAGCTTTGGGGGAGAACAGGTTTCCCTTGAGCCGGACTGTACACCGGATATTTGAGAGCTTCAGTCAGACTGACTTCCCTTGAGCCGGATTTTAAACCGGAATCCTTTCTGATGACCCGGATCTTCTTCATTGAGCCGGGATTTTGTAACTGTCATATACTTTCTAAACCAAAAATTTTCTGACGGCCTTTAAACTTTCATCAATATAACAGTAGCCTCCGGGACCGGGTTATCCTTCCCTCCATCGTCCTGGGGTTTTTAAATTTGCTGAAACTGGCAATATTCGCTAAGTCATGTCATCGTAGCCCCCGAGTCTCGAAGGTGACTCGAGGAGTTGGCTTGAGGCTCTCCATATTTGATCGTGATATAAACTGGCATAACTTGTATATCATTGGCGTTGATAGCACGATGTGAATCCATAGAAGGTTGAGGTGACTGCAGCGGGTTGTAAATGATCCCATATGAGCCGTGTCAGCAACTCGGCCAATGGTTCCTTCCAACTGGCGATTTGAAGTTAATCAAAACTGTAGTGGCGGCGACTTGTGCGCCCAATAAACAGCTCATGCAGACAGGTGCGGCCCGGTATGTTGATGTAGACCAGGCCGCGGGAGACGGACGGCAAAAGCGACCGCAACATCAGAGGCAGCTCGGATAGATGAACCGGCCATGGCACTGTAAACCGGTGCGGACGGGGAAGATCGGCACTGGTGTCGTAAACCGGCGTGGACGAGCAAGTTAACCATGTCGTGTTGATGTAGTGAACAATTGTCTTGCATCAAAAACATCGCAAGCCGGAGTAATTTGTTTTTTGACAAAAACAATATGTGCTAAATTATACTTGGAGAGATATCACCTGATTCGCCCGAACAACAGATGAGTCGGCCGTGGCATTGTAAGCTAGTGCGTACGTGTGAACCGCCATGAGGGTAGATGAACGAGTCATCCATCGCGTTTGTAAAGCGGCGCGGGTGGCGATTCAAACATGATGTTGTTTAACTGATGTAGATGCACGAATCGGCGGCAGGTGCGGACGGATGTAATCCGAACATCGGGGCGGCGACTTGCACGTATATCCGTCGAGCATCCTAGCACGGACAAACACAACTGCAAAAAGTGATGTTGATGCGCCCCCTTAGGCGACACCCTTTCGTAACGGTCCTGCAAAAATATTACAAGACCAAGTAATTGTTCTTTGACAAAAACAATATGTTTACTAAAATAAACTTTAGATGGATACCACCTGACTCGTCCGGACAGTAAATGAGTCGGCTGCGGCGTTGTAAGCCGGTGCGGACGGAAGAGTCGACCGCAGTGCTGTAAGCCGGCGTTGACGAGCGAGTCGGCCGCCGCGTTGGAAGCGGCGCAGACGTGTGCGAATCGGCCGCGGGGGCGGACGACGAGTCAACCGCGTGCATTGATGTTGCGGGGGTGACGACTCTATCGTCCGCGCTAGTGCAAAAAATAATCCTGGCGCACATCCCTTTGCGACACCTTTATAACGACTAATAGTCCTGGTGGTTTGTGCTTTGTCTCGATTTTTCTTGTGGCTAGCCTTGACGCCCCTTTTTTTAAACGCCTTTATTCAGTGGTATTTTTCTGAAATTGATTGCAGCTTCACGTAATCACATGACCGAATACTAGTAGTACTTGGATTTGACTAGTCTTGTCTTCCACGTGATGGATGATGGTCCTTCTTGGAGATTGTGCCATCGTAATTCCGTTTCAATTAGCACTAGTAGCAAGTCTTTGGAAAGTAACTGCCATGGAGATACGGGACAGCGGTCAGGCTGCAGCCTTTTTCTTTTTTTAATGTAGATGACTGCCGCTGATCCATAGTATTTTGCCCTTTGACTCCTTGCGTACTAGTAACAACATCTGGTGTCATGTTGGCTTGATGTGATAGACTGTCTTTTTCTGTGATCTGTAGTGCCTTCGTGGCAGAAGAAAAGGCAGTAGTACACGGTTGATTGCTACGGCCTGGGATTTGTGGACGTAGAGCAGCAGCGATTCGGAGTTAATCCGGTTTAAAAACGCGAAGTTGACTCGGAACAGACCGGCGGTTCGGACGAAACTGCAGTGAAGCGACGGTGGCTTGGTGCGTCCGTTCAACCAGGGTTGACCCGTCGGTGAAAACTTTGGCTTGGTAATTTCTGGCTGATGGGATTTGATGCCTACGTGAGTGGTGGCTTTCCTGGTGCGGGTCCCTCCATACTAATTAAGGAAAACACTGCAATCTTTGGCCACTTTCAATTGTATTCCATGAACCGTGTCAGACTTTTTTGGGATATTGAAATCTTTGTGGACGGCAACCACTCGTACGTCGCCGATCGGACAGCCGCCCGACACAGTAGTCATCGGACCCGCTCGCCGATTCTCTGCTGACAGCTCTTGTAGCAGTAGTTTTGGTTTCGACGAGAATAATTCCTTCTCTTGATCTTGGCGAGTTATGGCGGTAGCAACGATCCAGCCCTAATGTTCTCTTGATCTTGAATCTCGAATATACCGTTTGACGGTTCGTCGACGATGTAAACTTCTGCGCCGGTTCTTTCCATCCAGCAAATCATGAACTTCTCAATCCCTGAAGAGATCCCTCCAAGATCTCAACACCACCGTGCGCCAGCCCCACGATGGGCGCCAACTGTCGTGGATTTGTCACGGCAGATGTCCTTAGTGTCAGGACTTAGTCACGAGGCCAACGCATCTATGTGGTAGCATGAGAGGGGTTGAGTGGGACGAGAGACGCAGGACGGATCAACACGCAAGACAAGGATTTAGACAGCTTCGGGCCCCGGGAAACATCATCCGGTAATAGCCCTACATGCTGTTTGAGGCTAGGTCTCATTATCATCACGAGGGAGTCGCCGTAAACCGGCTCTCCTCTTTGTGTCTAGCCCTAAGATTGTTACTTCTTTTTTCTCTCTTCTTTGGGGAGCCCTGCCCCTCCTTATATATGTTGAAGGGGCGGTTTACATGTGGAGTCCTATTAGGATTAGGACTAGTCTATCTCTAATACGAACCGGATACAAGTCCTGGTCTTAACTCCTTGTAAGGTAAATATTCTTCATGCCTTTCTCCTTAAACCGCCCCACCATAGTATGAACCGGCCTTCATGAACCGCCTGTTGGGCCACCGGGTCTTGTCATTCTTCTGACCCGCCTGCCGGATTACCAATGAACCGTAAACCGCTAGGCCCAAACGGGTTGCCAGTGAGTCATCAAGTCTTAGCCGGGTCTCAAGTAAACCGCCAAGTCCGGCCGGGTTATGCTTCCGGCCGGTTTACGCCGCGGGGTATATCCCCGACACCCGGCGAGGGTCTTGCCGGGGGTCTCGTGGGTATCCTTGGCAAGGATCTCGCCGAGGATCGCTGTCTTCTGGTCTCCACAAAGATCTGCATGCCACCATGGAGGTGCCTCCCGAGCCTCAGTTCCAAAGTGTCTGATGGTTTTGGAACTTTTGCGCTCAAAGGTGGCGGCTCTACTGGTGTTGGGCAAGTTGCCCCGGCAAGGTTCTTGCCGGGGCTGCGGAGGCTGCCCCGGCAAGGGCCTTGCCGGGGGAATCCACCTCGCCCCTCTGCTCTTCGTGTCTCTGGCTTGGCGTTGTTCTGGTTGTCTCGTGGCATTGCTTCCTTCCTCTACCCCGCTAGGTGTGGCCGCAGGCGCGGCTCCAACAGCCCGCGCACAAGTAAAGGGGCACAAAATAGTACCCCTCCTTTTGTGCACGGACAATCGGTAAGCGTCAAGAAATGCCTATGAATTATTCACTTGCTGTTGAACTATTTGATGTTTGGAGATTTGATTACTTGGGACCTTTTCCTTCCTCATGGGTATACACATATTTTGGTTGCCGTTGATTATGTTACTAAATGGGTAGAAGCTATTCCAACCAGTAGTGTTGATCACAACACCTCTATTATAATGCTTAAGGAAGTTATTTTCCCAAGGTTTGGAGTCCCTAGATATTTAATGACTGATGGTGGTTCACACTTTATTCATGGCGCTTTCCGTAAAATGCTTGCCAAGTATGATGTTAACCATAGAATTGCATCACCTTATCATCCTTAGTCTAGTGGTCAAGTTGAACTTAGCAATAGGGAAATAAAATTAATTTTGCAAAAGACTGTCAATAGGCCCAGGAAGAATTGGTCTAAGAAATTAGATGATGCACTTCAGGCTTATAGAATAGTATATAAAAGTCCTATGGGTATGTCTCCTTATAAAATGGTTTATGGAAAAGCTTGTCATTTACCTCTTGAGTTAGAACATAAAGCATATTGGGCAATCAAAGAGCTCAACTATGATTCCAAACTTGCTAGTGAAAAGAGGTTATTTGATATTAGCTCATTAGATGAATGGAGAACCCGGGCTTATGAAAATGCAAAATTATTCAAAGAAAAAGTTAAAAGATGGCATGACAAAAGAATCCAAAAGCGTGAGTTGAAAGTCGGAAAATATGTTCTTTTGTACAACTCTCGTTTCAGATTCTTTGCAGGAAAACTCCTCTCAAAATTGGAAGGCCCCTACGTTATTGTAGAGTTTTATCGGTCAGGAGCCATCAAAATAAATAATGTCGAAGGTACTAACCCTAAGGTTGTTAACGGGCAACGAATAAAACATTATATCTCAGGTACGCCCATTAATGTTGAAAGTAATATTATCCAAACTATGACACCATAAGAACACATAAAAGAGTCCTTCCGGAACAGTCCAGAATCGTGAAAATATGGAGGTACATGATACGGTAAGTAAACAGACTCCGAAAAATCCACAAAAACATTTTTTGTGAGTTTTGGAATATTTAGAAAAATAATAAACTACCGGGAAGCATACCCTGGTGGGCGCAAGATACTAGGGTGCGGCCAGGCTTGCCTGGCGCACCCAGGTTGATTGTGCCTACCTGGGACACCTTTCGGACTCCATTTTTCTCCCGTTTGCTTGTCCCCCAAGATAAAAAATCTATATATACTCCCCGAACCTGTTAACCACCATATCGCGGAGAAATCCCGTGTTCTCTTTTCTTGCTATTTTTGGTCAGATTTGTTGAGTCAGGCATCATGTCTTCCTCACCCTCCAACAACGTAGAAGAAGACGTAGAGGTATTTCAGGAGGATCTAAGGAGAGAGGAAGCTGAATAAGTTGCTATGGAGGAAGAGGAGGAAAATCCTTTTGGGGTTCACTCTCCGGCTTCCGAGAGAGGGACATTGCCTAGCATCTCCACTCATCTGAGTCCTCATCAAGCTATGATACAGTCAAATAATCAAGAGAGCCTAGAAGTGCGAGAAGAAACCCCACCAAGAAGGCCTTTACATTGGTTACATCGCAACAATTTTCACAATTTGATTCATAACTATGGGTTCGAGAATACTCCTCGTAGGCACATACCATCCAATTGGGACATATCTCGCCCAAGAGAAAACAGTGCAAGAATAAACCCTTGGGGCCCGGAGAATAAACACATAATGGAAGAAGTGAAGAAAAATGGTGAGCTAATTCATCAAGCCCTTAGGGAGATCCAAGGTTTGAAGGATCTACTCATTGTTATATTGGAAACTACCACTTCATCACCATCACCTTCTTCTTCATCACTAAAAGAGAATTGAGTATTGGGTATGGGCACTCCCCTTGGCTTCCGCCAAGCTTGGGGGAGGTGCCCCGGTATCTTATCATCCCACTATCTGTTTGCCTTTACTTATTTCGATTCGATCTTTTGCTTTAGATGAATAAAAGTTTAGTTCAATCCTTTCTTTTCGAGAGTTTGCTTAGTGATCTATCCTTGTAATCGTGTGTAATAAAGTTTAGTTTGAGTTTTTGCTTTCTTTATTTTCATGTTGCAAATAAAAGTAAAAGAGAAAGGAAATAAATAAAAGAAAGGAAATAAATCAAAAAGATCATATACTAATCTTATGATAGGTGTTGACACCACATAAGGAAAAGTATAAGTAGAAAATTTTATTAGAGATTGACAAACATAGCATTAGTCAATGATGCAACTCATGAAAGAATTAATAAGGGAAGAGAAGATTCACATATAAATATACTATCCTAGAAATCTTTTGTGATTGTGAGCCCCCATCAAAATATTATATGCCAAAATTGTTGACATTGGACAAGGAAGACAATTTAATGGTTTATGTTTGTTTATATTCACATAGAAGTCATATTGTCACAGATCCTTTAACATGTGGTGCTTGCCCCTATCTTTGCTAGCCAAAAATTCTGCACTAAGTAGAGATACTACTTGTGCATCCAAACACCCTTAAACCCAAATCTTATTTTCAAGTGTCCACCATACCTACCAAGGGATTGAGCAAGATCCCTCAAGTAAGTTGTCATTGGTGCAAAAAGGCAATAAAAATTTCTTCTAAAAGTGTGAGATCATTTAGTGTTAGAGAAAAATGAATGTTGCACGAACTTGTGATGGTGAAGAATAAAAGCGACAGACTGCTTAATAAAGGTCGCTATCACAAGGGGCAATGCAACGTGACGTTCTTTTGCACTAAGGGGTTGAACATACAAACAAATAAGCACATGGCAACCTCTGCTTCCCTCTGCGAAGGGCCTATCTTTTACTTTTATGCAAAGAGTCAAAGTTTTCCTTCTATTCCTTTTTATTTTTCTCCTTTGGCAAGCATCATGTGGTGAGGAAAGATCTAGGCACATATGTCCAGTTGAATATAGATAGCATGAGTCATTATTGTTTACATCACCCTTGAGGTGAATACGTTGGGAGGCGAAACTATAAGCCCCTATATTTCTATATGTCCGGTTGAAACATTTTGCTCATGTGTACGCAGTGAGTGTTAGCAATCATAGAAGACTATATGATGGTTGAGTATGTGGACTTTCCTAAAGGCTTCGATACGTGATCCTTCCTGAAAAGATGATGAATTGTATCTGCAAAGTTGACTGAGAACATAGTTTGTTGGTTTTTAATAGAGTTTTTGCTTTATACTTCAATAGTGTGGTGAATTACCACTTATTGATGAGAAGTCTATGGTAAAAGTTCTTTGATAAAAGTTTTATGTTTAAGTTTTTTATTGTTATAATAACGAACATGATGCTTCTATGTCCGTATTTTGTTATTATCGACACCTCTCTCTCTAAGCATGTGGACATGTTTTTTGACTTCAGCTTTCGCTTGAGGACAAGCGAGGTCTAAGCTTGGGGGAGTTGATACGTCCATTTTGCATCATGTTTTATTACTGCTATTTATAATGTTTTTATCCATAATAATGCACTTTCTGGAGTAATTCTACTTTTCTCTCATAATATGCAAGGTACACACAAAGAGGGAAAATTCCGGCAGCTAGAAATCTGGACCTGGAAAAGCTACGTCAGGCCACCTATTCTGCACAACTCCAAACAAGCTGAAACTTCATGGTGATTTTTTATCAAATATATGAAGAATATTGGAGCAAATAACTACCAGAGGGGGCCCGCCAGGTGGGCACTACCCACCTGGGAGCGCCAGGGAGCCCAGACGCACCCTGGTGGGTTGTGCTCACCCAGGCCCACCTCCGGTGCCCATCTTCTGGCATATAAGTCATTTTGACCTAGAAAAAGTAATGAGAGGACTTTCGGGATGGAGCACCGCCGTCTCGAGGCGGAACTTGGGCAGGAGCACTTTTGCCCTCCGACGGAGCGATTCCGCCGGGGGAACTTCCCTCCTGGAGGGGGAAATCATCGTCATCATCATCACCAACAACTCTCCCATATTGGGGAGGGAAATCTCCATCAACATCTTCAACAACACCATCTCCTCTCAAACCCTAGTTCACCTCTTGTGCTCAATCTTGTTACCAGAACTATAGATTGGTGCTTGTGGATGACTAGTAGTGTTGATTACATCTTGTAGTTGATTACTATATGGTTTATTTGGTGGAATATTATATGTTCAGATCCAATATGCTATTTAATACCCCTCTGATCTTGAGCATGATTTTCATTTTTGAGTAGTTACTTTTGTTCTTGAGGTCACGGGAGAAATCATGTTGCAAGTAATCATGTGAACTTGATATGTGTTCGATATTTTGATAGTATGTATGTTGTGATTCCCTTAGTGGTGTCATGTGAACGTCGACTACATGACACTTCACCATATTTGGGCCTAAGGGAATACATTGAGGAGTAGCATTTAGATGATGGGTTGCGACAGTGACAGAAGCTTAAACCCCAGTTTATGCGCTATTCCGTAAGGGACCGATTGGATCCAAAAGTTTAATGCTATGGTTAGAATTTATTCTTAATACTTTTTCTCGTAGTTGCGGATGCTTGCGGGAGGGTTAATCATAAGTAGGAGGTTTGTTCAAGTAAGAACAACACCTAAGCACCAGTCCACCCACATATCGAATTATCAAAGTACCGAACACGAATTAAGCCAAGATGATGAAAGTGACTAGACGAAATTCTCGTGTACCCTCAAGAACGATTTGCTTACTATAAGAGACCATTTTGGCATGTCCTTTGCCTCAAAAGGATTGGGCTACATTGCTGCACTTTTGCTACTATTATCATTACTTTCTCGTTACAAATTATCTTGCTATCAAACTACTCTGCTACTTACAATTTCAGCACTTGCAGACATTACCTTACTAAAAACCACTTGTGATTTCCTTCTACTCCTTGTTGGGTTCGAAACTCTTATCGAAAAGAGCTACAATTGATCCCCTAAACTTGTGGGTCATCAGTTGTGCCCACCTCAGTGGCCTCCCGCACCGCCTCTTCGCCCTATAAATTCAAAAATATTCCAAAACCCCCGGGGGTAACCCTAGATCAGAAGTTCCACCGCCGCAAGCTCTGTAGCACGACAAACCAATCTAGACCCCGTTCCAGCACTCTGCCGGAGAGGGAAATCATCACCGGTGGCCATCTTCATCATCCCGGCAGCCACCATGATGAGGAGGGAGTAGTTCACCCTCAGGGCCGAGGGTTTGTGTTGTCGCTTGAAGCTACGTCGGTATTTCCCCAAAGAGGAAGGGATGATGCAGCACAACGGCAATAGGCATTTCCCTCGGATCTGAAACCAAGGTTATCGAACCTGTAGGAGAACCAAGAAACACAACGTAAACAGCCCCTGCACACAAATAACAACCACCCGCAACCCGACGTGTTAAAGGGGTTGTCAATCCCTTTCGGGTAATGGCACCAGAAATTGGTGCGTGTACGGGAGAAAGTTGTAATGGATTGCATAAATAGATCGCAAATGAAATAAAGTGTAGCAAAGTATTTTTTGTAGTTTTGGATTAATAGATCTAAAAATAAAAGGCAAATAAAAGTAGATCGCAAAGGCAAATATATGAGAAAGAGACCCGGGGGCCGTAGGTTTCACTAGTGGCTTCTCTCGAGAAAAATAGCAAACGGCTGGTGAACAAATTACTGTTGGGCAATTACCAAAACTTCAAATAATCATGACGATATCCAGGCAATGATCACTACGTAGGAATCACGTCCAAGATTAGTAGACAGACTCCTGTCTGCATCTACTACTATTACTCCACACATCGACCGCTATCCAGCATGCATCTAGTGTATTAAATTCATGGAGAAACGGAGTAATGCAATAAGAACGATGACATGATGTAGATAAGATCTATTTATGTAGTGATAGACCCCATCGTTTTATCTTTAGTAGCAACGATACATACGTGTCGGTTCCCCTTCTGTCACTGGGATCAAGCACCATAAGATAGAACCCACTACAAAGCACCTCTTCCCATTGCAAGATAAATAGATCAAGTTGGCCAAACAAAACCCAAATACCAGAGAAGAAATACGAGGCTATAAGCAATCATGCATATAAGAGATCAAAGAAACTCAAATAACTTTCATGGATATAAAAGGATAGATCTGATCATAAACTCAAAGTTCATCGATCCTAACAAACACACTGGCAAAGAGTTACATCATATGGATCTCCAGGAGACCATTGTATTGAGAATCAAGAGAGAGAGAGATGAAGCCATCTAGCTACTAACTACGGACCCGACGGTCTACAAAGAACTACTCACGCATCATCAGAGAGGCACCAATGGAGGTGGTGAACCCCATCCGAGATGGTGTCTAGATTGGATCTGGTGGTTCTAGACTCTGCGGTAGCTGGATGAATATTTCATTGCTCCCCGAGGGTTTTGGGAATATTAGGGTATTTATAGAGCAAAGAGGCGGTCCGGGGGCACCCGAGGTGGACACAACCCACCAGGGCACGCCTGGGCCTCCTGGTACGCCCTGGTGGGTTGTGCTCTCCTCGGAGCACCCCCTAGGCACAGCCAGGGCCCATTATGTTCCTTCTAGTCCAAAAAATCTTCGTAAAGTTTTGTTGCATTTGGACTCCATTTGATATTGATTTCCTGTGATGTAAAAAACATGTAGTAAACATCAACTGGCACTTGGCACTATGTCAATAGGTTAGTACCAAAAAATGATATAAAATGACTATAAAATGATTATAAAACATCCAAGATTGATAATATAACAGCATGGAACAATCAAAAATTATAGATACACTGGAGACCTATCAGTTTGTACAAGTAGCTATGTGTTTAATCTCTCTCTCTCTCTCTCATGTTCTTGAGATGTCACGATCTTTATGTATCGCGAGCTTTGTTAATATAGTCGGATCATATGGTGTTTCCCCCTCTCTATCTTGTTGTGAATTGAGTTTTGCCTATGAGATTTCAGTTTATCGGATTGAATACTTTTATGGATTTGAGAACACTTGATGTATGTCTTGCTATGGATACCCGTGGTGACAATGGGGTATCATATTGATTCACTTGATGTGCATTTTGGCACTCAACTCGCGGATTCCCGAGGTGACATTGGGGTAGTCTATGCATACGGGTTGATGCACGTTCTCGTCTTTGTTTCTCCGGTAGAAATCTTGGGGCGCTCTTTGAGGTTCTTTGTGTTGGATTCAGTATTATGAATATGAATTTGCTTTGGTGTTGTTTTAGTAAGAACTTATGATAGATCGATCAGAAAGAATAACTTAGTGTTATTTTAGTACGAACTCTTGATAGATTGATCGGAAAGAATAACTTGGTGTTATTTTAGTATGAACTCTTGGATAGATCGATCGGAAAGGATAGCTAGAAACAATTTCTTCTTATGTTCTTCGCTAGATAGGAACTTTGGAGTGATTCTTCATCGCACTTTGGGGGATGGCTATATGATCTAATTAGATTAGCATTGTTGAGAGACTGCTCTAGTGAAAGTACGGACCGTAGGCCTCATTTTCAAGCATTGCAATACTGTTTGTGCTCCATTTTATCAGTTGCTACCTTGCTGTTTTTATTGTTCCTATTACAAAAATCAATATCTACTATCATTACTACGCTTGTATTACCATCTATTTACCGAACTAGTGCACCTATACAAATTACCATTGTATTTGGTGTGTTGGGGTTGGGGACACAAGAGACTTTTTGTTATTTGGTTGCAGGGTTGTTTGAGAGAGACCATCTTGATCCTACACCTCCCATGGATTGATAAACCTTAGGTCATCCACTTGAGGGAAAATTGCTACTGTCCTACAAAACTCTGCGCTTGGAGACCCAACACGAGTCTGCAAGAATAAAGTTGCGTAGTAGACATCAAGCTCTTTTCTTGCATCGTTTCCGGGGAGGTGAGTGATTGAAGGTATATCTTTAGATCTTGCAATTAAATCTTTTAGTTTCTTGATTTATCACTAGTTTGGTTTATAAAAGAAAACTATAAAAAATGGAATTGAGGTGGTCTCATACTATTCGTTTTTATCATGTATTTCTTGCAAATGATGAAAGGAAATTTGTGCTCAATTGATAGATAATATGTTTGGCATAGTATCTTTGAATGATGAGCATGGTTGCAATGTTGTTAGTATGAATTCTTTGAATATCCAAAATGCTAATGATGATTGCACAAGTCATGACAATTTTTTTTCTTATAAGCATGTCAATTTTTGAGTGGAAAGACTTTGTGAAGACGTGCCTTACAGGGAAGATAGATTTTTTAAGAAGCATAAGCATGATAGGACCAATGTTTTGCTCAAAGTGATAGATGAATTTGCTACAAAATTATGTTCGCTTTGTCCTATTACTTGTGAACTTTGCAATAAGGATGGTCATCTTAATTTCCAATGCAAACTTTTTCATGATCGAATCGTGTCCAAATATTGCAATAACTTTATCACCCTAGAACTTTATAATGAACTTTGTTTATTTTTGGGGAGTGAAGAATTGACACATAAAAATAGTTGGTTTGAAGGATTCATTCGCACGGACGACATTGAAACTAATCTAAAAAATATCTATATGTTTTGCATGGTAAATTGCAATGAGAATGCTTATATTGCCAACTATAGAAAGATGGGAAAACCAATAGAATATAAAAGGAATACTAATGAGAGGGTAAAGATTTCCAATTTCCCTCCTATTGTCTCTCATGATGAAATAGGTGACGAGGAGGAGCTCCCTATTCAACCAATTTCAGCAATAGGAAGCTCGAAAAAATTAGTTAAACCCACACATGATGTGGTGAAGAAGAAGAAAAGAAGAAAGAATAGAGGTAAAAAGGCATCTCTCCCAAATAATGTTGCTCCTATTATTGTTGTGCCTCATGAAAATGAATCAAGAATAATTGTCGAAGATGATGCACTTGATGATGATATTGCTTCTTTGTCTTATGGCACAATGTCCGAGAGCACTATTAATGATGATTTTGTTATGTCTATTGCTTGTGGTGATGATTATGATTGGGAAGATAATGATACTTCTTATAATCTTGGAAATATGTTTGGCACCAACTTGGAAAATTATGATGATAATAATTGTTATACTATTGGTGCTATTCATACTATTATTGATGAGAGTGATTATGCTTATGATATGCCAAGCCACAAGCTTGGGGATGCTATGTTTGATGAGAATGACATGTTTGAGAATTTATTTGCTGCAATTAATGTTTGTCCCAAGCTTGGGGATGCTATGCTTAATGAAGATGATCTTTTTAGTCCCCCTACCTTGAATGATCAAATTTGCTATGATGATTGCATGCCTCCGATCTATGATGAGAACAAAGTTGCTACTTATGATGATTATTGTGATGATACTTATGTTATAAAAAGTAGTGATAATTATTATCGTAATTTTGAATATCTTTTTACTGAACATTACTATTTTAATGTGGAAACAATTTTTACCTATTGTGAGTATTCGAGTTTCATATGATACTCCCACTATTGTGAATGAGAATAAAATGGCTTATATGGGAGTAATAAATTCTCTATGCTTTTCCGCAATAAATAAATAAATAAATTCTCTATGCTTTTTGATCATGAAGAGAATGCTTTATGTGATTGTTATATGACGAATCTATTCATGATGCTACTAAAAATTATTACGAGGGAGGAACTTATGATTCACGATGCTCTTGTTATGTTTCAATCCTTATCTTTTATGCGAGCATCATTGAACTCATCATGCCTAGCTAAAAGGCATTAAAGAAAAGCGCTTCTTGGGAGACAAGCCAACATTTTTACCTATTGTTTTTGTGTGTTCACATGATTATGCTACTACAGTAATCATGTTTTATTGCTTTTTTGTCAATAAAGTGCCAAGTAAGACCTTTGGAGCGGTCTATGGTGATAGTTGATTTGATCTTGCTGAAAATCAGAAACTTTTGCGCCTAGTAAAATAATTTCCATTTTTATAGAAGTGTGATAAAATCCTGATTCTTTTTGCACAAGATTGATATACAAATTTCACAGGTTTTCCTAAGTTTTCAGAATTTTTGGAGTAGCAGAAGTATGGTTGTTGTCCAGATCATTACAGAATGTCCTGTTTTTGACAGATTCTATTTTCAGTGCATAGTTTGCTTGTTTCCTAGTTTCTATGGATTATATTGCTCAATATAAATTCTGTAAATTATAAGGTATAGTAGGAATTGTGTGAGAACAATTATGAATATTGTCTTTGACAGTACCAAAGTGAATGATTTGCTTTATCATACTAACCTATCTCACGAAGTTCCGTTAAGTTTTGTGTGATTGAAGTTTGCAAGTTTTGGGTGAGATATCGATATGAGGAGAATAAGGAGTGACAAGACCCTAAGCTTGGGGATTCCCAAGGAACCAAAAGTTAATATTCAAGGAAGATCCAAGCAACTAAGCTTGGGGATGCCCCGGAAGGCATCCCCTCTTTCGTCTCCAACATTATCAGTAATCTTACTTGGGGCTATATTTTCATTCACCACATGATATGAGTTTTGCTTGGAGCATCATTTTATTTTGTTAGTATTTTCTTTATGTTATTTAGATTAATGTTTTACATCTTTTATATCAATAAAGTGGCAATGATAGCCTTTACCATGCTTATTTTGCAAGTCTACTTGTTGCTGTTTGAAAATAGAAAGTTTATCACTGTTGTAAAAATTCCCTAGAAAAGTCAGAAAGTGATAAAATGTTAAAACTTTTGCACAATAAGCTCTGATAAATTCTCTATAGTGTGGTAAATGTTCATAATTTTTGGAGTTAAGGAACTATGGATCCTCTTGCATCCTTTACAAACTGTTATGTTTAGACAGATTGCTATTATGTTTGCATTGTTTGCATATGTTTGCTTGTTTAATGATTCTATTTGAGGATAGGAGTATTAAATATGCAGAGGCATTTAGTATGGAATTTTAAATAATATTTTTAGTGATTTTCTACAGTACAGGATGATAGGGTAATTGCATTGATTTATACTAACTTATCTCACGAGTTCTTGTTGAGTTTTGTGTGAATGAAGTTTTAAGATTTAGGGAAATCTTGATATAAAAGGAATTAAGGAGACAAAAAAGCTCAAGCTTGGGGATGCCAAGGCATCCCAAGTTAATATTCCAAGAAGTCTCAAGCATCTAAGCTTGGGGATGCCCCGGTAGGCATCCCACCTTTCTTCTTCAACAATTATCGGTTAGTATCGGTTGAGCCTAAGTTTTTGCTTCTTCACATGAGTTGTGCTATTCTTGGAATGCCTTTTTGCTTTGTTTTGCTTGTTTTTTTAATAAAATACTTAGATCTGAAAGTTTTAAATAAGAGGGAGTCCTCACATAGCTACCTATTTACTCAACTACTCGCTTGATCTTCACTTATATATTTTTTGAGTAGTTTGTCATTTGCTCTCATGCTTCACTTATATTATTTTGAGAGAAGAAATTTTTTTTGCTCATGTTCTTCACTTAGATTTGTTTGAGCTTATCAAAAGCAACATATGAAATTAGTCCCAAAGTGATAGATATTCAAGAGGGATATAATAAAAACTTTCATGAAGATCATTGGACAAAATAAACTTGATTCTTTGTAATAGTTTTGCGATATGATGATAGTGATATGTGAGTCATGTTGGTGAGCAATTTTCCTTTAGTAAGAATATTGGTGTTAAGGTTTGTGATTCCCTATGTAAACACGAAAGTCAATAGTTGTGCAATGAAGTTACATCCTACTTGTGGTGCATTATTTGGTGTTAGTTATACTTAATGCTCACTTATGTAATTTTTTGTTTCTTGGTTGGTTGCTTCTCAATATTTTTCTAGCCTTCCCTTGTACTAAGTAGGAATACTACTTGTGCATCCAAAACCCTTCAAACCAGTTTTGCCATATGAGTCCACCATACCTACCTATATGCGGTATTCTCTTGCTGTTCTAAGCAAATTTGTATGTGCCATCTCTAATTTTAAAAATAAGTTCCTTTTTGTGTGCTCGTACCGCTCATGAAACGGTAGAGGGTGGATGATATTTTTCCATGCTAGATGTGTTATTCTCAAGATGAGTGTTTATTCACTTGTCATTGCACGAGAGTACGACAAAGGTATTAGGGATGCCCATTCCCGAAATGAAAAATGAATTTACTTTATGTTGTCAAATAATAAATTCCTTGGGTGTTGGTATGGACGACACCCGTGGATTCGGTTAGCCGTGGAATGTGAAAGTATGGTGGAAAAAGGAATAAACTTTACTTTCTGTTTGGAAACCACCTATGATATATCTAGCATGAAAAGTATTGGGAACTACTCAATCATTTTCGTTGACAGGAAAAGCATGCCACCCAAGATGTTGTTATCTCTCTTTTTCGTTTGAGCTCTGGCACCTCTACAAATCCCCGCTTCCCCCTGTGAAGGGCATTTCTATTTACTTTATGCAATTTTTTGAGTCTCTATATTCTCTTATAAATCACCAAGTAAGGGGCACTATGATCGTAGTTGAGCATTGGGTGTAGCTAATATGAGAGTGTGTTTCATGAATGGATCAATGATTGAGCATGATGGGCTAGGGATAACTTGCTTTAGTATTGATATTTTGAAAGACACGGTTGCTTGTTGATATGCTTGAGTATTGAAATCTTCATGTAAAAACTAGACTATTGCTTTGAATCATATAAAAGTCCAAATGTCCATGCTACAAAAGAAAAGAATATGTGATGAACATGTTAGACAACATTCCACATCAAAAAAAATGTTTTTATCATTTACCTACTCGAGGACGAGTAGGAATTAAGCTTGGGGATGCTGATACGTCTCCAATGTATCTATAATTTTTGCTTGTTCCATGTTGTTATATTATCATTGTTGGATGTTTTACGATCATTTTATAGCTACTTTATATCATTTTTGGGGACTAACCTATTAACATAGTGCCCAGTGCCAGTTGTTGTTTTTTTGCTTGTTTTTTACCTCGCAGAAAATCAATACCAAAAGGAGTCCAAACGCAGCGAAACTTTTTGGAGATTTTTTCTGGACCAGAAGACACCTGGTGGGCCAAATAAGTACCAGAGGGGAGCTTCGAGGAGAACACAACCCACCAGGGTGCGCCTGGGGGCCCAGGCACGCCCAGGTGGGTTGTGCCCAACTTGGTAGCATCCCGCACCGCCTCTTCGCCCTATAAATTCCCAAATATTCCAAAACCCCCGGGGGTAACCCTAGATCAGAAGTTCTGCCGCCACAAGCCTCTGTAGCCACAAGAAACCAATCTAGACCCCGTTCCGGCACTCTGTTGGAGGGGGAAACCATCACCGGTGGCCATCTTCATCATCCCGACGGCCACCATGATGAGGAGGGAGTAGTCCACCCTCGGGGCTGAGGGTTTGTACCAATAGCTATGTGTTTAATCTCTCTCTCTCTCTCTCGTGTTCTTGAGATGTCATGATCTTGATGTATCGCGGGCTTTGTTAATATAGTCGGATCATATGGTGTTTTCTCCTCTCTATCTTGTTGTGAATTGAGTTTTCCCCTGAGATTTCGTTTTATCGGATTGAATACTTTTATGGATTTGAGAACACTTGATGTATGTCTTCCTATGGATACCCGTGGTGACAACGGGGTATCATATTGATTCACTTGATGTGCATTTTGACACTCAACTCGCGGATTCCCGAGGTGACATTGGGGAAATCTATGCATAGGGGTTGATGCACGTTCTTGCCTTTGTTTCTCCGGTAGAAATCTTGGGGCACTCTTTGAGGTTCTTTCTGTTTCATTGAGTATTATGAATATGAATTTGCTTTGGTGTTATTTTAGTACGAACTCTTGATAGATCGATAGGAAAGAATAACTTAGTGTTATTTTAGTACGAACTCTTGATAGATTGATCGGAAAGAATAACTTGGCATTATTTTAGTACGAACTCTTGGATAGATCGATCAGAAAGGATAGCTACAAACAATTTATTCTTATGTTCTCCACTAGATAGGAACTTTGGAGTGATTCTTCATCGCACTTTGAGGTATGGTTATATAATCTAATTAGATTAGCATTGCTGAGAGATTGCACTAGCGAAAGTACAGACCCTAGGCCTCATTTTCAAGCATTGCAATACCGTTTGTGCTCCATTTTATCAATTTCTACCTTGCTATTTTTATTGTTCCTACTATAAAAATCAATATCTACTATCATTACTACGCTTGTATTACCATCTCTTCGCTGAACTAGTGCACCTATACAAATTACCATTGTATTTGGTGTGTTGGGGACACAAGAGACCTTTTGTTATTTGGTTGCATGGTTGTTTGAGAGAGACCATCTTCATCCTACACCTCCCACGGGTTGATAAACCTTAGGTCATCCACTTGAGGGAAAATTGCTACTGTCCTACAAAAATCTGCGCTTGGAGGCCCAACACGAGTCTACAAGAATAAAGTTGCGTAGTAGACATCAGGCAGTTAATAGGTTAGCCCCAAAAATGATATAAAATAGCATATTAATGCATATAAAACATCCAAGATAGATAATAGGGATAATTTGTTTTATACCCTTAGTTGTGTCCCCCTCATCAGGATTGCCCCTAGTTTCTGGAAACATGTGGCCTTGCCCAACCCACTTTGGCGTCTTGTGCTTTTACCCTTTGACCGTCTGACCATCACTTTGAAAACTTCATAACTGATTCAGACGAAATCAAAAAAATGCAAATAAGATACCAAAATGTTCAGAAAAACATCACCTGTATGTCAATGTCACTCATATTCATGACAAAAGTGTTGGTAAGTGCCCATCCGAGTTTTAGCTCTTATCATACCACCAGGAACAGTAAAATCTAGAAAAATTCAAAAAAATGTTTGTGGCAAAGAATGACAAATGTTTGAAGTGCTTGCCAAGTTTACTTAGGGAATGACACTCATGGAAGTCATGGCAAAAAAAACAATCATCACTCGAAAATAGATTGTTTTTTGCCACGACTTCCATGAATGGCATTCCCTGATGAAACTTGGCAAGCACTTCAAAAAATTTCCATTCTTTGCCAGCAACTTTTTCTTGAATTTTTCGATTTTTTTTGATTTTACTGTTCATGGTGGTATGATAAGAGCTAAAACTCGGATGGGCACTTACCAACACTTTTTTCATGAATGCAAGTGACATTGAAATACAGGTGATGTTTTTCCGAACATTTTGGTATCTTATTAGCATTTTTCTGACTTAGTATGAATTAGTTATGAAGTTTTCATAGTGACGATCAAACGGTCAAAGGGAAAAAGCACAAGATGCCAAAGTGGGTTGGGAAAGACCACGTGTTTTCGAAAACTAGGGGCAATCCTGGCGAGGGGGCACAACTAAGGGTATAAAACCAATTATCCCTAGATAATATAATAGCATGGAACAATAAAGAATAAGAGATACATTGGAGACGTATCAAGCATCCCCAAGCTTAATTCCTGCTCGTCCTCGAGTAGGTAAATGATAAAAATAGAATTTCTGATGTGGAATGCTACCCAACATATTTATCAATGTAATTTTTCTTATTGTGGCATGAATATTCATATCCATAAGATTCAAAACAAAAGTTTAATATTGACATAAAAACAATAATACTTCAAGCATACTAATAAAGCAATCATGACTTTCAAAATATCATGGCTAAAGAAAGTTATCCCTACAAAATCATATAATCTTGTCACGCTCTATCTTCATCACGCAAAGTATTTATCATGCACAACCCCGATGACAAGCCAAGCAATTGTTTCATAATTTTAATGTTCTCAAGCTTTTTCAACTTCCACGCAATACATGAGCGTGAGCCATGGATATAGCACTTAGGTGGAATAGAGTATGGTGGAGGTTGTGAGGAGAAGACAAAAAAGGAGAAAGTCTCACATCAAATAGGCAAATTAATGGGCTATGGTGATGCCATCAATTGATATCGATGCAAGTGGGTAGGGATTGCCATGCAACGAATGCACTAGAGCTATAAGTGTATGAAAGCTCAAACGAAAACTAAGTGGGTGTGCATCCAACTTGCTTGCCCACGAAGACCTAGGGCAATTTGAGGAAGCCCATCATTGGAATATACGAACCAAGTTCTATAATGAAAAATTCCCACTAGTATATGAAAGTGATAAAATAGGAGACTATCTATCATGAAGAACATGGTGCTATTTTGAAGCACAAGTGTGGAAAAAGGATAGTAACATTGTCCCCTCTCTTTTTCTCTCATTTTTTCTTTTTTCTTTTAGGCTCTTTGGCCTTTTATTATTATTTCTATTTTTTGTCCGGAGCCTCATGCTGACTTGTGGGGGAATCATAGCCTCCATCAATCTTTCCTCACATGGGACAATGTTCTAATAATGATGATCATCACACTTTTATTTACTTACAACTCAAGAATTGCAACTCGATACTAGAACAAAGATATGACTCTATATGAATGCATCCAGTGGTGTACGGGGATGTGCAATGATGTAGCATGACATGTATTAAAAATATGAACGGTGGCCAAGCCACAAATACTATGTCAACTATATCATCGCGCAAAGCAATGTGACAATGATGCTATGTGCCATAATAAACAGAACGGTGGAAGTTGCATGGCAATATATCTCAGAATGGCTATGGAAATGCCATAATTGGTAGGTATGGTGGCTGTTTTGAGGAAGGGTATATGATGGGTTTAATGCACCAACGAAAGTTGCGCGGTACTGGAGAGGCTAGCAATGGTGGAAGGGTGAGAGTGTGTATAATCCATGGACTCAACATTAGTCATAAAGAACTCACATACTTATTTCAAAAAATTATTAGCCATCAAAGCAAAGTACTAATACGCATGCTCCTAGGGGGATAGATTGGTAGGAAAATACCATCGCTCATCCTCGACTGCCACTCATAAGGAAGACAATCAAAAATAAATCATGCTCGATCTTCATCACATAACGATAGACCATACGTGCATGCTTCGGGAATCACAAAATTTAACACAAGTATTTCTACTAATCCACAATTACTCTCTAGCATGACTCTAATATCACCATCTTTATATCTCAAAACAAATGCAAGGAATCAAACTTCTCATATATTCAATGTTCTTTATGAAAGTTTTTATTATCCCTCTTGGATACCTGTCATATTAGGACAAAATTCATAACCTAAGCAAATTGCCATAATATTTTTAAGACTCTCAAAAAAATATAAGTGAAGCACAATAGTTCATCAATTTCTACAAAATATAACCACTGTCGTGCTTTAAAAAGATATAAGTGAAGCACTAGAGCAACTACCTAGCTCAAAAGATATAAGTGAAGCACATAGAGTATTCTAATAAATTCACGATTAATGTGTGTCCCTATCAAAAGGTGTGTACAAGAAGGATGATTGTGGCAAACTAAAAAGAAAATATTCATATAATACAAGACGCTCCAAGAAAAACACATATCATGTGGTGAATAAAAATATAGCCTCAAGTAAATTTACCGATGGTTTGAAGACAAACGAGGGGATGCCATCCGGGGCATCCCCAAGCTTAGATGCTTGGTTGTCCTTGAATATTAACTTGGGTTGCCTTGTGAATCCCCATTCTTAGGATCTTGCCAGTCCTTATTCCGTAGTCTATCAAATCTTTACCCAAAACTTGAAAACTTCACAACACAAAACTCAACAGAAAACTCATAAGCTCCGTTAGTATAATAAACCAAATCACCACTTTAGATATTGTTTTGTAATGATTCTAAATTTATATTGGTGTTATATGTAATGTATTCCAACTTCTCCATGGTTCATACCCCCCGATGCTACCCATAGATTCATCAAAATAAGCAAACAACGCAATGAAAACAGAATCTGTCAAAAAACAGAATGACCTATAGTAATCTAGAAATTTCGTATACTTATGTCACTCCAAAATTAATGAAAAATAATGAAAATATGGGAAATTTGTGTATAAATCTTGTGTAAAAATTTCATAATTTTATCATGCTCCAGTGAATTTTAACAATTCTGCTACTGGATGCAAAAGTTTCTGTTTTTCAGCAAAATCAAATCAACTATCACCATAGATCATCCCAAAGGTCTTACTTGGATCAAACACTAATTAAAACCCTAAAAAACAATTGTTATAGAAGTAAAATTGTGTATTTATTCAATAACAGAAGCCAAAACGAAAAAATGGTTGCCTCCCAACAAGTGCTATTGTTTAACGGCCCTAGCTATGCATATTGCATAGATCTAGGTATTGTCATCTTTGGTGTGCAATCCACAAGTAGCCCTCATAATAGATTCATATGGTAAGCAAATTTTATTTCTAGGAAAGTGTTCCATGCCCTTCCTTAACGGAAATTGAAATCTAATGTTTTCTTCTTTGATATCAATAATTGCACCAATCGTTTTAAGGAAAGGTCTACCAAGTATAATAGGGCATGTAGGATTGCAATCTATATCTAGCACAATAAAATCTACGGGCACATAATTCCTATTTGCAACAATAAGAACATCATTAATCCTTCCCATAGGTTTCTTAATAGTGGAATCCGCTAAGTGCAAATTTAAAGAACAATCATCAAGTTCATGGAAACCTAGCACATCACATAAAGTTTTTGGGATAGTTGAAACGCTAGCACCCAAATCACACAAAGCATTGCACTCATACTCTTTAATATTAATTTTAATAGTAGGTTCCCATTCATCATAAAGGTTTCTAGGGATTGAAACTTCCAACTCAATGTTTTCTTTAAAAGATTTCATCATAGCATCAACGATATGTTTAGTAAAAGCCTTATTTTGATTATAAGCATGAGGTGACTTAAGCATGGATTGAAAGAAGGAAATACAATCTATTAAATAACAATTATCATAATTTAAATCCTTGAAATCCAAAAGAGTGGGTTTGTTGCTACTTAAAGTTTTGACCTCTCCAATCCCACTTTTAACAATTTTTTCATTAAGATCTTCACCCTCCAAATTATTGAGACGCCTTCTAGCTAAAGTTGACTCATCTCCAGTCCCTTATTTATCAAGTTTTATATTAGAAAACAAAGATTCAATAGGAGTCACACCAATCACTTTAAGATCTTCATCATTATTCAAAGCTTCAGGTTTAGCAGCCATCTTATTTATTAGTGTAGTTTGCTCGTCGAAAATTTGGCCTACTAAGTTTTCGATATGAGAAAGTTAAGATTTAAGACCAAATATTTCCTTAGTAACATCACCAAGATCTTTATTAATGTATTCAATCATAGTATTTTGTTCCTTAAGTTCGTTCCTAAAGAAACTATTGTGCTCAAATTGTAAGGACATAAAGCTTTTTGTATTGTTTTCAATTTCTTCCAATTCCTAGAGTAAAGATCAAGATTGTTGGGTTGAGACATGATAGCAAGCAAGCAATCTAGCACACAAGCAAACAAGAGCAAACGAAAAGATGAACGAAAGAAGGCGAATAAAAAGGCAAAGATTTTTGTGTTTTTCTAAAAACGTTTTATAAGTGGGGGAGAGGAAAACGAGAGGCAAATGGCAAATAATGTAAGTGCAAGACATGAGAGTTTATGATAGGTACTTGGTAGGCTTGATGTAGAACCTCCCCGACAACGGTGCCAGAAATTCTTCCTGCTACCCTTGGAGAGGAAAGGGTGATGCAGCAAAGTAGAGATAAGTATTTCCCTTAGTTAAAAACCAAGGTATCAATCCAGTAGGAGGTACAAGCAAGTCCCCAATAGATGCACTCGCACAAACTAACGAAAACTTGCACACAACGCGAAATAGGTGTTGCCAATCCCTTCTCGGTTACTAGCAAGAGTGAGATCTAGTGGAGATAGGTATAAAAGATAAGTAAAAGGCAAAATAAAGTAAATATCAATAAATTGCAGCAAGGTATTTTTGGGGTTTTGGTTTTGTAGATATAAAAATATATGATGAGAAATAGACCCGGGGGCCATAGTTTTCACTAAAGGCTTCTCTCTTGAAAGAACACATATAATGGGTGAACAAATTACTGTTGATCAATTGATAGAAAAGCGCAAAGTTATGACGATATCTAATGCAGTGATCATGAATATAGGCATCATGTACGCGACAAGTAGATCGAGCGATTCTGCATCTACTACTATTACTCCACACATCATCCGCTATCCAACATGCATCTAATGTATTAAGTTAACAGGAACAGATTAACGCCTTAAGCAAGATGACATGATGTAGAGGGATAAATCCAATCAATATGGTAAAAAACCATCCTTTTATCCTTAATGGCAACACTACAAATACGTGCCTCGCTACCCCTACTGTCACTGGGTGAGGACACCGCAAGATTGAACCCATCACAAAGCACCTCTCCCATTGCAATAAAAACCAATCTAGTTGGCCAAACCAAATTGATAGATCAGAGAGAAATACAAAGCTATCTTAATCATGCATAAAAGAGTTTAGAGAAGACTCAAATAATATTCATAGATAATCTGATCATAAATCCACAATTCATCGCATCTCAACAAACACGCTGCAAAAGAAGATTACATCGAATAGATCTCCAAGAACATCGAGGAGAACATTGTATTGAAGATCAAAGAGATAGAGAAGAAGCCATATAGCTACTAGATATGGACCCATAGGTTTGTGTTAAACTACTCACACATCATCAGAAGGGCGGCAAGGTTGGTATAGAGGCCCTCTATGGTCGAATCCCCCTCCGGCGGAGTGCCTGAAAAGGCCCTAAGATGGGATCTCATGAGAATAGAAGCTTGCGGAAGCATAAAAGTTTTTTTGGTGTGCCCTCTGATGTAAGGCGAATATTTGGGTATTTATAGAGCTGAGATTAGGGTTAGGAGAGCCACAGGGGCCCCACAAGCCTATTAGGATGCCCCCTAGAATGCGCCCCTGATAATCCCCAAGTGCAGGGAATCATCGTAGCAATTTCCAAAGGTGAAAGTGATAAGTATGGAGTGTCGAACCCACAAGGAGCTGAAGGTAAGATCAATATTCTCTCAAGCCCTATCTGCCACTGATACGACTCTATGTACACCGAACGTTTACTTCCAACTAGAAACGAGAAATAAAACTACGTTGTGGGTATGAAGTGGATAACTTTATATGATATCGGAGAGCTAAAATATGAAAGTAGGTGCTCTTATCATAAAGTTAGAATATATTACTAAATATTATAAATAGCGAGTGTGGAATAATGGTGGATCGGTGTGCGAAATTGTCCTAGGAAATTGTTAACAAGACCGATAGTCGTCATTGCAATTTCATATGAGGGAGAGGCATAAGCTAACATACTTTCTCTTCTTGGATCATATGCACTTATGGTTGGAACTATAGCAAGCATCCGCAACTACTAAATATCATTAAGGTAAAACCCAACCATAGCATTAAAGCATCAAGTTCCCTTTATCCCATATGCAACAATCCCCTTACTCGGGTTTATGCTTCTGTCACTCACGGAACCCACTATAAGCGAATCATGAATGTATTGCAACACCCTACAGCGGGAATCCCTCACGCTTGCGCGACACAGAGGGAACAATAGGACAGCACCAAAATAAAACATACAACTCACACCAATCTAGATCATCAATCAAACCAAAGACAAAAGATATCTACTCAAAACATCATAGGATGGCAACACATCATTGGATCATAATATGTGGCATAAAGCACCATGTTCAAGTAGGGATTACAGCGGGGTGCGGGAGAGTGGACCGCGTAAAAGAGATGATGATGGTGATGTTGATGAAGACGATCACCGCGGCGATGATTCCCCTCCCGATGGCACTCCGGTGCCACCAAGAGAGAGGAGGAGAGGTTCCCCCCTTGTGCTTCCTCCTCCATGGCCTCCCCCTGGATGGGGAGAGGTTCCCCCTTTGGTCCTTGGCCTTCATGGTGATGATGGCCCCTCCGGGATCCTCCTCCATGTCCTTCGGTGATGATGGCCCCCTCTGGCAGGGTGCCGGAGAGGGCCTAGATTGGTTTTTGGTGGCTATAGAGGCTTCTGGCGGCGGAACTCCCGATCTAGGTTAATTTTTGGAGGTTTCTGTATTTATAAGAGAAGTTGGCATTGATTTCATGTTAGGGGGGCCCTCGGGGAGTCCACGAGGCAGGGGGGCGCGCTCCAGGGGGGTGGGCTCCCCCCACCCTTGTGGGGGCCCTGTGACTCCCCTTCGGTGGATTTTCGTTCCAGTATTTTTCATATTTTCCAGAAAAAATCTCCGTTGATTTTCATCGCATTCCGAGAACTTTTATTTCTGCACAAAAACAACACCCCGGTAGTTCTGCTGAAAACAGCGTCAGTCTGGGTTAGTTCTAATCAAATCATACCAAAATCATATAAAAATATTGTAAACATGGCATGAATACTTCATAAATTATAGATATGTTGGAGACATATCAGCATCCCCAAGCTTAATTCCTGCTCGTCCTCGAGTAGGTAAATGATAAAAGAAATAATTTATGAAGTGTGAATGTGAGCAAGTGTACATGTTTGATCAATGATAGTTCCACTCACTTTTTCTAGCATCATTATATCTCATATCAGTAGCTCATCTTCATAAAACTTTTCATGATCAAGTAACAAGCTATTCACATGTTTAAGGTATAGATCATAAACTTTCTTGAAACTAACAAACTATATTCTCAGTCATCAAAAAATTGCAATTCATCTTATTTTCAGGAAGGGTCTATGTCAGAGCTTTGATTTAGCAAACTCCACATACTCAACTATCATTTAATCTTTCACAATTGCTAACACTCATGTGATATTTATGGGTTCAAAGTTTTAATCAGACACAGAGAAAGATAGGGACTTATAGATTTGCCTCCCAACTTTTACCTCAAGGGTAATGTCAACAATAATAGTTCATGATAACTTACATCCAATTGGATATATATATATATAAGGATCTTTCCAACACAATGTGCTTGCTAAAGGATAAAATGTAAAAAGGAAAGGTGAAGATCACCATGACCCTTGCATAAGGTAGAAGATAAAAGTAAAAGATAGGCCCTTCGTAGAGGGAAGCAGAGGTTGTCATGCGCTTTTATGGTTGGATGCACAAAATCTTAATGCTAAAGAATGTCACTTTATATTGCCACTTGTGATATGGACCTTTATTGTGCAGTCTGTCGCTTTTATTTCTTCCACGTCACAAGATCATATAAAGCTTATTTTCTCCGCATTAATAGATCATACATATTTAGAGGGCAATTTCTATTGCATGCACCGATGACAACTTACTTGAAGGATCTTACTCAATCCATAGGTAGGTATGGTGGACTCTCATGGCAAAGCTGGTTTAAGGAATGTTTGGAAGCACAAGTAGTATCTCTACTTGGTGCAAAGAATTTGGCTAGCATGAGGGGGGAAATGAAGCTCAACATGTTGGATGATCCAAGACAATATACTTTATTTCGGATATAAGAAAACATAATCCATTATGTTGTCTTCCTTGTCCGACATCAACCTTTTAGCATGTCATATTTTAATGAGTGCTCACAATTACAAAAGATGTCCAAGATAGTATATTTATATGTGAAATCTCTCTTCCTTCAATATTCTTTCATGAATTGTTCAAGTGACCAATTCTACATTTGCTAACTTTCAATAAGTTTACTACCTATACTTATTCTATGTGAAGTCATTACTCCCCATGGTATAAGCATATGAAACATATATAAATTCAGATATATGATATTCAATTATTCAACCATTTACTCATAGGATATATGTGAAGCACGTGAGTAAATGACAAAGTACTCCAAAAAGATATAAATGGAGGACACTGAGTGGTCAAATAATTAACTAGCCATGGGAGGATTCCCCTTTTTTCATTCAAGATTTCAGATCCAATGATTCTATTCAAATAGCAAGTAAAATTGAAAATACGCTCCAAGCAAAACACATATCATGTGACAAATAAAAATATAGCTCCGAGTAAGGTATACCGATAGTTTTTGAAGACGAAAGAGGGGATGCCTTCCGGGGCATCCCCAAGCTTAGGCGCTTGAGTCTTCCTTGAATATTACCTTGGGGTGCCTTGGGCATCCCCAAGCTTAGGGTCTTTTCACTCCATATTCTCCTCATATCGATATCTCACCCCAAAGCTTGAAAACTTCAATCACCCAAAACTTAATGGAACTTCGTGAAATAGGTTAGTATGATAAAGAGTAAACCATTCACTTTGGTACTGTCAAAGATAAGGCTCGTAATTGTTTTCACACAATGCCTACTGTACCATATCATTTCTACAATTTATATTGAGAAATATAAGCCATAGACACTAGAAAACAAGCAAACTATGCAATAAAAACAGAATCTGTCAGAAAACAGAACAGTCTGTAATGATCTGAACACCAACCATACTTCTGCTACTCCAAAAATTCTGAACTAAATTGGTGGACGTGAGGAATTTGTCTGTTAATCTTCTGAAAAAATAATCAACTCAATCACACTTTTCTGTAAAAAAAATGGCAGCTAATCTCGTGAGCATAAAGTTTCTATTTTTTACAGCAAGATCAAATTAACTTTCACCCAAGTCTTCCCAAAGGTCTTACTTGGCACTTTATTGAAACAAAAGCTATAATACATGATTAATACAGTAGCTATCATGAGAACACACAAAAGCAGTAAGGGTAAATATTGGGTTGTCTCCCAACAAGTGCTTTTCTTTAATGCCTTTTAGCTAGGCATGATGATTTCAATGATGCTCACATAAAAAAAATAAGAATTGAAACATAAAGAGAGCATCATGAAGAATATGACTAGCATATTTAAATCTAACCCACTTCCTATGCCTAGGGATTTTGTGAGCGCACAATTTATGGGAACAAGAATCAACTAGCATAGGAAGGCAAAACAAGTATAACTTCAAAACTTTAAGCACATAGAGAGGAAACTTGATATTATTGCAACTCCTACAAGCATGTATTCCTACCTCATAATAATTTTCAGTAGCATCATGAATGAGTTCAACAATATTACCATCACATAAAGCATTCTTTTCATGATCTACGAGCATAGAAATTTTACTACTCTCTACGTAAGCAAAATTCTCCTCATTCGGAATAGTGGGATCACTAGTTCCTAAAGTTGACACTCTTCCAGACCCGCTTTAGATGATAGTATTATTCATACTCCAAAAGATATAAGTGAAGTTTATGGAACGTTCTACAATTAATATAGACTAACCAATATCCAAGCTCAAAATGTATAAGTGAAGCACATGAAGCATTCTATAAAACCATACTCAAAAGATTTAAGTGAAGCTCAAAGAACAATTCTATAAGATCATACTTAAAAGATATAAGTGAAGCACACGAAGTATTCTATAAATTGATGAAGGGACATTCTCATACTAGCATGGTTCTTAAAGAAAAAGAAAAACACAAATGAACAAAACAAAAACCGAGGTATACCGATATTTGTTGAAGAAGAAAGATGGGATGCCAACTGGGGCATCCCCAAGCTTAGATGCTTGAGTATCCTCTGAAATATTTACTTGGGTTGCCATGGGAATCCCCAAGATTGAACTCTTGCCTCTCTTTATTCTTCTCATATTGATAGCTCCTCGATCTTTGAACACTTCATCCACACAAAACTTTAACAAAAACTTTGTGAGATCCGTTAGTATAATAAAGCAAATTACTACATTTAGGTACTGTTTCAAACTCATTCAAATTTCATATTAGAACTAAATCTAATTTATTCCAACTTCTCTATGGTTCATACCCTCCGATACTAGCCATAGATGCATCAAAATAAGCAAACAACACACGAAAAACAGAATCTGTCTAAAACAGGACAGTCTGTAGTAATCTGGATGTTTAGTAAACTTCTGTAACTCCAAATATTATGAAATAAATTTGAAAATTTGAAAATTTTGTACATAAGTAATGTGCAAAAAGTTTCATACCCATTTTACGTTCCATTAAAAAATGTAAAATCACGCGCTAAAGCCAAAGTTTATGTTTTTGTTCTGCACATAGTAAACAAGTAATCTAATCATCCTAAAACCAAAGCTTGGCACATTATTTTTATAATACAATGGATGTATATAAATAAGGGGATAATTATTTACAGAGAAACTTCCATGAAAAATTCTACATTGTTTCCGTGAGCATGAACACAAGTGCTCAAGGTCGAGCCTCACTTCTTTAATGCATAACTTTCCAATCACTTCTCTTTTTGAAAAACTTTTTAGGCATGAGAGGCAAGTAATTTTTTTTGTATTTTTATTCTTTTAATATTTTTATGTTTCACCCACAAATAAACAGAAACAAAAAGGAAAAACAAAATCTACTTAGTGAAGAAAGCAAACAAGCATACACGAGAATATCAACCCCACGCTATTGCTCCCCGGCAATGGCGCGAGAAAAGAGGTTGATAATCCCTAAGTGCAGGGAATCATCGTAGCAATTTCCAAAGGTGGAAGTGATAAGTATGGAGTGTCGAACCCACAAGGAGCTAAAGTTAGGATCAATATTGTCTCAAGCCCTATCTGCCACTGATATGACTCTACGTACACCGAACGTTTGCTTCCAACTAGAAATGAGAAATAAAACTACGTTGTGGGTATGAAGTGGATAACTTTGTATGATATCAGAGAGCTAAAGTATGAAAGTAGGTGCTGTTATCATAAAGTTAGAATATATTACTAAATATTATAAATAGCGAGTGTGGAATAATGGTGGATCGGTGTGCAGAATTGTCCTAGGCAATTGTTAACAAGACCGATAGTCGTCATTGCAATTTCATATGAGGGAGAGGCATAAGCTAACATACTTTCTCTTCTTGGATCATATGCACTTATGATTGGAACTCTATCAAGCATCCGCAACTACTAAATATCATGAACATATTGCAACACCCTACAGCAGGAATCCCTCACGCTTGCGCGACATGGAGGGCACAATAGGACAACACCAAAATAAAACATACAACTCGTACCAGTATAGATCATCAATCAACCCAAAGACAAAAGATATCTACTCAAAACATCATAGGATGGCAACACATCATTGGATCACAATATGTGGCATAAAGCACCATGTTCAAGTAGGGATTACAGCGGGGTGCGGGAGAGTGGACCGCGTAAAAGAGATGAGGATGGTGATGGTGATGGTGATGAAGACGATCACCGCGGCGATGATTCCCCTCCCGATGGCACTCCGATGCCACCAAGAGAGAGGAGGAGAGGTTCTCCCCCTTGTGCTTCCTCCTCCATGGCCTCCCCCTGGATGGGAAGAGGTTCCCCCTCTGGTCCTTGGCCTTCATGGTGATGATGGCCCCTCCGGGATCCTCCTCCATGCCCTCCGGTGATGATGGCCCCCTCTGGCAGGGTGCCGGAGAGGGCCTAGATTGGTTTTTGGTGGCTATAGAGGCTTCTGGCGGCGGAACTCCCGATCTAGGTTAATTTTTGGAGGTTTCTGTATTTATAGGAGAAGTTGGCGTTGATTTCATGTCAGGGGGCCCTCGGGGAGTCCACGAGGCAGGGGGGCGCGCTCCCCACCCTCGTGGGGCCCCCGTGACTCCCCTCCGGTGGATTTTTGTTCCAGTATTTTTCATATTTTCCAGAAAAAATCTCCTTTGATTTTGATCGTATTCCGAGAACTTCTATTTATACACAAAAACAACACCACGGTAGTTCTGCTAAAAACAGTGTCAGTCCGGGTTAGTTCTAATCAAATCATACCAAAATCATATAAAAATATTGTAAACATGGCATGAATACTTCATAAATTATAGATACGTTGGAGACGTATCAGCCCCTAGGGCTTGTGGCCCCTTCGTGGGTCTTCTGGCCTCTTCGTGATGCTTCATGGGTGTCTTCTAGTCCAAAGGGATGATATTTGTAGACCTATGCATAAAGGAGGATTGGGCATTAGGAATTCAGCTATCATGAACAAATCCTTGGTTACTAATATGGCTTGGAATATCATTAATAATCCCTCCTCTTTAATTGCTAAGGTTCTTAAAGCCAAATATTTTCATAACTCTACCATATGGAAACCTAATCTTTATTCTCCCAAATTTGCATTCTGTATCTCCTTTATTAAAGTTCTTCATGATATTATTAATTCTTGTAACATACAGATTGCTAGAGGAAACACTTCCATCTATAACAATCCTTGGTGCAAACAATCGGAAAAAAAGTTATGATCATCTCAAGCCCAACCTAAATGGTCATTGTCCAAACATCATTTGTGATCTTTGGAAACCTAATTCTAAAGTTTGGGATGAAGATAAGCTCAGTGCCTATTTTGATGATACTTTTAAAATTGATGTTTTAAATACTCATGTCATAAATACTGAGCTTGATGATACCTTGTCCTAGATTCACACTCCAAGTGCAAAATGTACTACTAAAAGTGCTTACAAATTTTTTATGCAGGATACCTAGGATAATGCAACAAACCAAAGACCTCTTGTGACCAACTAGGAGTTAGCTATTCTTAACCAAGTTTGGAAAAATAAAACTTTGGCTCCTAGAGTTAGAACATTTGCTTGGAGACTTATAAGAAGAGCTATTGCTTCAGGGTTAAGAGTTCCTAGATTTTCAAAACATGTAAAGAAAGAACGTTGTAGCTGTGGCCAGGTTGCATCAGATTTGCATCTATTCTTTTTATGCAATCTCTCTAGATCAGTTTGGTTCAAACTAGGTTTTAATTCGGATATGGTAGTGTTGGGAACGTAGCATGCAATTTCAAAAAAATTCCTACGATCACGCAAGATCTATCTAGGAGATGCATATCAATGAGAGGGGGAGAGTGTGTACACGTACCCTCGTAGACCGAAAGCAGAAGCGTTAGCTTACCACGGTTGATGTAGTCGAATATCTTCGCGATCCAACCGATCAAGCACCGAACGTACGGCACCTCCGAGTTCTACACACGTTCAGATTAATGACGTCCCTCGAACTCTTGATCCAGCAAAGTGTCAAGGAAGAGTTTTATCAGCACGACGGCGTGGTGACGGTGATGGTGATGTGGTCTGCGCAGGGCTTCGCCTAAGCACTACGACAATATGACCGGAGGAGTAAACTGTGGAGGGGGCACCGCACACAGCTAAGAGAACAATTGATGTTCTTTGGGGTGCCCCTTCCCCTATATATAATGGAGGAGAGGGAGGAGGCCGGCCCTAGGAGTGAGCCATGGGGGGGAACCGACTAGGACTCCTAGTCCTAGTCTCCCCCTTCCTTTCTTTCGGAGGGGGAAAAGGGAAGGAGAGGGAGAGGGAGAAGGAAAGGGGGCCCGTGCCCCCTCCCCTTGTCCAATTCGGACTGCCCATGGGGGATGGTGCGCCACGCCTTGTGGGCTGCCCTCTCTCTCCCCTACAGCCCATGTTGGCCCATTACTTTCCCCGGGGGGTTCCGGTAACCCCTCGGTACTCTGATAAATATCTGAAACACTCTAAAACCATTCCGGTGTCTGAATACCATCGTCCAATATATCAATCTTTACCTCTCGACCATTTTGAGACTCCTCGTCATGTGCGTGATCTCATCCGAGAGTCCGAACAATCTTCGGTCACCAAAACACATAACTCATATTACAAATTGTCATCGAACGTTAAGCGTTCGGACCCTGTGGGTTTGAGAACTATGTAGACATGACCGAGACACATCTTCGATCAATAACCAACAGTAGAACCTGGATGCTCATATTGGTTCCTACATATTCTACAAAGATCTTTATCGGTCAAACCACGATGACAACTGCTACCTCTTGAGCACTGTGTTGGTTTTCCCTTGAAGAGGAAAGGGTGATGCAGCAGAGCAACGTAAGTATTTCCCTCAGTTTTTGAGAACCAAGGTATCAATCTAGTAGGAGGCCACGCACAAGTCCCTCACACCTACACAAACAAATAAACTCCTCGCAACCAACGCGATAAAGGGGTTGTCAATCCCTTCACGGTCACTTACGAAAGTGAGATCTGATAGATATGATACGATAATATTTTTGGTATTTTTATGATAAAGAGAAATAAAGATGCAAGTAAAATAAATGGCAAAGGAAATAATTAAGTATTGGAAGATTAATATGATGGAAAATAGACCCGGGGGCCATAGGTTTCACTAGTGGCTTCTCTCGAGAGCATAAGTATTACGATGGGTGAATAAATTACTGTTAAGCAATTGACATAATTGAGCATAGTTATGAGAATATCTAAGTATGATCATGTATATAGGCATCACGTCCAAGACAAGTAGACCGACTCCTGCCTGCATCTACTACTATTACTCCACACATCAACCGCTATCCAGCATGCATCTAGAGTATTAAGTTCAAGAGAACAGAGTAACGCTTTAAGCAAGATGACATGATGTAGAGAGATAAACTCATGCAATATGATATAAACCCCATCTTGTTATCCTCGATGGCAACAATACAATACGTGCCTTGCTTCCCCTACTGTCACCGGAAAATGACACCGCAAGATTGAACCCAAAGCTAAGCACTTCTCCCATTGCAAGAAAGATCAATCTAGTAGGCCAAACCAAAATGATAATTCGAAGAGACTTGCAAAGATAACCAATCATACATAAAAGAATTCATAGAAGATTCAAATATTGTTCATAGAGAAACTTGATCATAAACCCACAATTCATCGGTCTCAACAAACACACCGCAAAAGAAGATTACATCGAATAGATCTCCACAAGAGAGGGGGAGAACTTTGTATTGAGATCCAAAAATAGAGAAGAAGCCATCTAGCTAATAACTATGGACCCGAAGGTCTGAAGTGAACTACTCACAATTCATCGGTGTTGATGTAGAAGCCCTCCGTGATTGATGCCCCCTTCGGCGGAGCTCCGGAAAAGGCCCCAAGATGGGATCTCGTGGATACAAAAAGTTACGGCGGTGGAATTAAGGTTTTGGCTCCGTATCTGGTAGTTTGGGGGTACGTAGGTATATATAGGAGGAAGAAGTACATATGTGGAGCAACGTTGGGCCCCACGAGGGTGGAGGGCGCGCCTGGGGGGTAGGCGCGCCCCTACCTCGTGTCTTCCTGGTTGATGTCTTGACGTAGGGTCCAAGTCCTTTGGATCACGTTTGTTTCGAAAATCACGTTCCCGAAAGTTTCATTCCGTTTGGACTCCGTTTGATATTCTTTTTCTGCGAAACTCTGAAATAGGCAAAAAAACAACAAGTTTGGGCTGGGCCTCCGTTTAATAGGTTAGTCCCAAAAATAATATAAGAGTGTATAATAAAGCCAAATAATGAAAACATGATATAATATAGCATGGAACAATCAAAAATTATAGATACGTTGGAGACGTATCAAGCATCCCCAAGCTTAATTCCTGCTCGTCCTCGAGTAGGTAAATGATAAAAATAGAATTTTTGATGTGGAATGCTACTTGGCATAATTTCAATATAATTCTTCTTAATTGTGGTATGAATATTCAGATCCAAAAGATTCAAGACAAAAGTTCAATATTGACATAGAAATAATAATACTTCAAGCATACTAACTTAAGCAATTATGTCTCTTCAAAATAACATGGCCAAAGAAAGTTATCCCTACAAAATCATATAGTCTGGCTATGCTCCATCTTCACCCCACAAAGTATTTAAATCATGCACAACCCCGATGACAAGCCAAGCAATTGTTTCATACTTTTGGTGTTCTCAAACTTTTTCAATCTTCACACAATACATGAGCGTGAGCCATGGACATAGCACTATAGGTGGAATAGAATGGTGATTGTGGAGAAGACAAAAAAGGGGGAAGATAGTCTCACATCAACTAGGTGTATCAACGGGCTATGGAGATGCCCATTAATAGATATCAATGTGAGTGAGTAGGGATTTCCATGCAACGGATGCACTAGAGCTATAAGTATATGAAAGCTCAACAAAAAGAACTAAGTGGGCGTGCATCCAACTCGCTTGCTCACGAAGACCTAGGGCATTTTAAGGAAGCACATCATTGGAATATACAAGCCAAGTTCTATAATGAAAAATTCCCACTAGTATATGAAAGTGATAACATAGGAGACTCTCTATGAAGATCTTGGTGCTACTTTGAAGCACAAGTGTGGTAAAAGGATAGTACCATTGTCCCTTCTCTCTTTTTCTCTCATTTTTTTTATTTGGGCCTTTTGTCTTTTTTTATGGCCTCTTTTTTTAGTCCGGAGTCTCATCCCGACTTGTGGGGGAATCATAGTCTCCATCATCCTTTCCTCACTTGGGACAATGCTCTAAAAATGATGATCATCACACTTTTTTATTACTTACAAATCAACAATTACAACTCAATACTTAGAACAAAATATGACTCTATGTGAATGCCTCCGGTGGTGTACCGGGATATGCAATGAATCAAGAGTGACATGTATGAAATAATTATGAACGCTGGCTTTGCCACGAGTACAATGTCAACTACATGATCACGCAAAGAAATATGACAATGATGGAGCGTGTCATAGTAAACGGAACGGTGGTAAGTTGCATGGCAATATATCTCGTAATGGCTATGGAAATGCCATGATAGGTAGATATGGTGGCTGTTTTGAGGAAGGCATATGGTGGGTGTATGATACCGGCAAAAGGTGCGCGGTATTAAAGAGCTAGCAATGGTAGAAGGGTGAGAGTGCATATAATCCATGGACTCAACATTAGTCATAAAGAACTCATATACTTATTGCAAAAATCTACAAGTTATCAAAGAAAAGTATTACGCACATGCTTATAGGGGGATAGATTGGTAGGAAAAGACCATCGCTTGTCCCCGACCGCCACTCATAAGGAAGACAATCAATAAATAAATCATGCTCCGACTTCATCACATAACAGTTCACCATACGGGCATGCTACGGGAATCACAAACTTTAACACAAGTATTTCTCAAATTCACAACTACTCAACTAGCATTACTCTAATATCACCATCTCCATATCTCAAAACAATTATCAAGTATCAAACTTCGCATAGTATTCAACACACTCATAAGAAAATTTTATTATTAATCTTGAATGCCTAACATAATTAAAGCAATTTACCCCGCTATTTTGTAGGACTCTCAAAATAATCTAAGTGAAGCATGAGAGAACAATAGTTTCTATAAAACAAATCCACCAACATGCTCTAAAAGATATAAGTGAAGCACTAGAGCAAAAACTATATAACTCAAAAGATATAAGTGAAGCACATAGAGTATTTTGACAATTTACGAATCATGTGTGTCTCTCTCAAAAGGTGAGTACATCAAGGATGATTGTGGAAAACTAAAAAAATAAAGACTCAAATAATAGAAGATGCTCCAAGCAAAACACATATCAAATATAGCTCCAAGTAAAGTTACCGATGGAAGTAGATGAAAGAGGGGATGCCTTCCGGGGCATCCCCAAGCTTTGGCTTTTAGGTGTCCTTATATTATCTTGGGGGTGCCATGGGCATCCCCAATCTTAGGCTCTTGCCACTCCTTCTTCCATAATCTATCAAATCTTTACCCAAAACTTGAAAACTTCACAACACAAAACTTAAAGTAGAAAATCTCGTGAGCTCCGTTAGCGAAAGAAAACAAAACACCACTTCAAGGTACTGTAATGAACTCATTATTTATTTATATTGGTGTTAAACCTACTGTATTCCAACTTCTCTATGGTTTATAAACTATTTTACTAGCCATAGATTCATCAAAATAAGCAAACAACACACGAAAAACAGAATCTGTCAAAAACAGAATAATCTGTAGTAATCTGTAGCTAACGCAAGATCTGGAACCCCAAAAATTTTAAAATAAATTTCTGGACGTTTAGAATTTATCTATTAATCATCTGCAAAAGAATTAACTAAATATCACTCTCCAAATAAAAATGAAAGCAATTCTCGTGAGCGCTAAAGTTTCTGTTTTTTACAGCAAGATTAAAAAGACTTTCCCCAAGTCTTCCCAATGGTTCTACTTGGCACAAACACAAAAAACACAACCAAAACAGAGGCTAGATAAATTATTTATTACTAAACAGGAGCAAAAATCAAGGAATAAAAATAAAATTGGGTTGCCTCCCAACAAGCGCTATCGTTTAACGCGCCTAGCTAGGCATAAAAGTGAAGATAGATCTAGGTATTGCCATCTTTGGTAGGCAATCCATAAGTGGCTCTCATAATATATTCATAAGGTAATTTAATTTTATTTATAGGGAAGTGTTCCATGCCTTTCCTTAATGTAAATTGGAATCTAATATTCCCTTCCTTCATATCAATAATTGTACCAATAGTTCTAAGGAAAGGTCTACCAAGAATAATAGGACATGAAGGATTGCAATCTATGTCAAGAACAATAAAATCTACAGGCACATAATTCCTATTTGCAACAATAAGAACATCATTAATCCTTCCCATAGGTTTCTTGATAGTGGAATCCGCAAGGTGCAAGTTTAAAGAGCAATCATCAAAATCACGGAAACCTAGCAAATCACACAAAGTCTTAGGAATCGTGCAAAGACTAGCACCCAAATCACACAAAGCATAGCACTCATGATCTTTAATTTTAATTTTAATAGTAGGTTCGCACTCATCATAAAGTTTTCTAGGGATAGAAACTTCCAACTCAAGTTTTTCTTCATAAGATTGCATCAAAGCATCAACAATATGTTTGGTAAAGGCTTTATTTTGACTATAAGCATGAGGAGAATTTAGCACGGGTTGCAACAAGGAAATACAATCTATCAAAGAGCAATTTTCATAATTAAATTCCTTGAAATCCAAAATAGTGGGTTCATCGATATTTAAAGTTTTGACTTCTTCAATCCCACTTTTAACAATTTTAGCATCAAGATCTAAAGACTTCGAATTTTTGGAACGCCTTCTAGGTAAAGGTGGATAATATTCAGTCCCATCATTATCAAGATTCATATTACAAAACAAAGATTTAATAGGGGACACATCAATAACTTTTAGATCTTCATCTTTGTTATCATGGAAACTAGAAGAACACGCTTTTATAAAGCAATCTTTCTTAGCACGCATCCTAGCGGTTCTTTCTTTGCACTCATCAATGGAAATTCTCATAGCTTTGAGAGACTCATTGATATCATGCTTAGGTGGAATAGATCTAAGTTTCAAAGAATCAACATCAAGAGAAATTCTATCAATGTTCCTGGCCAACTCATCAATCTTAAGCAATTTTTGCTCAATCAAAGCATTGAAATTCTTTTGTGAAGTAATAAATTCTTTAATATTAGATTCAAAATCAGAGGACATCTTATTAAAATTTCCATAAGAATTGTTGTAGGAGTTACCATAATTATTAGAGGAATTACTAGGATATGGCCTAGGATTAAAGTTTCCTCTATACGTGTTGTTACCAAAATTATTCCTACCAACAAAATTCACATCTAAAGATTCATTATTATTCTCAATAAAAGTAGACAAAGGCATATCATTAGGATCAGAAGAAACACTTTTATTAGCAAATAATTTCATAAGTTCATCCATCTTTCCACTCAAAACATTAATTTCTTCTATCGCATGCACTTTCTTATTAGTAGATCTTTCGGTGTGCCATTGAGAATAATTAACCATAATATTATCTAGGAGTTTAGTAGCTTATCCTAAAGTGATTTCCATAAAAGTGCCTCCCGCGGACGAATCTAAAAGGTTTCTAGAAGCGAAGTTCAATCCGGCATAAATTTTTTGTATAATCATCCATAAATTCAAATCATGTGTAGGGAAATTACATATCATTAATTTCATCCTCTCCCAAGCTTGTGCAACATGTTCATGATCAAGTTGCTTAAAATTCATAATATTGTTTCTAGGAGAGATGATCTTAGTGGGAGGAAAATACTTAGAGATAAAAGCATCTTTGCACTTATTCCACGAATCAATACTATTTTTAGGCAAAGACGAAAACCAAGCTTTAGCGCGATCTCTAAGAAAAAAAGGAAATAGCTTCAATTTAACAATATCATTGTCCACATCTTTCTTCTTTTGCATATCACACAAATCAAAAAAAGTTATTTAGATGGGTAGCGGCATCTTCACTAGGAAGACCGGAAAAACAGATCTTTCATGACAAGATTCAGCAAAGCAGCATTAATTTCACAAGATTCAGCATCGGTAAGAGGAGCAATCAGAGTGCTAACAAAATCATTGTTGTTGGTATTAGTAAAGTCACACAATTTGGTATTATCTTGAGCCATCGTGACAAGCAAGCAAACCAACACACAAGCAGACAAGAGACGGGCAAAAAAGAGGCAAATAGAGAAAGAGGAGGAGCGCAGAGAGAGAGAGAGGGCGAATAAAATGGCAAGGGTGAAGTGGGGGCAGAGGAAAATGAGAGGCAAATGGCAAACAATGTAATGCGGGAGATATGGGTTTGTGATGGGTACTTGGTATGTTGACTTTTGCGTAGACTCCCCGGCAACGGCGCCAGAAATCCTTCTTGCTACCTCTTGATTACTACGTTCGTTTTCCCTTGAAGAGGAAAGGGTGATGCAACAGAGCAGCGTAAGTATTTCCCTCAGTTTTTGAGAACCAAGGTATCAATCCAGTAGGAGGCCACGCATGAGTCCCTCGCACCTACACAAACAAATAAACTCCTCGCAACCAACGTGATAAAGGGGTTGTCAATCCCTTCACGGTCACTTACGAAAGTGAGATCTGATAGATTTGATACGATAATGTTTTTGGTATTTTTATGATAAAGAGAAATAAAGATGCAAGTAAAATAAATGGCAAAGGAAATAACTAAGTATTGGAAGATTAATATGATGGAAAATAGACCCGAGGGCCATAGGTTTCACTAGTGGCTTCTCTCGAGAGCATAAGTATTACGGTGGGTGAATAAATTACTGTTAAGCAATTGACATAATTGAGCATAGTTATGAGAATATCTAAGTATGATCATGTATATAGGCATCACGTCCAAGACAAGTAGACCGACTCCTGCCTGCATCTACTACTATTACTCCACACATCGACCGCTATCCAGCATGCATCTAGAGTATTAAGTTCAAGAGAACAGAGTAACAATTTTAGCAAGATGACATGATGTAGAGAGATAAACTCGTGCAATATGATATAAACCCCATCTTGTTATCCTCGATGGCAAGAATACAATACGTGCCTTGCTTCCCCTACTGTCACTGGGAAAGGACACCGCAAGATTGAACCCAAAGCTAAGCACTTCTCCCATTGCAAGAAATATCAATCTAGTAGGCCAAACCAAACTGATAATTTGAAGAGACTTGCAAAGATAACCAATCATACATAAAAGAATTCAGAGAAGATTCAAATATTGTTCATAGATAAACTTGATCATAAACCCACAATTCATCGGTCTCAACAAACACACCGCAAAAGAAGATTACATCGAATAGATCTCCACAAGAGAGGGGGAGAACTTTGTATTGAGACCCAAAAAGAGAGAAGAAGCCATCTAGCTAATAACTATGGACTCGAAGGTCTGAAGTAAACTACTCACACTTCATCGGAGAGGCTATGGTGTTGATGTAGAAGCCCTCCGTGATCGATGCCCCCTTCGGCGGAGCTCCAAAAAAGGCCCCAAGATGGGATCTTGTGGATACAGAAAGTTACGGCAGTGGAATTAGGGTTTTGGCTCCGTATCTGGTAGTTTGGGGGTATGTAGGTATATATAGGAGGAAGAAGTATGTCGGTGGAGCAACGTGGGCCCCACGAGGGTGGAGGGCGCGCCTGGGGGGGTAGGCGCGCCCCTACCTCGTGCGTTCCTGGTTGATGTATTGACGTAGGGTTCAAGTCCTCTGGATCATGTTTGTTCCGAAAATCACGTTCCCAAAGGTTTCATTCTGTTTGGACTCCGTTTGATATTCTTTTTCTACGAAACTCTGAAATATGCAAAAACAACAAGTATGGGTTGGGCCTCCGGTTAATAGGTTGGTCCCAAAAATAATATAAAAGTGTATAATAAAGCCTAATAATGTCCAAAAAAGGATATAATATAGCATGGAACAATCAAAAATTATAGATACGTTGGAGACGTATCAACAACATACGTCATTCCCTTTGTCATCAGTATGTTACTTGCCCGAGATTCGATCGTCGGTATCCTCATACCTAGTTCAATCTTGTTACCGGCAAGTCTCTTTACTCGTTCTGTAATGCATCATCCCGTAACTAACTCGTTAGTCACTTTGATTGCAAGGCTTGTCATGATGTGCATTACCGAGAGGGCCCAGAGATACCTCTCCGATACTCGGAGTGACAAATCCTAATCTCGATCTATGCCAACCCAATAAACACCTCCGGAGACACCTGTAGAGCATATTTATAATCACCCAGCTACGTCATGATGTTTGATAGCACACAAGGTGTTCCTCTCGTATTTGGTAGTTACATAATCTCATAGTCAAAGGAATATGTATAAGTCATGAAGAAAGCAATAGCAATAAAACATAACGATCATTATGCTAAGCTAACGGATGGGTCTTGTCCATCACATCATTCTCCTAATGATGTGATCCCGTTCATCAAATGACAACACATGTCTATGGTCAAGAAACTTAACCATCTTTGATTAACGAGCTAGTCAAGTAGAGGCATACTAGGGACACTTTGTTTTGTCTATGTATTCACACATGTATTAAGTTTCCGGTTAATACAATTCTAGCATGAATAATAAACATTTATCATGATATAATGAAATATAAATAACAACTTTATTATTGCCTCTAGGGCATATTTCCTTCAGTATCCCACTTGCACTATAGTCAATAATCTAGATTACATTGTAATGATTCTAACACCCATGGAGTCTTGGTGCTGATCATGTTTTGCTCGTGGAAGAGGCTTAGTCAATGGGTCTGCAACATTCAGATCCGTATGTATTTTGCAAATCTCTATGTCTCCCTACTTGACTTGATCGCAGATGGAGTTGAAGCGTCTCTTGATGTGTTTGGTTCTCTTCTTGATCGCAGATCCGTATGTTTTCTTTGCCAAGGCAATTGCACCAGTGTTGCCACAAAAGATTTTCATTGGACCCGATGCACTAGGTATGCCACCTAGATCGGATATGAACTCCTTCATCCAGACTCCTTCATTTGCTGCTTCCGAAGCAGCTATGTACTCCGCTTCACACGTAGATCCCGCCACGACGCTCTGTTTGGAACTACACCAACTGACAGCTCCACCATTTAATAAAAACATGTATCTGGTTTGTGACTTAGAGTCATCCGGATCAGTGTGAAATCTTGCATCGACGTAACCGTTTATGACGAGCTCTTTGTCACCTCCATATACGAGAAACATAACCTTAGTCCTTTTCAGGTATTTCAGGATGTTCTTGACCGCTGTCCACTGATCCACTCCTGGATTACTTTGATACCTCCCTGCTAAACTTATAGCAAGGCACACATCAGGTCCGGTACACACCATTGCATACATGATCGAACCTATGGCTGAGGCATAGGGAATGATTTTCATTTTCTCTCTATCTTCTGCAGTGGTCGAGCATTGAGTCTGACTCAACTTCACACCTTGTAAGACAGGAAAGAACCCTTTCTTTGACTGATCCATTTTGAACTTCTTCAAAACTTTATCAATGTATGTGCTTTGTGAAAGTCCAATTAATCATCTTGATCTATCTCTATAGATTTTGATGCCCAATATATAAGCAGCTTTACCGAGGTCTTTCATTGAAAAATTATTATTCAAGTATCCTTTTATGTTATCCAGAAATTCTATATCATTTCCAATCAACAATATGTCATCCACATACAATATTAGAAATGCTACAGAGCTCCCACTCACTTTCTTGTAAGGACATGCTTCTCCAAAAGTCTATATAAAACCATATGCTTTGATCACACTATCAAAGTGTACATTCCAACTCCGAGAGGCTTACACCAGTCATAAATGGATCGCTGGAGCTTGCACACTTTGTTAGCACCTTTAGTATCGACAAAACCTTCTAGTTGCACCATATACAACTCTTGTTTATGAAATCCATTAAGGAATGCAGTTTTGACGTCCATTTGCCAAATTTCATAATCTTAAAATGCGGCAATTGCTAACATGATTCAGACAGACTTAAGCATCGCTACAGGTGAGAAAGTCTCATCGTAGTCAACTCCTTGAACTTGTCGAAAACCTTTCGCAACAAGTCGAGATTTGTAGATAGTAATATTACCATCAGCGTCCATCTTATTCTTGAAGATCAATTTATTCTCTATGGCTTGACAATCATCGGGCAAGTCAACCAAAGTCCATACTTTGTTCTCATACATGGATCCCATCTCAGATTTCATGGCCTCAAGCCATTTCGCGGAATCTGGACTCATCATTGCTTCCTCATAGTTTGTAGGTTTGTCATGGTCTAGTAACATGACTTCCAGAACAGGATTACCATACCACTCTAGTGCGGAACATACTCTGGTTGACCTACGAGGTTCGATAGTAACTTGATATGAAGTTTCAAGATCATCATCATCAGCTTCCTCGGTAATTGGTATAGGCATCACAGGAACAGTTCTCTGTGATGAACTACTTTCCAATTCGAGAGAAGGTACAATTACCTCATCAAGTTCTACTTTCCTCCCACTCACTTATTTTGAGAGAAACTCCTTCTCTAGAAAGGATCCATTCTTAGCAACAAATATCTTGCCTTCGGATCTGTGATAGAAGGTGTACCCAACAATTTCTTTTGGGTATCCTATGAAGGCACACTTCTTCGATTTGGGTTCGAGCTTATCAGGCCGAAGCTTTTTCACATAAGCATCGCAACCCCAAACTTTAAGAAACGACATCTTAGGTTTCTTGCCAAACCACAATTGTTGGTGTCCTGGGAACAGGGGTACCCAGACTTGCCTGCGTGCGGCCTAGGGCGTGGCTCCACCAGCGGCCTGGTACGGCCCATCTTCATCAACCAACACTCAAGACCCTTGCGAGGTGGACGACACAAGACCTCCTCACGGGCAACCTCACTAGGCTGGCTCGCGAGGAGTGGAGATATCAAGGCTAGGGGCACCTCGTGAGGTTTCCGTGACATGAGCCATGATGACCAAGGCCAGGCAGGCGCCAGCGGGCACAGAGTGCCAGTTTCCACTTTGGTGCTAAAGAGGCAGGCACGGGCGAGGAGTCCCGAGGCGTCAGGCAAAGGTTTCCATATCGGTGCAACGAGACCAAGACCAGCAGGACGGCAAGATGGAGGTCGTCACGGAGCCCACGCCGATGTCACCACCAGAGCCTTTGGCAGGCAAAGACCACCTTTTGTCAGGATAACTTGTACTCGTTGTCCCCCTTCAAATTGGCCATTGTGGGATCCCTTCCTGCCTAATATTTGGGGAGAGGACCCGGGCATCTATAAATAGGGCTAGCCACCACTGTAGTCAGGGGGGCTCATCGAGAGACGGATCATTCATATCATCCCCAACCACACAAGCTCATCAAGCTCAAGAACACCTCTCCTCAGGAGGCCATTCTTCCCTTGTACTTGTTCATCCCCAGCCTACAAGGCAATCCACCACACCACACTGGAGTAGGGTATTACACCGCAACGGTGGCCTGAACCAGTATAAACACTTGTGTCCCTTGTTCCTTGGGTTCGGCGAGCTAGGCTTCGAGATTGTTGCGAGAGCGTGAGCTAGGGGGAGAGATTTTGTGTGCACCCCAGTGTTTGAACCTCAAGGGTTTGCCGGAACTCGTAATCCGACAACAATTCATACGGTGTCGTCTCAACGGATTTAGATGGTGCCCTATTTAACGTGAATGCAGCTGTCTCTAATGCATAACCCCAAAACGATAGTGTTAAATCGGGAAGAGACATCATAGATCGCACCATATCTAATAAATGATGGTTACGACATTCGGACACACCATTACGCCGTGGTGTTCTAGGTGGCATGAGTTGTGAAACTATTCCACATTGTTTTAAATGAAGACCAAACTCGTAACTCAAATATTCGCCTCCATGATCGGATCGTAGAAACTTTATTTTCTTGTTACGATGATTTTCCACTTCACTCTGAAATTCTTTGAACTTTTCAAATGTTTCAGGCTTGTGTTTCATTAAGTAGATATACCCATATCTGCTCAAATCATCTGTGAAGGTTAGAAAATAACTATACCCGCCGCGAGCCTCAACACTCATCGAACCGCATACATCAATATGTATTATTTCCAATAAGTCAGTGGCTCGCTCCATTGTTCCGGAGAATGGAGTCTTAGTCATCTTGCCCATGAGGCATGGTTTGCAAGCATCAAGTGATTCCAAAAGCCTATCTGCATGGAGTTTCTTCATGCGCTTTACACCAATATGACCTAAATGGCAGCGCCAGAAATAAGTTGCACTATCATTATTAACTTTGCATCTTTTGGCATCAATATTATGAATATGTGTATTACCAGGATCGAGATTCAACAAAAATAGACCACTCATCAAGGGTGCATTACCATAAAAGATATTACTCATATAAATAGAACAACCATTGTTCTCTCATTCAAATGAATAACCATCTCGCATTAAACAAGATCCGGATATAATGTTCATGATCAACGCTGGCACCAAATAACAATTATTTAGGTCTAAAACTAATCCCGAAGGTAGATGTAGACACTACAAAAAAGACACATCCGTGACATTTTGGGTCGAACAAAAAAATTATGTCATGCTTACGACACTTCTATGACGATAATTGTGACAAAACCCGGTATCATCATAGATATGGTGGCTCCTACTTCTATGACAAAAAATCATGAAAGAAAATAGGCTTTTTGTCCTGGGCGGGCCGGAGACGTAGCTGCATGACATTCTTTGGGCCGCCCATGACAGAAAAACTATGGTAGAAGCGAGGGCGAGGAAAATATTGGGGAGTTCACGTTACGGTGGGTGGTCGGGGGGCGAGCGATGCATGTTTCTCTCGTACACGTACGCGTGTGTGTGTGAGGCGTTGCGCTCTAACTAAACCAGAGCAAGGCGTTGGGCTCTAAATGAACCCGAGCGATTGCACTAGCTACATTACTGAACCCGAGCGATCGATCCCTTGTTGTTACCTGAACCCGAGTGATTCCTTCTCTACTGCTGCTAACTGAAGCCGATCGAACCCTGCTGCCTCCTTCCCTTGATGAACAGTGAGTGTTGTTGGGGGATGGATGAACAATTCCCGGTGGTGGGTTGGATGAACAGGACCCCGTGGTAATAGAGGTTGTTGCCACTGGATGAACAGGACCCCATGGAGGGCTGGATGAACAGGACCCCATGGAAGGCCGGATGAACATGACCCCGTGGAGGGCTGATTGAACTATAGCCAGTGGAGGGCTGGATGAACAGTAGCCCGTGGAGGGGTGATTGAACAGGACCCCATGGAGAGGGCTGGTTGAACAGTAGCCGATGTAGGAGGGGTAGAGGCTGGACGAACAGGAGCCCGTGGATGAACAGTCGCAGGTGGAGGCTGGAGGAGGTCGACAGTGGATGAACAGTAGCCGGTGGAGGCTGGAGGAGGTCGACGATGGAGATGAATAGTATCCCGTGGAGTCCCGTTTTGTGGTACACCACACCCCTCCCAATGAACAGGACCCCCATTTCGACCGCAGCGCTCCAACACAAGTCCATTTCCTCCGTTTTGCGGTACGCCACACCCCTCCTGATCAATAGGACCCCGTTTCGACCGTAGGAGGTCCAAGAGAAGTCCAATTCCTCCGTTTTGCGGTACACCAAACCCCTCCCGATGAACATGATCCTGTTTCGACCGTGGCCGGTAAAACACAAGGACGTTTCCTCCGTTCTGCGGTACGCCAGGCCTCGTTTTGATCGGTTGTTCCGTCCAAGCCGGTTGGCTCCCGATGAACACGACATATTCCGTTGCCTCCTGATGAACACGACGCATTCCATTGCCTCCCCATGAACATGACGACGACGCAGTTTCTCTGTTCTGACCCAGCCATGTACATGAGCCCTGGCCGTATATATGTGCGAGTTGGCGTTCGAGACCCCGCCCGTATGTACGTACGTGGCCATATTTTCTTTCTTGCACCCGATATTAACGGGACTGCGTGACATGCTACATGCGCGCCTCTACTATCACACGTGCGCGCCTCTACTATGACACGTGCCCTTCCTTACACAGCCACGGTTCATCATTGCAGCCTGCAGACAGACCGATCGTATGTACATACATGTTCGCGACCAGAATGACAATGCTATGTATGCTTCGACCAGGTGGGTCCCGACTGTCAGGCACTTCCTTGCGTGCGAAGATGTAGCTGGTGGGTCCCAGAAGTCAGGGGTAAATCATTTCTTTTGCCCGTAATATGGATGCACTTCCTTGAGTGCAAAGATGTAGCTGGTGGGTCCCAGCAGTCAGGGGGAAATGTTTTTTTCATGAAATACGGTGGCCGTCCGGTGGGTCCCTGCTGTCAGGTGGAGGAATCATTAGTTCCGCGTAATAAGGAGGCACTTCCTTGCTGCGGCCGTGGACCCAGCTGTCAGCCTCTCCATGTACAGTACTCTTCTGATGGAAGTCATTCCTTGACCATGCTCACCATGCCACGCCGAGAGCAATAGGGTGGTGGACGACGGTGAGGCCTAGGAAGGGGACGACATGGGGCCGGGGAAGACGCGACAGTGGAAGCCCACGCGGAGAGGAGTACGAGGGTTAACTGGTTCGACTGCAGTGTGAGGCTGTTGTCGCCGCAGAATAACAGGGGGTGTGGGATGAGTGGATGGCCTGGATAGTGGTGGGAGTAGTAGAGGGCGGTGAGGCCTCCGCGGCATCACAGCCGGCCACGGGAGGCAGGAGCACGCGCCACGACCGACGCTGGTTTGGGTGGCTGGAGCAAGAAGAGAAGAGGTTGAACAAGCTTGATGGCCATTGGATGGACATCGTACGGTCACTGTAGCTATAATCGTTTATATTGACTAAGTTGACAAAGCCCTTGGTACACGTCAACTTAGTAGGCCCACAGGTCAGCCTCTGAAACGGTGCGCCCCAGATGTCAGGGGGATGAATCATTTTTTGGGCAGATGAAGCTAGAATATCCGAGATTGAAGAAGAAGCACGACATCCATTGGATGGACATCCAACGACCACTGCTGCTAGAACTGTGTGTTGACTATAAGTTGACAAAGCCTTGCATATGCATCAACTTAGTTTTTGTTTTTTAGGGGACGCATCAACTTAGTAGTCCCACAAGTGTGTGGCAGAGAACATATAGCCCATTTGCGATTTGTAAGAATGTACAACTCATGTTTGAATTCTAATCGAATTTACTACAACACATTTACAGTTTATTAAAAGTACAACCCATTTTCTAGCTAGGACAATGATTAATAATTTCAACCAACCGCTCAAAATAGAATTCAATAAAATTTCCCACATTTTGATGGGATCTGAAATATTTTTATCCTGAAATTTCTAGTCGGGTTAAATATAATTTAAAAATAAATTTGTATTACGTAAAAATCCAATGAAATATTGCGCACGCAACAAGTAATGGAATTAAAATTTTCAAATTCCAAAAATATTATATTTTTTAAACTAATTACGTGTTTGGTGCATTTTTATAGTTACTGCCTAGTTTTTACAATTACATCCCATTTATTATTTCTTAAAGCCCATTTTCTTGTTAAGCCTAATGCATCCCTCCTAGGAAAGATTTGCAGCCCAGTGGGGCGGAGAATAACAAGTTGACCCGGATTGTGTACAACTGTCGGCCCAGTTGCATTGCTGATGTTGAAAAAAGGCATGTGTAGTATAGTACAACCTTACATGGCTACTCAGCCCACATTCAGCGACGCCGGAAAGGCCCAAACAAGGCTTCTGTACAACTTTTGGAAGTCACTGAGCTCAATTAATAACTTAAGAAAAAAGTTAGAGTATAGTGGAACCTAATTAAAAGCTGTCACGAGCGAAGAAATAATTCAATGGGTCCCACTTGTGCGTGTGCATGTGTGTGTGTGTGTTTGTGTGTGTGTGAGAGAGAGACCCATCGGTCGATGCTCGTAAATACATCTTTCAGCCATATGCATTGATGATGCTTAGTAAAAACTTATATAGTTGACACAATCATATAGAACATCATAGCACACTGAACTTGCATACAAGTATTTCACGCAGGCGGCACAATCAGGGTGGAAGTAGTGGATCGCTACGAGTAGGGCTATGTTGAAACCAACGAACTCGTACATAACGGTTCATCGTCTTTATCAATGACGGGGAAATATCTTGAATGTTGTGCAAACAAAACAGACAGACAAGACAATATATAAGTTCTGCTAGAACATTAAGTTGACGTACAACCCTTTCTAAAAAATGTTCAGGTAAAAAAATAGAACAGGTCACAATCAAATGTACTGGCACATCAGTGCTTCACACCCATAGCTTCGATTTTACTAGTATCTGACAAGAGTCAGTTGTTACCTCAAATTAGAGCACGTCCAGGAAGCCAGGCCTGGTTCTTCTCCCAAAGAAGCAGTGGTCTCAGCCGCGTGATGGAGTAGGCCCTATGCCATCCATCGTTCCAAGCAACACGGGGAAAGTCTGACGTTGACTCCTGTAACGGACGTCGTCGACGGACCCTGGCACCAGCGGCGGTGGTAGGACTTCGATGGATGGATTGACCACTTCTTCGACATGCACGAACACTCGATACATGTGCATCCCTAACGTGGTCCGCAGCGGCCTTGGTGGCGATGAATAGTACAACCCCGGTTCCTGCACTGGTATCTCAACACCAATCACCTTCGGTATGGTGGATGACTTCTCCATCCATGCCATAAACATCAGAGCCCAGCTGTCTGGAGGAACAAACATACTTACGAGCTCACCTCCAAGGTCGTTGATAAGCTCATTCATGGACTCGATGTTCCGATCATGTCGAGGCATGCCGTGGAAGGTAAGCTTTGTTAAAAACTCAAGCTCAGAGGGCATCGAGCCCCATCCTGGGTGCCACCGATCAAAGCTCACCAGCGCGCCATCACAGAACAAATGCTGGGAAGATTTGAACACATGACTACAGTCGAAAGTTGTCTAAAACCTGACGAAGAAATCAGCCGGTGGCGGACATACTTCGACGAGCAAGTCACTTATGTGGATGCTGTGCGCAATGCCAAGAGCTTTGACAAGGTCGTCTGGCGAGACGGGAGGCTGGTCGCCGTTGATGGTTACCATCAGCACTTTGCCGGCAAACTGGTCGTCAAGCGCCGCCAAGCTACTATTGAGCGACAACACATAGCACCCGAAGGCAGGACAGGCCTTAGGATCTTTGGCTCGGAGATCCGTGTTGACCGGCATCATGATAGTGCGCTTGAGTACAGGGAGTATAGGAGGGGGATTTGGGGGATCTGGAGTAGGAATCTAGATTCCAGAGGTGGGGGAGGAGCGGGAGATTGGGGATGAAAAGGTAGCATGAATTTTGAACATGCGACAATATGCTCTCGGCGCGCACATGTTGGTGCGCAAGAGTCCCAATTCTTTCTTTCTTTGAGAGCCCGGCCTTTTTTGAGAATCTTTTGAGAGCCCGGCCTGAGAGTCATAATTGACTTGTTTGGCATTGTGTTACTACTCGGCCCATATTCAACGACACCTCACTAGCCCAAACAAGTTGACATCATAGAAAGGACACTGAGCTCAAGTTATAACTTGAAAAAAGGAGATCTACTCTGAACACTAGAGAATGGTGATGCCCTCATTTAGCCCACCAGCAGTTCGAGACAATAAACAGTTCGAAACAACGATATATACAACATTCAAACACTGACTAGTGACTACTAGTGACATAAAAAGCAGGACATGATAGTTCATAAGAAGTCTTGCTACACCACCAAAACGTACCCATCTGCAGCGCTCAGACACTCGTGATCCAGACAAGAATGACATTCTAAATAGAGGCAACTATTACATAGTAAGAGTGACATAGACGAGGATGACCAAGTGACAAGGAATATGCATAACAAAAGAGAGAACTACCCATCCAGAACAAGCAGCAAAGGCAACAAGTCATTCGAAGAGGGATGATCCAACACAATCATAATTTACAGCCCCGCTTCAGCCACCAGTGATCCGGAGACACCAGCACTCCACCCTTTCGATGCAACAACCCAGTTACCTATCAACCTAAAGGCTTGAGCCACATCACTGCTTGTCGGACTCGACACATCCAAGGATCAAAGTTAATCCATATGCCTTTGTCATTCCCACCTTCTTTTTGCTGCAGGTTGTATCGTTGACAATCAGGGAGTTTGCTCCCGAACTCCTAGGGATCACCATGTAGATACAGTTTTCCATAGAAAATAGAGCCTCTCTGCCATCAAGGTCATTGTCCAACGGTGATCTCCTGGTTAATCAGATAATTGAGTCTAAGAAACAGAGAGTGTGAACCAAGGCTGTTTACCTGCCTCCAACTCAAAAATCCTGAAGGCCCCAACAAGCTGGTATGCTGCTCATAGACGTAACAACCACTGTCCGGATTCTCACATATTTCACGGTGCTTGTATACAGTGGGGGTTTTGCAATATAACTTTTTCGGCTCATGTGTTTGAATGATCATCAGTCTTTTGTCTGATCAAGCGAGGAACCAGTTGTGCTTCCCTATTTTTGGCAAAGGTGGTGTGATTACAAAGGGCAGTAACTATAGGGACACTGCATCATATGAAAAAGGACAGGCATTGTTAATGTAAGATCAACATTGTTCAGAGTATGAGTAGGATAATGCAAGAAACAACATTGATATGTCCCTGTTGGAACAGGGAGGAAAATACAGGGAAATGTATACTGGGTTTGAAAATTTAGAAGTGCCATGCATGGTTATACTCATGTTATCTCACAATCGATTCTTCATAGGAAACTACCATGTCATGCATGTTATGTAATCATGTTCTGTCCTCACAAACAAATTCTTCAAGGAAACTAACAGACCATACATTGTTATATACTCATGTTCTGTGGGCAAAATTTTTGTGAGCATATTATTCTAACCATTGATTGCTGAAGGGCGAATATAGGTATGTACACATCGTAAGCATTACAGGATTTCACTACTTCCAAATATAGAGTTCTCCATATGCACATTTACTTCCCTAATGTATGGTTAGATGAGACCAACAGTGTGATGCATGTTTCTGCATCATGAAAATGAGGAAACTAACATGGTCATTGATACACACTCATATTTAGTAGTATATAGATTACTATAAAATAAGGAGAATACCAATATATTCCTAACGGTTTGATTATTCAGGGGTACAAATTGGTTGTAATGACATGGTCACAATCGCATGAATTAACTCATTCTAAATATAGCTGATTTACGGTGTCTCTAATACATTGCCAAAGTTCTACTCAAACTGGGATATGCCAATCATCACAAAATGTTCAAATAGTGCAATGGCGTCATTATTAACATCAGATGGAAACAACTTACACGCGTCGTCCCAGCAATACGTGGTGCCATCTTCTTTGTCGATCATGTAGATGATGCCATTGTGTTCAATAGCATCACGGAAGTGTGTATCAGCTTTGACGATGATCCACTTCGAGCTGAGTTGTCTCTAGCTAAAGAAGGAACCGGCGTAAAGATAGGCTAGTCCGCGGTCGAACAAGGCAATTAGCTTGAAGTCTGCGTAATCCGCATATCATGTGGGCACTTGGCAGATTATAATCTTGTGCAAAACAAGGTCCGTCCAACTGCCATGGTAATCTAGATGACTTGGACCGTGATGGTAAAACTCTATATAATCCAACGGAGGAAGGATAATCTCATGGGAGGTCTGGAAGTTCACGAGCACCAACTTTTTCCCATTTTCTCTGACGGCAACCATCCAGTGGGAGTTCATGTTGACCCAGTACATACCTGCCAAGAAGTTTCGGGCGATGGTGATCAGATCGAAGTGGAAGGAAATGATGTACGGCAACCCACTACATACCTGCAAAGAAGTTTCAGCTAATGGAGATCGGATTGAAGTCGAGATGCATCATGTACGCCTCCGTATCATGGTGAGCAAATCTTGCAAGACCAGATAGCAGCAAGCAGGGTGTCTTGAAAAGCTTAGGACTCGCTTCGATGATGGCCGTGTGCATGTCCCTCGAGCATGCAGCCAGCCACAGGGCTCTCAACATATCCATACACGAACAACAGAGGTCGAGGATGTCACTGGGGAGATTGCTCCAATTGTGGCTCATATGGATGCTGCGCGGTTTGGCCATGGTGGAGTTTGGATGGTGGGGTTTTGGGGGGCTTGATTTACGGGGGAGAAGGCTCTCGGTGCTTTAGCGGCTAGCGAGGGAGCGGTACTTGGGGAGGCGAGTGAGGTGAGGGTACGCGGGGGCATAGTGAGATGATCAAGAGTGACCTTAGGATCTCCGTCAAGACGGAGATGGAGATGGAGTGGTGCTAGGGGAGAGGGATACGAAGCGAGGCATGCTATACAGCGGCGGTGACAGTGATTGCACAGTGCACAAGGTGAGGCTGACTTTGGTAACCCAAACACGCCGCCTGGACTGGTGTCACCTCACACGCAGGGTCTTGTCAGTTCACTGTGAGGACCGGATGAATAATATTTTGACCATCAAGTGTACCACAGTTCTACTACTACTACTACTACTACTACTACTACTACTACTACTAGTAGTAGTAGTAGTAGTAGTAGGAGTAGGAACATGAGTAGTACTGTATAGAGGAAATAGGTCTCCCGTGCTAGCATGCCTCTGGGTTCACTTCATCCTCCAGGTATCATCCATATTGCGAGCAAAACAAAATTCTCGTGCATGGGGAAGCGCGAAGAAGGCCTTTTCTTTTTTGAGGATAACCGCATGTTCCTTAACTAGAGAATGTTGTGTCTCCCACGCATGCGCCAATATCCATCCGAACCAGCTACGACACATTTTTTATTCGTTTGCATAGGTCCCACCTGTCAGGAGGGGTGCAGAAATAAAAAGGAATCATAAAATGTCTCGCCACGGTGATTCGAAAGAGTGACCTCAACTAGCCAGTGGCACATGTAGCACTAGAAGGATGGTCACGTACAGGGACATGTACCACTCCCAGTCTACCCGCGTAGCCTTTTCGTTTAGTCTACCTAGCCGTCTAATCAACTGCTTGCAGGCCACTTCTCCCATTTACTTCTCCATCGGGAACCGATTTTCCTCGGCTTCTTCACTACTCCTTCATCTTCATTTGCATCCAAACCACACTGCATTCACATTGTTTTAACCTCTTCACATCCTCCTAGAGTAATGCTGAAGCCCCTTCAAATAATCATCTTCTGCAGTTAGACTAGCCATCTAATCCTAATTCTCCAAACCATAGCCCTCCGGTTTAGCGGTTCCAAATGGCGAAAGAGATCGAGATGCAGGTTTTTAGCGTCCAACATGTCCTTGTCGAAGGCTCATTGAGCATAGTTGCCACAGTCACCGACCACCCAAGGGTTCTTCGGAAGTGGATCAACAATGTATCCAACTCCCTCCAAAAGGTGGAGATGAAGGTCATCGGTCTCGACGCAGAGTACACGGAGCGTGCCACTGGGAAGATCCAAAGCGCCGCCGTCCTTCAGCTGTGCCTCGAAGATGTTGTTTTGGTGTACCACATCATACACGCGCCCTCCATACCAGGTGAGCTTCATGATTTCTTGTCTCGGGAGGACATATACTTCTGTGAGGCAGCCATCGCAGGGGACAAACAGAAGTTGGAGCCGTACAACCTTGATTTGAAAAGCATCGCTGACGTGCAAAACAAAATAAAAATTCCTGTAGAAGATTGTGATAAACCGACACTATCCCCATTCGATGTAGAAAATTTTGTGCTCGGAACAAATCTTCAGAAGGGTGACGAGACGCTGGCATTAAGGTCATCTTGATGGGAGAATTATCCCTTGACATATGAGCGGATAAAATATGCTGCCCTCGATGCTCGTGTGAGTTTCGAGATAGCTGCAAGGTCTAGGGAGCTTGTTGCGAAGCCGTATCCCACAAAAAATGAGAACAACAACAAGAAGAAGAAGTTGCACTAGCAGCAAGGCATTGTGGATGGATGAACTATTTCCTCTCTTGTAAAAAAAATTATTCCCTCTCTGTGTATATTGATATAGATGGACTATTTCGATGGTGTGCATGTCTTTGAAACAAGTAGTAGCATGGGTCCTCTTGACTATAAGGAACTATTTATCCCCCTAGCTTTCTCTACTACTACTCCTTCTAGTGATCGGTATGCAATGCATGTGTCCGTAGACATGACAGCTTGTCCATGGAAGTTCAACTATGGCGACCATCATGTTTAATCCACTGCCACTCGCGATTCCCACAACGCCGCTCCAACCCACGGCACCACGTCCCCCGACGTGCGCCTCAACCCTCTCGGCTGCACCGGCCCTCTGCCATTGTGTGCTTGACATGTGGGCCACCTGAAATGCGGTGAGCATCAAGTTTCTACCACAGCCACACGCAATTCCCACAACGCCGCTCGAACCCATGACAGCACACGTCTCCTGACCTGTGGCTCACCCCTCTCGGGCCCACTGCCCCTTTGCCTTCGAGAGCATTACATGTGGACCAGCCACCTATCGGGTCCACATGTTATTGACTCAAAGGCAGGTGTAGTAAGGCGCTGAAGCTCAGTCCTGAGGGCCCCGAGAGGGAAAGGTAACTCCTGCGCCAGGCCTTGTGGTGCTAGCGCTGCACGAACTCATGCCAAACTCGAGATTTGTTTCTTTACTATACATGCACACAACAATTTAATGGACATTGTAATCTCAACATGTGATGGGGAGCTCCAAATTTGAATTTGAAACTTATAAAACGAAGAAATTCAAAACAAATAAACTGGGAGAGAGGGAGTATACCATAGGATGTGTCCCATATGAAACAAGTCCCCTCGTTTGTCACCGCAAAGATGCGGTTAGAAAGCAGCACAGCATCTTCGTACTCGTACATCAACAAATCTTCCGCAGACAGCATGGTCCACCTTTGACCGCCATGTGCAAGATTCATGCTATCTTCTTCAATCTCACCGTGGTTCCATCGTACCAATTTAGGTGGTGGCCCATTGCATGGCTGATCCCAATGTTGGACAAAGGTTCTACGGGAACGGTGTCACCGTTGTAAATGTTGTGCAAATTGATGTTGGTACCCTCCCATACATATGCATGCCAATCTCCACTCGCACCGAGCCTAACCTGTGAAATAGTGGGCAGGGGAAGAATTAGGAAATGGGCATGAAAGTAGTCTTTAGAATGCATTTACTACGTGATCAAACTCATCTTACCTGCTCATCGGACAAAATCCAAGTGCCCCTCAACGTTGGCATCTCAAGGGGCGTCAACTTGCAACTACGGGCATGCCGTGCTGGAGAGACCCCCAAGGAAACATCCTCGTGCGTTGCATGGAACATCAAGATGCATTTGTATGATTAGTTTATCTTGTGAGAGAAAAGGATGAATGAGGGAAGGCCTTATTTGCAAATGTGGAGAGGGGTGTAGGTATCTTTTTGCAAAATTGCCATAGTTTTCTTCCTATTCGTTAGATATAAATCGGACGGCCTATATTGCAGGATGGCAGGCACACCATCATCACCAACTCTGTTTTCTTATAAGACTAGAAGATGCCCGTGTGTTGCACGGAACATCAAGATCTTGTGGGATAAAAGGATGAACGAGGGAAGGCCTTATCTGCAAATGTGGAGAGGAGTGTGGGTAAATTGTCATAGTTTCCTTCCTATCTATTAGATATAGATTAGACGGCCTATATTGCAAGATGGCAGGCACACCATCATCACCAACTCTGCTTTTATAAGAGAGGATGGCAGGCACACCACTCTTATAAAAACAGAGTTGGTGATGATGGTGTGCCTGCCATCCTGCAATATAGGCCATCCGATTTATATCCGACGGATAGGAAGGAAACTATGGCAATTTTACAAAAAGATACCCACACCCCTCTCCACATTTGCAAATAAGGCCTTCCCTCGTTCATCCTTTTCTCCCATAAGATAAACTACTCATACAAATGCATCTTGATGTTTCGTGCTACGCACGGGCATCTTGCTAGTCTACTACTCTCTTATACTAGCAAGATGCCCATGCATTGCACGAAACATCAAGATGCATTTATATGAGTAGTTTATCTTGTGGGAGAAAAGGATGAATGAGGGAAGGCCTTATTTACAAATGTGGAGAGGGGTGTGGGTATTTTTTTTGGCAAAATTGCCATAGTTTCCTTCCTATCCATCAGATATAAATCGGACGGCCTATACTACAGGATGGCAAGCACACCATCATCAACAACTCTGTTTTTATAAGAGTAGAGTAGAGATAGAGACTACTACCACCAATGTGCTGGCCCGTGCATTGCAATGGATCCAAAGTAGTAGAATAATACTTGTTCACGGGCTTGAAATATAAACACTCTAGGTTTGATATACATATATATCAGTAAAAGTAAATCATGCTTCACTCATAATATATTCCTTGGGCTGTTTTGATGAGGTGAGGGACGGGTGTGGCTGGTTTGAAGATAACATGTTTTAAAAAAATTGGAGCTGTTTTTTTACATTTTGTAGCGTGGCACGGCATCCGGTGCACCTAAGCATCTGAAAAAAAAATTGAGTTTGGGTCGGTGGCACACCTTGCGGCAAGATGCCCGTGTGGGCTTCTTCTATAACTAGCAAGATGCCCGTGCATTGCAGGGAACATCAAGATGCATTTTTTTACAAAACACCCGTTGTGATTGACCCTTGCAGGAGTAATCCCATGTGTAAAAACCAATCATATCTCGAGAATTTTATTGGAAAAATGGTATCTTTGGAACAAGTTTTCTCTACTACTGCTCCTTGCAGTGAGCGGTATGCAATGCATGTGTCAACAGACATGACAACTTGTCCATGGAAGTTGAACCACGACGACCATCACGTTTCTTGTTTCTACCACTGCCACACCCACACACGATTCCCACAACGCCGCTCCAACCCACGGCACGACGTCCCCCGACGTGCGCCTCATCCCTCTCGGCTCCACCGCTCCTCTGCCTTTGTGTGCATGACATGCAGGCCAGCTGAACTACAGTGACCATGAACTTTCTACCACAGCCACACCCGATTGGAAGCAGTTTGCCTGCTCCGCTCTTGTGCTCCGATCTGTACTCCCGCACCATTGAAGTTTCATCCAGCGGCTGTGACACATTTCGTTCCGGCCATCAATCCTCAGTTGGAGTACTTCTGTACTATAGGTAGTACCCGCCGATGTGGCCATCTACGCCTCGTAATGCCTCACCGCCCAGTTGTGGCACCCTCGCCACGGCCATGCCACCACCGGCCGATTCATCTCGAATGAGTGAGTCGTGAACCACGCCACCACCATGAGAATGACATGTGGGCCAGCCACATTTAAAGTCCGCATGTCATTGGCTCATAGGCCGGTGCACTAAGACACTGAAGCTCGGTCTCGTGGGCCTCGAGAGGGAAATGTAACTCTTGCGGCAGGCCTTGTTGTGCTCCCGCAGTACGAGCTCATGCCAAACCCGGAATTTGTTTATTACTACTACCAACTAGTAAGGTACAAGTGCATTGCACGCATGAGATTTGGTAACCAAATCTCTACTCTTATAAAAAACAGAGTTGGTGATGATGGTATGCCTGCCATCCTGCAATATAGGCCGTCTGATTTATATCTGATGGATAGGAAGGAAACTATGGAAATTTTGCAAAAAGATACCCACACCCCTCTCCACATTTGCAAATAAGGCCTTCTCTTGTTCATCCTTTTCTCCCACAACATAAACTACTCATACAAATGCATCTTGATTTTCCGTGCAACGCATGGGCATCTTGCTAGTTATGAATAAATAACACACTATAGCATGTAAGCTTTGAGTCATATATGCATGATGTAGATGTTCGCTAATTCTTATAGTTCATCTAGTTCAAAATCAATTAGTTTTATAAAAAGAATATTTAAAGATTCATGGAATTGTGCATTGTAAAGCATAAAGTAAAAACAAATAGTGACAATTCATTTCGAAAAAAGAAGTTTGGGCAATTAAGATATGGAAGATTCTAGAACAAAGGAGAAGTGCTTGTGTTTTGAGGTTTGTGCATTATGCTTAAGTTCAACCATGGAGTCTTCTACATTCTACATGTGGCAGAATCTGGTGGAATGTAGATGATATCCAACGGCCAGTAGTGCTTCGGTTTGCCATCTTTGTACCGTCGGATTGGCTTCATCCAACGACCAACTTTCAAAGTTATTCACACACTATATCTCTACTCTTATAAAAAATATAGTTGGTGATGATGGTGTGCCTGCCATCCTGCAATATAGGCCGTCCGATTTATATCTGACAGATAGGAAGGAAACTATGGCAATTTTGCAAAAGATACCCACACCCCTCTCCACATTTGCAAATAAGGCCTTCCCTCGTTCATCCTTTTCTCTCACAAGATAAACTACTCATATAAATGCATCTTGATGTTCCGTGCACCGCATGGGCATCTTGCTAGTAGGGGTATAGATGTGCCAGCCCGTGCGTTGCAATGGATCCAAAGTATATCTATTTAGTGGAGTGCACTCTAAACACATTATCTATTTATTTTTCTCTAACCTTTCATAGCCATGCAACCAAGCCACATAAGATTCATGCGTGCCCCCAACATCATATTATTCATACTACGTTGACTAAAAAAATCACCCAAAACAAGATCTTCTCATTTTTTGTTCCTACGATGTGGTGTCGTGCACGTACCTAGTTGTATAGTGGTAGTACTAGTTGTAGTACAAACTTCGTACTAGTAGGAGTAGTAGTACGGAATGCTCCTACTCTATCAATGAGCCCCATCAGACACCAAATTCCATGGCTTCCGTGCTACAGCTAGATCTTCACCTCATTTCTGTTTTCCAACTCGGCGGCGGGCGGGGTGCAGTTTGCCAATAGTCGGTTTGCTCAATGGCGGTCCCACATGAAAGTGAAAATGCTAAGCAACACGCCTTCCCTAGCTATGTGGCATGCCAGATGGGTTGTGGAGTACTCTCGATTCCCGGCCGTGTGGGGATGCGACGTGAATGCGGCATGCCTTTTTCTTTTACTAGCAATGTGTCCGTGCGTTGCGACGGATCCAAAGTAGTAGAATAGTAGTACTTGTTCACAAACTTGAAAGAAATCACTCTTGTTTTGATATACTCCTAATATATTACTTTTCACTCAAAATATATTTCTCAGGCTTTTCTGATGAGGTGAGGGAGGGATGTGGTTGCTTTCAAGATAATAAGGGGTTTCTGGAAATTGGAGCAGAGAAGTGGGCTATTATTGCAAAAATGCCACAACTTACCTCACAGTCGTTAGATGCAGATCTAATGGTCAGAAACGATGGATGGCAGACACACCACCATCACCAACTGAGTCTTTTATAGGAGTAGGAGTAGAGAAACATGTATAAATTGTAACATTTGGTTCTGCTCCTTGGCACGATCGGTAGATAGAAATAACGATTGGAAACTCTAGGGCGGGGCTATTTCCGCCAGATAAGCAGGGTACGTACTAGCTAGGTTGGTGCATCGTCGGTTTGGTCACATGCAGTCCGACATGTTCTATTTTTTCTAGCAAGATGCCCGTGCATTGCACGAACTTGATGGAAAAATTAAGCACAACATATAAATTGATGGATGGAGTACTAGTTACAGTGATGCATATAATTAAGCAAAGGGATCACACATGTCGGTATTGACTGGAACAAGAATGCAACAGCACAATAAGAATTAATGCCACGATGATGCGAGCGCAATGGTGGTTAGAGGAGGCAAGACGAAAGATGCATCCATTAACGTACGACCTCCTCCTCAACTTAGTCCGCCAGGCCATCGACCAGCGGCTAAGGAGCGGCAGCTTTTGTGGCGAAGTCAGGGTGCTTCTTAGCAAAGGCATCCAAGGCTTCCAACCGGTTGAGGAAGGCCAACGTCGTAGCATCCTCAATGGCCTTATAGATACCTATGTACATGATTTGCTCGTACATGTGGATGTGTAGGTCGACGAATTCTTGCAGGGCAAGGCGCCTCGCGGCGAGCGCGACCTCCAGGTGGACATTCTTCGTGGCGTCGGCGGGCACTCGCAGGGCCACCAGTGCTTGAAAGAAGTTCCAGCCATGAAGGCGATTAGGGTGGCAGGCAATGAGGAGCCCGGGCGCGCGGGCTGGAGGAGTACGGCGATGTCGTCCACGAGCTTCTTGAGGATGGTGAACTTTTTGGTGGTGGCAACGACCATATGGTCCAATTGAGAGTCGTAGTTGGCGTCGACGGCGACCATCCACCACCCAGTCGCGAACACCGTCCGGAGACGATCCTTGGCGCCGTGCCATAGGCCGGCGTCGTGGACCATCTGGCACGGCCGCTGGCCGCTCACGCGCATCACCGCCATGGGTCTGGAGTGAGCACTTTTGCACTTCGTGTAGGTGCTTAGGAAAACCTTAGGTGCGTACGATGTGGTAGATGAATTGGAACGGAGGGCGCCTTTATATGAGTGCAAACTGCATTGCATTCACATCATGCAGCCTCTTTTCCTGGTCCTCCTCCCATTACTTCCCTGATGCATTCACGATGGTAATTGAAGGAGGATGCATCATTGGCCATTCAACATTTCGGGAACTGCTATCCCTCCCTCGTCTGCATTACAGCCATATCGGGAATTGTGTCGCCTACTGTCAAATCGAATAGTACTGCGCCGCCCGCTGCACGCCCGGCTGAACACGCCTCCTCGCCTCCATCAAACCCCTCCGTTAAACCCGCATGCAAACCAAGAAACCTACTCCAGCCACATGTCCTTTCATGAGCGGGCCGAAATTAAATGCAACACCAATCGAGCTCCTCCCGTCTGCCCTCAGTTTAAACGAGGCCAGACACCGGCCAAGCTCCTACCATCCGCCCTTTATTTAAACAAGGCAAGACAGACAGCGAGCAAGAATCGCACCCCTCCGCCGCTCCCCATCTCCTCCTTCACCATTTTCTCCATTCTTCCGATGGCTTCCGAGGAGCCGTTCTTTGGCATACTACCCGGCTGGGTGGCCCGCCGAGCCCTTCGGATACGGGCGAGGCTGCTCGGTGCTTCACCAACCTCGCTTGGCCCGATGGAGCCAGTTGCCGCCCCAAGCCGGCATGTGGTTCAGGAACTCACCGCTCCAGTTCAGCTCGATGAGGAGTAGCGAGTTGCTCCACGCCGGCGAGCACGCTGGTACGGGAGTCGTCGCTGCCACGTCGTACCGCGCCACCAGTGTCTGCGGTTGCCGCGCCTCCCATGTCTGTGGGCGCGCCTCCATTGCCTGGGGCTGATACATCTCCAACGTATCCATAATTTTTGATTGTTCCATGTTGTTTTATTATCAATCTTGGATGTTTTATAATCATTTTATAGTCATTTTATATCATTTTTTGGTACTAACCTATTGACATAGTGCCCAGTGTCAGTTGCTATTTTTCCATGTTTTTTACATTGCAAAAAATCAATATCTAATGGAGTCCAAATGGCATGAAACTTTACGGAGATTTTTTATGGACCAGAAGGAAGATGTTGGGCCCTGGTTGCACCTGGAGGAGTCCCGAGGAGGGGACAACCCACCAGGGCGCGCCAGGAGGTCCAGGCGTGCCCTGGTGTGTTGTGCCCACCTCAGGTGCCCCTGGACCACCTCTTTTCTCTATAAATACCCCAAAAATCCCAGAACCCTAGGGGAGTCGACGAAATATTCATCCAGCGGCCGCAGAGTCCAGAACCACCAGATCCAATCTAGACACCATCACGGAGGGGTTCACCACTTCCATTGGTGCCTCTTCGATGATGCGTGAGTAGTTCTTTGTAGACCTTCGGGTCTGTAGTTGGTAGCTAGATAGCTTCATCTCTCTATCTCTCTCTCTTGATTCTCAATACAATGGTCTCTTAGAGATCCATACGATGTAACTCTTTTGCGGTGTGTTTGTTGGGATCTATGAACTTTGAGTTTATGATCAGATCTATCTTTTTATATACATGAAAGTATTTGAGTTTCTTTGATCTCTTTTATGCATGATCTCCTATAGCCTCGTATTTCTTCTCTGATATTTGGGTTTTGTTTGTCCAACTTGATCTATTTATCTTGCAATGGGAAGAGGTGCCCGGTAGTGGGTTCGATCTTACGATGCTTGATCCCAGTGGCCGAAAGGGAACCGACACGTATGTATCGTTGCTACTAAGGATAAAAAGATGGGATCTATATCTACCGCCATAGATAAACAGATCTCGTCTACATCATGTCATCGTTCTTATTGCATTACTCCATTTTTCCATGAACTTAATACACTAGATGCATGCTGGATAGCGGTCGATGTTTGGAGTAATAGTAGTAGATGCAGGCAAGAGTCGGTCTACTAATCTTGGACGTGATGCCTATGTAATGATCATTGCCTGGATATCATCATAATTATTTGAGGTTCTATCAATTGCCCAACAGTAATTTGTTTACCCACCGTTCGCTATTTTTCTCGAGAGAAGCCACTAGTGAAACCTATGGCCCCCGGGTCTTCTTTCTCATATATTTGCCTTTGCGATCTATTTTCTCTTGCTTTTATTTTCAGATCTATTAAACCAAAAATAGAAAAATACTTTGCTGCACTTTATTTTATTTGCGATCTATTTATTCAATCTATCACAACTTTCTCCCATCCACGCACCGTTTGAGGCATCATTACCTGAAAGGGATTGACAACCCCTTTAACACGCCGGGTTGCGAGTGGTTGTTATTTGTGTGCAGGGGCTGTTTACATTGTGTTGCTTGGTTCTCCTACTGGTTCGATAACCTTGGTTTCATATCTGAGGGAAATACCTACCACCGATGTGCTGCATCATCCCTTCCTCTTTGGTGAAATATCGACGTAGCTTCAAGTGACATCAAAAGGAATTTCTGGCGCCGTTGCCGGGGAGGATCAAGTCAAGATAGTTTCCCGGCCACGTGCCATTTCTGGCGCCGTTGCCGGGGAGGATCTTCATCATAACCAGGTTCCTAATCACAAATCTCATCTCCTCGTAATTTACATTATTTGCCATTTGCCTCTCGTTTTCCTCCCCCCCCCACTTCACAAAAATTTGCCGTTTTATTCGCCCTCTTTTTCATTTGCCTTTTTCTCGTCAAATCTCTTGTTTGCTTGTGTTACCATGTGCCTTTTATATGCTTGCATCTTTGCTTGCTAAAAATCTACTGATATGGATCCTCATCCACTTGCTAATCTTTTCAAAATATCCAATTATTATGAACCAATTGCAAGTGAATTGAGTGCACTAGATTATCTTTATGAAGTTTTGCTTGAGATTCGTGAATCTGAAAATTGTGATGAAGAAATTTATGAAGTGATTCATGATAGCTCCTTGAATGAAAAGCATGACTGCAATGATTTTACTATAAATTCTATTAATGTCAATTGTGATAATAATATGCAAAACTCCAAGCTTGGGGAGGCTTGTTTTGCTATGTCCACTACTTATTGTAATGATCATGATTGGGGTGATGATGTTTCTTTTGTTCTTGAAAATTTATTTAAACCTCATGATGAATATGCTTGCGATAATATTAAAAGTGGGTTTGGAAGAGCGTCAACTTTAGGTAAAAATAATCCCACATATTTGGAGAGTGTTCAATCTTATGAATTTTTTGATAAAGCTGGGTTTGGAGAGGTCGTGACTTTAGTTGATGTTAATCCCACTATCTTGGAAGATTATAAAACTTTTATGCATGTGGATCATGAAGAGAAAATTTTATATGATAGCTATATTATTGAATTTGATTATGATCCTACATATAATTATTATGAGAGAGGAAAATATGGTTGTAGAAATTTTCATGTTATTAAATTTCCTCTTGTTATGTTGAGATTGTCAATGTTTTATTCCTCTCCTTTGCATATGCTACATATTTCTTGTCTTGACAATTTGTTTTCCTATAAAATTCCTATGCATAGGAAGTATGTTGTGTTGGGCAACGCAGTAATTTAAAAAAAATCCTACGCACATGCAAGATCTATCATGGTGATGCATAGCAACGAGAGGGGAAGAGTGTTGTCCACGTACCCTCGTAGACCGTAAGCGGAAGCGTTATGACAACGCGGTTGATGTAGTCGTACGTCTTCATGATCTGACTGATCCTAGTACCGAAAATATGGCACCTCCGTGATCTGCACACATTCGGCTCGGTGACGTCCCACGAACTCTCGATCCAGCTAAGTGTTGATACGTCTCCAACGTATCTATAATTTTTTATTGCTCCATGCTATTATATTATCTATTTTGGATGTTAATGGGCTTTATTTTACACTTTTATATCATTTTTGGGACTAACCTACTAACCGGAGGCCCAGCCCAAATTGCTGTTTTTTGCCTATTTTAGAGTTTCGCCAAAAAGGAATATCAAACGGAGTCCAAACGGAATGAAACCTTCGGGAACGTGATTTTCTCAACAAATGTGATCCAGGAGACTTGGAGTGGGCGTCAAGAAACAATAAAGGAGGCCACGAGGCAGGGGGGCACGCCTACCCCCTGGGTGCGCCCTCCACCCTCGTGGGCCCCTCGTTGCTCCACTGACCTACTTCTTCCTCCTATATATATCCACGTACCCCCCAAACATCCAGGAGCAACATGAAAACCTAATTCCACCGTCGCAACCTTCTATACCCGAGAGATCCCATCTTGGGGCCTTCTCCGGAGCTCCACCGGAGGGGGCATTGATCACGGAGGGCCTCTACATCAACTACATGGCCTCTCCGGTGATGTGTGAGTAGTTTACTTCAGACCTTCGGGTCCATAGTTATTATCTAGATGGCTTCTTCTCTCTCTTTGGATCTCAATACAAAGTTCTCCTCGATTCTCTTGGAGATCTATTCCATGTAATCTTCTTTTGTGGTGTGTTTGTTGAGATCCGATGAATTGTGGGTTTATGATCAAGTTTATCTATGAACAATATTTAAATCTTCTTTGAATTCTTTTATGTATGATTGGTTTATCTTTGCAAGTCTCTTTGAATTATCAGTTTGGTTTGGCCTACTAGATTGATCTCTCTTGCAATTGGAGAAGTGCTTAGCTTTAGGTCCAATCTTGCGGTGCTCGATCCTAGTGACAGAAAGGGAACCGACACGTATTGTATTGTTGCCATCGAGGATAAAAAGATGGGGTTTATATCATATTGCATGAGTTTATCCCTCCACATGATGTTATCTTACTTAAAGAATTACTTTGTTCTTATGAACTTAATACTCTAGATGCATGCTGGATAGCGGTCGATGTGTGGAGTAATAGTAGTAGATGCAGAATCGTTTCGGTCTACTTGTCACGGACGTGATGCCTATATACATGATTGAGGGAGTCCTAGATTAGGGGGTCTCCGGACAGCTGGACTATCTCCATTGATCGGACTGTTAGATTATGAAGATACAAGATTGAAGACTTCGTCTCATGTCCGGACGGAACTCTACTTGGCGTGGAAGGCAAGCTAGGCAATACGTATATGGATATCTCCTGCTTTGTAACCAACCTTGTGTAACCCTAACCCTCTCCGGTGTCTATATAAACCGAAGGGTTTTAGTCCGTGGGACAACAATCACAACATACAATCATACCATAGGCTAGCTTCTAGGGTTTAGCCTCTCTGATCTCGTGGTAGATCTACTCTTGTACTACCCATATCATCAATATTAATCAAGCAGGACGTAGGGTTTTACCTCCATCAAGAGGGCTCGAACCTGGGTAAAACTTCGTGTCCCCTGCCTCCTGTTACCATCCGGCCTAGACGCATAGTTCGGGACCCCCTACCCGAGATCCACCGGTTTTGACACCGACATTGGTGCTTTCATTGAGAGTTCCTCTGTGTCGTCACCGTTAGGCTTGATGGATCCCATTATCATCGATAGCGATGCGGTCCAGGGTGAGACTTTTCTCCTCGGACAGATCTTCGTATTCGGCGGCTTTGCACTGCGGGCTAATTTGCTTGGCCATCTGGAGCAGATTGAAAGCTACGCCCCTGGCCATCAGGTCAGATTTGGAAGTTTGAACTACACGGCCGACATCCGCGGAGACTTGATCTTCGACAGATTCGAGCCACAGCCGGGCGCGCCCCACTGTCGCGATGGGTATGACCTAGCTCTGCCGCCAAACACTACCCCAGAGGTCGCGCCCGCATCTGCTCCGACCATTAGCTCGGAGCAAACTGCACCAATCGAGGACGGGTGGCTAGACACCACCTCAGGGGCTGCAGTCTCGACGGCGATCGAGCCAAACACCAGCATAAACCTCTGCGCAGCCCATGACTCCAAGGTGCCGGACTATTTCCCGGACTCCGAACCATCCGCGCCCCTGCCAATCGAATCTGATTGGGCGCCGATCATGGAATTCACCGCTGCGGATATCTTTCAGCACTCGCCCCTCGGCGACATTCTGAATTCACTAAGGACTCTCTCTTTGTCAGGAGAGCCCTGGCCGGATTATGGCCAATAGGATTGGGATGCGGAAGACGAAGAAATTCGACACCCACCCACCACCCACTTCGTAGCCACTGTCGATGATTTAACCAACATGCTCAACTTCGACTCCGAAGACATCGACGGTATGGACGACGATGTAGGAGACGAACACGAACCAGCGCCTATAGGGCACCGGAAAGCCACCTCGTCATATGACATATACATGGTGGATACACCCAACGAGGGCAATGGCGACGAGATAGCGGAGGATGACCCCTCCAAGAAGCAACCCAACCGCCGACGCCAGCGGCGCCGCTCTAAGTCCCGCCAAAGCAAAAGTGGCGATACCGACACATGAGATAATAACACTCCGGATAGCGCCTAAGACAACAACAATCCCCTCCAGCAAGATTTAGAGTAGGAGGATGAAGGAGCCAGCTCTCCTGAGAGAGCGGCTGGCGGAGAGGAGGAGGATGACAATTACATGCCCCCCCTCCGAAGACGAGGCAAGCCTCGACGACGATGAATTCGTCGTCCCAGAGGATCCCGTCGAACAAGAGCGCTTCAAGCGCCGGCTTATGGCCACGGCAAATAGCCTGAAGAAAAAGCAGCAGCAGCTTCAAGCTGATCAAGATCTGCTAGCTGACAAATGGACTGAAGTCCTCGCAGCCGAGAACTATAAACTCGAGCGCCCCTCCAAGAGTTACCCAAGGCGCAGGTTACTACCCCTACTTGAGGAAGAAGCATATGATATGGCTGATCGGCCACCTCGTGGCCGCGATAGAGAGACATTCCAGCCAAAAGCTCAGCCTCCACCCCAACGCCATTCAAATAAAAAGGCATGGGGAGTTATGCCAGACTTGCGAGACATATTGGAGGACAAAGCAAAGCATTCAAGATCGATCTACGGATCACGAGGGCGCACCACTCTGCGAGACGGTAAACGTCACGCCAGATACAGTAAAAGCAAATCCGGCCGGGCCGAACACAGCGGGCAAGACCCATTCGAGCTACGTCGCGATATAGCCCAATACAGAGGTGTCGCACACCCCTTATGCTTCACAGACGAAGTAATGGAACATCAATTCCAAGAAGGTTTCAAACCTGTAAACATTGAATCATACGACAGCACAACAGATCCCGCAGTATGGATTGAGGACTTCCTCCTCCACATCCACATGGCCCGCGGTGATGACTTACATGCCATCAAATACCTCCCACTAAATCTCAAAGGACCAGCGCGGCATTGGCTTAATAGCTTGCCAGCGGACTCCATTAGCTGTTGGGAAGATCTGGAAGCCGCATTCCTCGACAACTTTCAGGGCAATTATGTGCGACCACCAGACGCCGATGATCTAAGCCACATAATTCAGCAGCCAGAAGAGTCGGCCAGGCAATTCTGGACTCGATTCCTCACAAAGAAAAATCAAATCGTCGACTGTCCGGATGCGGAGGCCTTAGCAGCTTTCAAGAACAACATCCGAGATGAGTGGCTAGCCCGGCACCTTGGTTAGGAAAAGCCGAAATCTATGGCATCCCTCACGACGCTCATGACCCGCTTTTGTGCGGGAGAAGACAGCTGGCTGGCTCGCAGCAATAACATATCAAAGAACCATGGTACCTCAGATACCAAGGACGGCCATAGCAGGTCAAGTTGCAACAAGCATAAGCGCCGCATTAACAGTGAAAATACTGAGGATACGACAGTCAATGCCGGATTCAAAGGCTCTAAACCCGGTCAGCGGAAAAAGCCATTTAAACAAAGTACGCCGGGTCCGTCCAGCTTGGACCGCATACTCGATCCCTCGTGTCAAATACACGGCACCCCAGACAAGCCAGCCAATCACACCAACAGGGATTGTTGGGTGTTCAAGCAAGCCGGCAAATTAATTGCCGAAAACAAGGACAAGGGGCCGCATAGCGATGACGAGGAAGAACCCCAGCAGCCGCACACTGGAGGATACAAGAGGTTTCCCCCGCAAGTGCGGACGGTGAACATGAGAAACAGCCAAATAGAAGGTAATATTTTAAATTCTAACAAGCGTTGCATAGCGAATATGATACAAGTTTTCATACATACAGGACAAAACGAGCAAGTCTCATTCAAATATTACATTTTGTGAACACTCATCCGCGATAAGACGGGCACCCGGCAGAACACCCTCGTAGTACATCTCAGGGTGGCGGTGCTCCTTGCCCTCCGGCGGCCCCTCCTTTATCAGCTTCACGGCGTCTAGCTTGACCCACTGCATTTTTACACGGGCGAAAGACCGGCGTGCACCTTCAATGCAGTCGGATCGCTTGAAGACCTCCAGCCATGGGCAGGCATCCACAAGCTGCCTCACCAGGACGAAGAAGCTGTTCGGAAGGGCGTCGCCAGGCCACAACCGGACCATGAAGCCCTTCATGGCCTGATCGGCCGCCTTATGTAGCTCGACCATCTGCTTCAGCTGGTCGCTCATTGGCACCGGATGTTCGGCCTCAGCATACTGAGACCAGAACAGCTTCTCCGTCGAGCTTCTGTCCTCGGCCTGGTAAAATTGTGCGGCATCAGACACACTGTGGGGCAAATCTGCGAATGCTCCTGAAGAGCTCCGGATTCGGGTAAGTAATCGGTAATTCACTTTTCCATGCTTGCTTTGCATATAGAAAGCCTTACCCGCCGCTATCTTCTTCATCGCATCGATCGCCTGAAGGGCCTTCAGGGCCTTGGCCTTGGCACTCTTCGCGCTCTCACGGGCCGCGGCAAGCTCAGACTCTCGCGTCTTCAAGTCAACCTCCAATGCCTCGTGCTTCGTCACGAGAGCCTGGAGCTCTTGCTGCACCTCGCCCACCCGAGCCTCGTGCCTCTCTCGCTCGGTGCGCTCCTTGGCCACTGTATCTTCGGCCTTGGTCAGCGCTTACTTCAGTGTCGCCACCTCGGTCGTGGCCCCTGGCAAAACATACAATGATCTTGTCATTTTGCAATCGCGTCCTTTTTTATATATACATATATATCTATAGACGGGGTATTACTTACCCTCATTCTCCTCGAGCTGCCTCTTGACAAGGCCGAGCTCTTTCTTGGACCCATCGAGGTCCTGCTTCAGCACGGCGACCTCCGCAGTTAGTGTGGCGGATGCCAGCAGAGAAGCCTGCATATGCATATTGATATACTTATATTAGACTCCTGCGATATTATTTGATCCTCTGTTCGGCTTTTCTTTGTGAACACCGAACAAAGCACCAGGGGCTACTATCTATGCGGTAATACTTCTACTACATTTTAACACACTTACCTCGAAGCCTGTTAGAAGGCTGGCACAGGCTTCAGTCAATCCGCTCTTGGCGGACTGAACCTTCTGGATCACCGCACTCATGATGGTGCGGTGCTCCTCGTCGATGGAAGCGCTGCGAAGCGCTTCTAGCAGGTTGTCCGGTGCCTCTAGATGGGCAGAGGTCACCGGCACGGGCATTTTGCCCCTCCTAGAAGGGGACCGCCTGCCCGAGCTCGGAACCGCTGGAGGGTCCGGCGCGGTGTTCGGCTGAGGGCCGAACTCGGAGCTCTCGGGGACCCCGTCCCCTCGGCTCCTGGAGTCCGGAAGGTCGCCTTGAGGCACCTCCGGGACTGTCCCCCCTCGATCTGGTGCCTCTTGAGACAACACCTCGGCGTCGTCGGCTGGACGAGGGGAGGTGGCGGTCGGGACTAGATCGCTATCCATGTCCGACGAGCCCAGGGAGCCGTCCGATGATACCTCGATATTGGCTCGGGGCGGCCTGCACAATTGAGTTCGGCGTTAGGAAAAGTAGTGTGACAAAGGAATCCTATGGGTAACTTTGGTATCTGAATACTCACGATCTCCCCGGGGGGTTGGCCCTAGGCAACCACTCATCTTCACTTTCGTCGGTGGCGGTGGAGCCGTCCGGAAGGAGAGTCCTTCCCTTCTTGGACCCTCCGGCTCCCCAGTTGGGGCGGCCTTCATTTTCTTGTCTCCCCCAGTCGGTGGGGGAGCCTCTTCTTCCTCTTCCTCGTCTTTGGGGGAAGAGTGCGCCGCAGAGTCATCGGACGGTGAGTCCGACGACTCCTAGCGTCGGGAACTCTTTCGAGCTCCCTTGGCCTTCTTGGTCTTCTCCGGCACCTTATAAGGGGCCGGAGTCAACATCTTCACCAGAAGGGCGTCTACGGGGCCTTCGGGCAAAGGATCCGGAAAGTCGATCTGTCCAGCCATCTTCTACCAGTCCTGTCAAAGGCACGGGAGTTTAGATCCCACACAGAGTCAATCTATATAAAAAACAAGTATCCTGTGAAAGGTAAAACAGCTTACCGCACTGGCTTGGCGCTTCGCGCTAAATCCACGATCCTCAGTAATGGGGGGAGGGACCTCGGCGCTCTTGAACAGCACCCTCCAGGCATCTTCATGAGTCATGTCGAAGAGCCTGTTCAGAGTTCGATGCTGCGCCGGGTTGAACTCCCACAAGGTGAACTCCCGTTGTAGGCACGGGAGTATCCGGCGGATGAGCATAACCTGGACTATGTTGACGAGCTTGAGCTTCTTGTCCACCATGTTTTGAATACATGTCTGGAGTCCAGTTAACTCTTTTGAATTACCCCAGGACAGGCCCTTCTCTTTCCAGGAGGTGAGCCGCATGGGGATGCCAGATCGGAACTCGGGGGTCGCTACCCATGCGGGGTCGCGTGGCTCGGTGATATAGAACCACCCCGATTGCCACGCCTTTATGGTTTCCACAAAGGAGCCCTCGAGCCATGTTATGTTGGGCATCTTGCCCACCATGGCGCCTCCGCACTCCGCCTGGCGGCCGCCCACCACCTTTGCCTTGACATTGAAGGTCTTCAGCCATAAGCCGAAATGGGGCTTGATGCGGAGGAAGGCCTCGCACACGACGATAAATGCCGAGATGTTGAGGATAAAGTTCGGGGCCAGATCATGGAAATCCAGGCCATAATAAAACATGAGCCCCCGGACAAAGGGATGGCGAGGGAATCCCAGTCCGCAGAGGAAATGGGTGAGGAATACCACCCTCTCATGGGGCCTGGGGGTGGGGATGAGTTGCCCCTCATCTGGGAGCCGGTGTGCGATGTTGTCGGGCAGGTATCTGGCTCTCCTCAGTTTCTTGATGTCTCCCTCCGTGACGGAGGAGACCATCCACTTGCCTCCCGCTCTGGACATGGTTGGAGAAGGTTTAGATGGAAGTGAGGACTTGGGCGCTAGAGCTCGAGTGTGCGGGAGCGGATGAGCAGACGAGGAAGAAGGCATGGATAGTAAGGTGAATCCTTATCCCTTTATATGGGCGGACAAAACTAAGCGTCCCCACTTGCCTGGTAAAACTCGCTTATCCCCCAAGCGCCGCAATTGATGGTGCGGTTGGGTTACCCACGCCCATATTGATGTGAATCCCGTAATAAGGGGACACGATCTCTGCTTTGACAAGACGTGTCGAAAAACTGCCTCGCGTTATGTGCGGGCTGGTTAAAAGGAACGGTTCGAATAATCACCGGACCATGACATAACGTCATGTTGCCAAAACAACCCAGCAAATTAGATCTGCGAAAGTATTATTCTTTCTACGATGGTATGTGGAACTTATTTTGCAGGCTCGGACACTATCCTCGTATTCAAATTCTTCTGTGATGTATTCGGAGATGGAACCTGCCTTGCAATGCCGAAGACAACTGCGCACCGGACTCATCGTCATTGAAGCCTGGTTCAGGGGCTACCGAGGGAGTCCTGGATTAGGGGGTCTCCGGACAGCCAGACTATCTCCATTAGCCGGACTGTTAGATTATGAAGATACAAGATTGAAGACTTCGTCTCGTGTCCGGATGGAAGTCTACTTGGCGTGGAAGGCAAGTTAGCCAATATGTATATGGATATCTCCTCCTTTGTAACCGACCTTGTGTAACGCTAACCCTCTCCGGTGTCTATATAAACCGAAGGGTTTTAGTCCGTAGGACAACAATCACAACATACAATCATACCATAGGCTAGCTTCTAGGGTTTAGCCTCTCTGATCTTGTGGTAGATCTACTCTTGTACTACCCATATCATCAATATTAATCAAGCAGGACGTAAGGTTTTACCTCCATCAAGAGGGCCCGAACCTGGGTAAAACTTCGTGTCCCCTGCCTCCTATTACCATCCAGCCTAGATGCACAGTTCGGGACCCCCTACTCGAGATCTGCCGGTTTTGACACCGACAATGATCATACCTAGATATTCTCATAACTATGCTCAATTCTATCAATTGCTCGACAGTAATTCGTTTACCCACCGTAATACTTATGCTCTTGAGAGAAGCCACTAGTGAAACCTATGGCTATTAATCTTCCAACACTTAGCTATTTCTATTGCCGTTTATTTTACTTTGCATCATTATTTCTCTTTATCATAAAAATACCAAAAATATTATCTTATCATATCTCACTCTCGTAAGTGACCGTGAAGGGATTGAAAACCCCTTTATCGTGTTGGTTGTGAGGTTCTTATTTGTTTGTGTAGGTGTGTGGGACTCGAGCGTGATCTCCTACTGGATTGATACCTTGGTTCTCGAAAACTGAGGGAAAACTTATGCTACTTTACTGCATTACCCTTTCCTCTTCAAGGGAAAACCAACGCAGTGCTCAAGAGGTAGCAAGTGTCGAGGGAGAGCTTCGTCAGCACGATGGCGTGATGACGGTGATGATGAAGTTGGGTAACGCCAGGGTTTTCCCAGTCACGACGTTGTAAAACGACGGCCAGTGAATTGTAATACGACTCACTATAGGGCGAATTCGAGCTCGGTACCCGGGGATCAACTTGTGTGTTCTAGGGTGCCCCTACCCCCGTATATAAAGGAGCGAGGGGGGAGGCCGGTCGGCCCTTGGGGCGCGCCAACAAGGGGAGGAGTCCTCCTCCTAGTAGGAGTAGGACTCCCCCTTTCCTAGTCCAACTAGGAGGAGGAAGGGGGAAGGAAGGAGATGAGAAGGGAGAAGGAAAGGGGGGCACCGCCCCCCCCCCTTCCCTAGTCCAATTCGGACTAGAGGGGGAGGGGGCGCACGGCCCTCCCTTGGCCGGCCCTCTCTCTCTCTACTAAGGCCCATGTGGCCCATTAGTTCCCCGGGGGGTTCCGGTAACCCTCCGGCACTCCGGTTTTCTCCGAAATCACCTGGAACACTTCCGGTGTCCGAATATAGCCGTCCAATATATCAATATTTATGTATTGACCATTTCGAGACTCCTCGTCACGTCCGTGATCACATCCGGGACTCCGAACTATCTTCGGTACATCAAAACACATAAACTCATAATAGCGATCGTCACCAAACGTTAAGCGTGCGGACCCTACAGGTTCGAGAACTATGTAGACATGACCGAGACACGACTCCGGTCAATAACCAATAGCGGAACCTGGATGTTCATATTGGCTCCCACATATTCTTCGAAGATCTTTATCGGTCAAACCGCATAACAATATACGTTGTTCCCTTTGTCATTGGTATGTTACTTGCCCGAGATTCGATCGTCGGTATCTCAATACCTAGTTCAATCTCATTACCGACAAGTCTCTTTACTCGTTCTGTAATGCATCATCCTGTAACTAACTTATTAGTCATATTGCTTGCAAGGCTTATAGCGATGTGCTTTACCGAGAGGGCCCAGAGATACCTCTCCGATACTTGGAGTGACAAATCCTAATCTCGATCTATGCCAACTCAACGAACACCATCGGAGACACCTATAGAGCATCTTTATAGTCACCTAGTTACATTGTGACGTTTGATAGCACACTAAGTGTTCCTCCGATATTATTGAGTTGCATGATCTCATAGTCATAGGAACATGTATAAGTTATGGAGAAAGTAATAGCAACAAACTAAACAATCATCGTGCTAAGCTAACGGATGGGTCAAGTCAATCACATCATTCTCTAATGATGTGATCTCGTTAATCAAATGACAAGTCATGTCTATGGATAGGAAACATAACCATCATTGATTCAATGAGCTAGTCAAGTAGAGGCATACTAGTGACATTCTGTTTGTCTATGTATTCACACATGTACAAAGTTTCCGGTTAATACAATTCTAGCATGAATAATAAACATTTATCATGATAAAAGGTAATATAAATAACAACTTTATTATTGCCTCTAGGGCATATTTCCTTCAGTCTCCCACTTGCACTAGAGTCAATAATCTAGATTATAGTGTAATGATTCTAACACCCATGGAGTCTTGGTGCTGATCATGTTTTGCTCGTGAGTGGGGCTTAGTCAATGGGTCTGCAACATTCAGACCTATATGTATCTTGCAAATCTCTATGTCTCCCTCCTTGACTTGATCGCGGATGGAATTGAAGCGTCTCTTGATGTGCTTGGTTCTCTTGTGAAATCTGGATTCCTTTGTCAAGGCAATTGCACCAGTGTTGTCACAAAAGATTTTCATTGGACCTGATGCACTAGGTATGACACCTAGATCGAATATGAACTCCTTCATCCAGACTCCTTCATTTGCTGCTTCCGAAGCAGCTATGTACTCTGCTTCACATGTAGATCCCGCCATGATGCTCTGCTTGGAACTGCACCAACTTACAGCTCCAGCATTTAATAAAAACACGTGTCCGGTTTGTGACTTAGAGTCATCCGGATCAGTGTCAAAGCTTGCATCGACGTAACCATTTACGACGAGCTCTTTCTCACCTCCATATACGAGAAACATATCCTTAATCCTTTTCAGATATTTCAGGATGTTCTTGACCGCTGTCCCATGATCCACTCCTGGATTACTTTGGTACCTCCCTGCTAAACTAATAGCAAGGCACACATCAGGTCTGGTACACAGCATTGCATACATGATAGAACCTATGGCTGAAGCATAGGGAACGAATTTCATTTTCTCTCTATCTTCTGCAGTGGTCGGGCATTGAGTCTGACTCAACTTCACACCTTGTAACACGGGCAAGAACCCTTTCTTTGCCTAATCCATTTTGAACTTCTTCAAAACTTTATCAAGGTATGTGCTTTGTGAAAGTCCAATTAAGCATCTTGATCTATCTCTATAGATCTTGATGCCCAATATATAAGCAGCTTCACCGAGGTCTTTCATTGAAAAATTCTCATTCAAGTATCCTTTTATGCTATTCAGAAATTCGGTATCATTTCCGATCAACAATATGTCATCTATATATAATATCAGAAATGCTATAGAGCTCCCACTCACTTTCTTGTAAATACAGGCTTCTCCAAAAGTCTATATAAAACCATATGCTTTGATCACACTATCAAAGCGTAAATTCCAACTCCGAGAGGCATGCACCAGTCCATAAATGGATCACTGGAGCTTGCCCACTTTGTTAGCACCTTTTGGATCGACAAAACCTTCTGGTTACATCATATACAACTCTTCTTTAAGATATCCATTAAGGAATGTAGTTTTGACATCCATTTGCCAAATTTCATAATCATAAAATGCGGCAATTGCTAACATGATTCGGACGGACTTAAGCATCGCTACGGGTGTGAAGGTCTCATCGTAGTAAACTCTTTGAACTTGTCGAAAACCTTTGGCAACAAGTCGAGCTTTGTAGACAGTAACATTACCGTCAGCATCAGTCTTCTTCTTGAAGATCCATTTATTCTCTATGGCCTGCCGATCATCGGGAAAGTCAACCAAAGTCCACACTTTGTTCTCATACATGGATTCCATCTCAGATTTCATGGCCTCAAGCCATTTTGCGGAATCTTGTCTCATCATCGCTTCCTCATAGTTCGTAGTTTCGTCATGGTCAAGTAACATTACCTCCAGAACAGGATTACCGCACCACTGGTGCGGATCTTACTCTGGTTGACCTATGAGGTTCGGTAGTAAATTGATCAGAAGTTTGATGATCATCATCATTAGCTTCCTCACTTACTGGTGTAGGAATCACTGGAACTGATTTCAATGATGAACTACTTTCCAATAAGGGAGAAGGTACAATTACCTTGTCAAGTTCTACTTTCCTCCCACTCACTTCTTTCGAGAGAAACTCCTTCTCTAGAAAGGATCCATTCTTAGCAACAAATATCTTGCCTTTGGATCTGTGATAGAAGGTGTACCCAACAGTCTCCTTTGGGTATCCTATGAAGACACATTTCTCCGATTTGGGTTTGAGCTTATCAGGTCGAAGCTTTTTCACATAAGCATCGCAGCCCCAAACTTTAAGAAATGACAACTTGGGTTTCTTGCCAAACCACAGTTCATAAGATGTCATCTCAACGGATATTGATGGTGCCCTATTTAACGTGAATGCATCCGTCTCTAAAGCATAACCCCAAAATGAGAGCGGTAAATCAGTGAGAGACATCATAGATCGCACCATATCTAATAGAGTGCGATTACGATGTTCGGACACACCATTACATTGTGGTGTTCTAGGTGGCATGAGTTGCGAAACTATCCCGCATTGTTTCAAATGAAGTCCAAACTCATAACTCAAATATTCATCTCCACGATCAGATCGCAGAAACTTGATTTTCTTGTTACGATGATTTTCCACTTAACTCTGAAATTGTTTGAACTTTTCAAATGTTTAAGACTTATGTTTCATCAAGTAGATATACCCATATCTGCTCAAATCATCTATGAAGGTGAGAAAATAACGATATCAGTCATGAGCCTCAATGTTCATTGGTCCACATACATCAGTATGTATGATTTCCAATAACTCTGTTGCTCGCTGCATTGTTCCGGAGAATGGAGTTTTAGTCATCTTGCTCATGAGGCATGGTTCACAAGTACCAAGTGATTCCAGAATTCCATCAAAATGGAGTTTCTTCATGCGCTTTACACCAATATGACCCAAACGGCAGTGCCACAAATAAGTTGCACTATCGATATCAACTCTGCATCTTTTGGCTTCAATACTATGAACATGTGTATCACTACTATCAAGATTTAGTAAAAATAGACCACTCATCAAGGGTGCTTGACCATAAAAGATATTAATCATATAAATAGAACAACCATTATTCTCCGATTTAAATGAATAACCGTCTCGCATCAAACAAGATCCAGATATAATATTCATGCTCAACGTTGGCACCAAATAACAATTATTTAGGTCTAAAACTAATCCCAAAGGTAGATGTAGAGATAGTGTGCCGACAGCGATCACATCGACTTTGGAACCATTTCCCACGCGCATCGTCACCTCGTTTGTCGTGGTGGGCACACGGTAGATGCCAAGGGATGGCTAAAGAGAGGAGGAGGCTCGAGGGCACTGGTGGGCTCCGGAGGCGAGGTTGGCATGGGCGGGCGTAGGACGCCGGACATACCCAGGTTCGGGGCTATCCGGAGAGATAATACCCCTAGTCCTGCCGAGTGTTGTTGGATGATCGATAGTACAATGTCGCTCCTAGAGCTGTATGGAAGAGGAAGGAAACTAGCCAAGGCTTAGGCAGTTCCCTCTCCTTGGGTGTTACTAACTTGGCGAGTGTGATGGAATGAGTTCTCTAGTGTGTCTATATCTCTCCCCCCTCCCCCTGCATGAGGGCTCCTGGGGAGTTTTATAGGCCAACCCCCCAGGGGTACAATGGTAATGTTACAAGTTGGTGGGTCCATAGTGTCGGCGTCTGGGGACCCGGGCTGGGTCCCGCTGAGGGCTTGTAGTTCACCGGGTTCCCCTAGGTGCGGGCCCCGTGTGCCTAGGGGGACTGTGCGCCGTCTTGTCAATCATTAGGGCGTGGCCGAGTCGAGTCGTGTACAGTGCTCTCCGTCAAGTCGCTGCTTGTTGTTGTCAGCGGCGGGGGCGGGGGCACTGTAGCCACGCCGTCCTTGGTCAGCGGGTAGGTGAGGAGCACTGTTGCTATGTACCCGCTGACCAGAGGCATGGGCGGGGCACTGTCACCTCGGTCATCATTGATTGAAGCCTTGTCCCATCGCACGGCATGGATGGGACGGGTGCTGACCCGCGGCTGGATTGCGTAGCACGCCACGGGTGGTGCTGTCTTGTTGAGGAAGCTTTGGTCGTGCCGGGTTCGGCTGTCTTGCGCTAGTTGTTGAGGTCGAGTCGACGTGTCTTGCCGGGTCGGCTAGTCTGGCCGGCTTGCGGTGCTTGGCCGGGTCGAAGCGCGTGCCGGTATTGAGGGGCAGTGCCGACCCCGTTGTTTTTGAAGAAGATCCGGGTTCCATTGCCTGCCCGGGGTCCATCCCCCTGACAGTAGTCCCCGAAGCTGTGAAGGTCCGCCTTCTTCCGATGAGTGGGCCCTCGCAGTTTCCCCTTTAGCAAGGTAGATTTTGCGAGCGCCGGGTCCGACAACACCCATTATGTGTCGGGTTTCTCGGAAACCGGATCGCGGCATCCGGGCCGTGGCGGGGACCGAGAAGTTCGCCAAATCTTGGGGCAATCCCTTGGGCTTCACGCGGTCGCCACGTGGTGCTCGGAACTAGGAGGGGCCTGACAAGCCACGCACGTGACGGGACCGGGCGACGGGCTGGGGCCCACCGCTGCGCGCCCTCGGCCCAAGTGCGTAGATTTATTGCAGTGTCCGGGGGCCGGATGCTCTTCCCCGGGCAGTTACTGCGCGTGTACGTGCGCACTTATTGTAGGGTAGTGGAATGGGTGCATGCAGACGATCCCACCTCCCCACTTCCCTACGTTCAAACCGAGGGTTATTAATTGGGGGGCAAGGGGGCGGCGAACTTTATTCTCGCTCGCGCCCGCCTGTCCCCCTACTCTCGCTCTGCCTCTTGCAACCGACGCACTGCGGCGCCCGCTACTCGAGCAGAACTCCTTTGTCGTCCGTCTTCCTTCCTCTCCTTCTTCCTTCGATCATGTCACTTCCATCGGGCTCCTGGATGGGCTCGAACGTCACCTCCGAGGACATCTCCCGTCTCCGGGCGTCGCAGCGCCTGCCGCGGGAGACGGATGTCAGCGTCCGCCTGCCGCGGGGCGAGCAGAGGCCTCCGCCCGAGGGGCAGGAGCGCGTGGTCTTCCTCACGCATTTTGAGCGCGGATTCGGGCTGCCGGTGAGCACCTTCTTCCGTGCGTTCTTGGAGTTCCTCGGGCTCCAGCCGCATCATCTTGGCGCCGGCGCCATCGTCCAGCTCTCCGGTTTCGTCACCCTCTGCGAGGGGTACCTGGGTGTCGAGCCTAAGATCGACCTCTGGGCGCGCTTCTTCTCCTTGAAGCAGCAGGGCCCGTCGGCTAGGGAGTTCGCTGACTGTGGCGCCGCAGGTGAGCGTCTGGTCTTCTTATTTTGCCGCCGTGCACTTTCTTGTCTGTCCCGACGCGATGCGGGTGGTACTTTTGAACACGATTTGGGATCCTTACGCCTGGGCCTCGTCACAGGTGGCTCCAGAGGAGCCCGCGGCTTGAGGCGGAGAGGAGGAGGCCGAGTCCGACGCCGGCGTTGGGCGTCGTACGGGTAAGTCTCGTTTCTTCCTCATGTGTCTTGAACTGTTGATCGCGGCTCGGAACGGTGGATGCTGACATCAGTTGTTGGTGTAGCGGCGTTGGGCGGGGGAGGCGGCGACGCGGGCGGAGCCGGATCCTCGCATGGGGCGGCGCCGAGCCGCCCGCATGGGAAAGATAGCGTCACATCGTGGCCCCAGGCCCCGAAGCGTGCGGTGGACCCGGCCGGGGCCAGGAGGCCGGCCAAGAGGAAGCGCGGCAGCGGGCCAACCCCGGTCCCGGTCTTGGCGGGGTAAGCCTCATCGCTTGTTTGCGCTTGGCTTTTCTTTTCTTGAGATAGTCTTGTTTCTTTTCTGCTTATTCCATCTTCTTCTTTAGGTCGCCAATCACGCTGGCGAGGGCGGCGGCGGAAGCCGCGGCCGCCGAAGGGGTCGAGTTCCGCAGGAGCCGGTTCGACCTCGCCGACCAGGCCGAGGTGGAGGAACAGGCCGACTCGGACCTCGGCCTGGATCCGAACGACGCCGAAGCCGTGGCCTGGCGGGACAGGAACCGGGCCGAGGCGGAGCTGAAGGTGACGTCGGTCTGCGCTTGGACCGACACAGCAGCGGCATGGGCGCGAGGCGGCGCGGAGCCGGCCTAGCGCAAGATGCCGGAGGGCATGGTGGTGGCGGCGACGGTCTTTGAGCCGTCGCAGGTGAGGGAGCGCGGCTGTGGAAGCCGGGCTGCAGTGGTGACCCCCGACCGGGCGGTCGTGGAAGTGGCGGACGACTCCCCGCCGCGGGCCGACGTGGTCGAGCGGTCGGGGACCGATGTTGGTGGAGGTGGCACCGTTCCGGAGGAGACGCCGCGGGCAATGGTGCCGGAGGCCACCTCGGCAGCTAGGCCGGAGCCGGCGACGCAGGGCGTCCCGGCGTCCGGGTTGGAGATGGCGACGCATGGCGTGCCATCGTCCGTGTCGTCGTCGGTGCCGGGAGAGGCGTCGGAGGAGGTGTTGGCCGCATCACAAGCGACTAGCGGGGAGCACGCCTTGGTGCCCCGGCAGGGAGGGCGCCGAGCTGTCGTGCCATAGCCAGCGCGGAGCGGGAGCGCCGTTGTCTTCGGGCCCCAAACCCAGGAGGAGGCGGCAATGGACGCCGTCAGGCACCGCCTGCGAGGCCGGACGGAATGGCTCGAGGCTGAGGTGGAGCGGACGCGCGACCTGGAGCGCGCTGTTTTGGTAAGCTTTCTTATAGTTTCTTCTTTGTGGGGGCGCGCCAGCGCACCCACTGGGTGTAGCCCCCGAGGTTCGGGCCAACTACATAGTAGTTGGGTCGAATCTTTGGAGTGTTGGCCTTGTTCTGACTTCTGCTTTTTTCAGCATCTCGACGCTTTCCGGGTCGCCGCCTTCAATCATTTCCTGGCCAAGCACCGGGAGCTCAAGTAGCAGCTCGCCGCCAAGGAGGAGGAGCTTCGCGTCGCTGTAGGTACTTCTTGTGCTTTTTTCTAGTTGGGGCGCGCTAGCGCACCCACTGGGTGTAGCCCCCGAGATTCGGGCCAACTATGTAGTAGTTGGGCCAAATCTTAAGTCTTACTTCTATCTCTTCTTCTGCTGAGTCCTTCTTCTTCACAACCGAGGTGCTGTCCTGGTGGACTCGTTTGCTCCGGGCTGGTCATCACTACGACCGGGTCGTCGCCGACACCGGCCATCTTGGCGTTGAGGTAGCGCAGGCGAGGGCGGAAGCGGCCGGGGCTCGGCGGTCTCTCGACGAGGCCAGCCGGCTGCATGAGCAGCTGGCGGGTCAGAAGAGCAGCCTCGAGGCCGAGGTGGAGCTCCTCAAGGCAGAGGCCGCCAAGGCGGTAGAGGCGCAGCGGGCCCTGGTGGAGGCAGACCAGCAGCGCGGCCAGCTAGCTGATGACAAGGGTCGGCTCCAGGCCGAGGTGGACCGCAGCGGGAGCAGGTTGCCACGGCTGAGGGGGCTCGTCAAGACGAGGCCCGTCGCCTCGAGGCGGCCGAGAAGGCGGCCGAGGACAAGGGCGCCGAGCTGAAGGCGGCCCTTGCCAAGGCGGCCGATCTGGAGAAGGTGCTCAAGGAGCGCGATCGCGCCATCAAACGGGAGTGGCGCGGTACGTTGCTTGAAGCGCAGCACCTAGAAGAGTCCTTCTCCAGTAAGTGCTTTTTCTTGTTGTTCACCGGGTCAAGATCCGGCCTTTCTTCCTTGTTGTTCTTTTTCTAACTTGCTTCTTCTTTTGCGGTAGGGGCCTTCCCGGAGACACAACGGCTGGCGGAGGAAGCCGTCCGCCACCAGCGCGACCCGGCCGGTGTGGTTGGGTCCGGGACGGATCCACGGGTGGCCTGGACCTTCCCGGAGATCATCGCCGCCGCCGAGGCCCACCTGGAGGCCCTGGGACGCAGCTGGGGCGGCTGTCCCCGGCCGGCACTGCAATGACGGCGGCCCTATGGCCGGGCTCCGTCCAGCCGAGCAGCTTCTCGCGCCTGGCGCATTAGTTGGAGATGGGGCCGGACCAGCTTGGTGAGTGGCGCGTCTCCACCGCTCGCGTTGGTGCTGAGATGGCGCTCCGGTTCGCACTGTCCTGGCATCCAGACCTGCAGCTGGACGCGTTGATGGGCCAGCGGGCCAGTCCGGAGCAGCACTTGAAGGAGCAAGCCGGCCGGATCGCCTCCCGGGACAGCTACATCGCCGAGTTCGCCTTCCACGACGAGTTCCATCCGGAGCGGACGGAAGACGGCAAGGCCGTGGACGGCGACGACTACGGCTTGCTCCTCCACGATCCGGAGGGGAGCTCGGAGGAGACGCGCGTCTACCACGACGCGAGTGCTGAGGAGGACACCGGCGCCACGGCGGACCCGGAGGCCGCCAGGGGAGAGCCGTCGACGTCACGACGCGGCGCTGGAGATGCTTGAGATGCTTTGTAGAATTTGTTAAATAGCAGGTCCACCCACCCACTGGGAGTTTTTAGGGTGTAATGAACTCGGGCCGTGGGCCTTTATTTAAATATTTGTGTGGATGTCGTGGGTGCTTTTGCTTTTTTGCCTTCCGTTTTTTGGGACCGATTTCATGTTTTTTTTCCTTTCTCAAACCTTCCCCCGCGAGTCAGACGGCCGAGGCTCCGGTCCGTGACAAGGAGCTTGGTTCTTTGAGAGGAGCGTGCAGGACTTGGGTCCCTCGAAACGTTGAGCGCGAGCGAAACACCCACTGGGCCGACTGGCGGCAATCCGACGAAGTCGGTTGGTGAACAACCGGTCGTGCGGCTGTTCATTTGATGAATGGTGGGCCGGGTTGATCGACTCGACAGCCTTTGACTTAGTGTATGAAGCATAAAGGAGCTTTGTCCCGTTGTGCTTGCCAGCCGACAGCCAAAGCTGGATCTGTGGCTTTAGGGCGAAGTAGGGGACCGCAGCATCCTAACTTTATCAGGAATCACCAAGTAAGGCGGCGGGGTGGCGACCGAGCCGGCCAGCCCCCGAGCCCCCGGGTCGAGCGAGTCGGACTGGTGGTCGGGTTCAGTGGTATAGTGATGCAAGGAAACAGGGACACAATAAATTGGTCGGCAAAAGGCAGCCCCCGAGTCTTGTTCGGGAACCCCGTAGTTTCACGCGTTTACAAAAGGCGGCGATACATACACTCGTGCGGCTAAGTGTAAAATGGGCGGAGGACTTCCGCGTTCCACGGTCGGGTCGTTTCTTCGCCGACGGTGTCCTTCTTGCGCTTCCTTGACTTGCGCGCGTCGAGGAGGTAGTAGGCGTTGTGGTCGCGCAAGGCCTTGCTCATGATGAATGGGCCCTCCCATGGAGGGGACAGCTTGTGCCGTCCTGCCTGCTCTTGGACAAGTCAGAAGACGAGGTCGCCCTCACGAAATGCGAGGGGCTTGATCTTCTTGCTCTGGTAGTGCCTCAGGCCTTGCTGATAGATGGCCGAGTGACTGAGCGCCAGGAGGCATGCTTCTTCGAGCAGGTCGACGCCATCTTCGCGGGCTTCTCTGACTTCGGCTTCGGTGTACATCGCGACGCGCGGCGTGTCGAACTCGATGTCGGTCGGGATGACAGCCTCGGCTCCGTAGACGAGGAAGAATGGGGTGAACCCGGTCGATCGATTCGGCGTGGTGCGTAGACTCCAGAGAACGGCTGGCAACTCGTCGAGCCAGCTACCGGGTGAGTGGATGAGTGGCTCGACGATTCATGGCTAGATGCCGGACAGGATGAGTCCATTGGCCTGCTAGACCTGCCCGTTGGACTGCGGATGCGCAATGGAGACCAGGTCGAGGTGGATGCCGGAGACGGAGCAGTATTGTTCGAGCGCACCCTTGGCGAAGTTGGTGCTGTTGTCGGTGATGATGCTGTTTGGCATGCCGTAGTGCACCGCTATGTCTTTGATGAACCGGACGGCTGTTGGCCCGTCCAGTTTCTTGATTGGTCTTGCATCGATCCACTTGGTAAATTTGTCCACTGCCACCAGCAAGTGCGTCATGCCGCCTCGAGCAGTTTTGAAGGGTCCCATCATGTCGAGTCCCAAGACCGCGAAGGGCCAGGCGATCGGTATGGTGCGGAGTGCTGACGCCGGCTGGTGGTTGTGTTTGCTGAAGCGCTGGCATCCCTCGTGCCTGAGGACGAGCAACTCAGCATCTTCGAGGGTCGTGGGCCAGTGGAAACCGTGGCGGAATGCCTTGGCCACTAGGGATCGTGATGCGGTGTGGTGCCCGCACTCGCCCTGATGTATGTCGCAGAGGATGTCGATGCCCCGTTCCTGCTCGACGCAGCGCTGGAACACGCCAGTGGAGCTGCGCTTGACGAGCTCGTTGTTGATGATGTTGTAGGCGGACGCCCGACGCTGCACTTGCCGAGCATCCGTCTCGTCCATGGGGAGAACCCCGTTCTCCAAAAATTCTGATATTGGGAGGGCCCAAGATGGAGCCGTAACCACGGCGAGGACGGCCACCAGGGTGGGTTCCGAGTCGGCAGCCCCCGAGCCGGGTTGAGCAGTCCCCGGGTTGGGTATGGCGATGGTCGGGTCTGGGACGATTGTCGGGTGGTAGGTGCGACATATGCCAACGGGTGGCTTATCATTGTGGGAGCCAGTAAGACGTCGCCGGTGCCTGGAAACGGGATGAGGCGAAGACATGCACGCCGGCGAATCTTACCCAGCTTCGGGGCTCTCCGTGGAGATAACACCCCTACTGCTGCTCTGCGGGGTCTCCGCATGATCACTAGATGGACAAGTAGCTACACAATGCTCCTTGAGCTGTTCGGTGGGAGGAGGAAGAAGAAGCTTGCTTCTTCTCCTTGTGTGGTGTCTAAAACTAGCTGGGGGTCCAACCCTTTGCATCGGCGCCCCGGGGGGTTTATATAGGCCTACCCCCCGGGGGTACAATGGTAATCCGACTGGGCGCAGGGCCCAGCCGTCTGTGACTGCGCTCGCCGGCTTCTGCGCCGGCTGCTGGGGCCCGCCGACTGGTGGGTCCCGCCGGCTGCTACCCCCTTGGTCGACAGGCAGGCCCCACTGTCCAGGACCTGGTCGGCGGCTGGTTACTGTTGCTCTATCTTGGTGACGTGGGCTTCATCGAGGTAGGCGTGGCTACAGTGCCGCCACCCGGCGGGCGATCGCTGTAGCCTCACCGCATCTTGTCTCCTTAATGGGGCGTCTCCTTCGAGGGAGGCGGCAAGCCGGCTGCGGGGATCCAGCTCTGTCTTGGGCTGACTGGGGGAGGCGTGGCCGCCTTCGGGTGTCTCTCTGCCCGAAGGGACCCACCGCTCGTGGGCCGCGCTGGTAGTCCGACGTGGATGGCGTTAGGGTCGGCATGGCAACAGTGTTGCGTCGGGCGGGTCATGGTCACCCGTACGGCGCACTGTGCTGATCGTGCTTCGGGATTTGGGGATGGCAGGCTTTACTATAGCCACGCCCCATCTCATCGCCGCTAGGCGGATGCAAACTTTGAGGGTACGGTCTTGACCGCTTTATGGGAGCCAGCTTCTTGGAGTCGGCCTCCTCGCGGCCGGCTTCTGGAAGTCGGCCCTCCCATGGCTTTCTTCATGAGGGCTAAAGTCGGGTCGCCTTCCGAAAGCCGGCCTGGGTGACAGCCAGCAAGGGGAAGGCGGCCCAATGTCTTGGATTCTTGAGAGCCGGACGGGCTCGTAATTTTTTTAGAAGGGCCAGGGGAAGCCGGCTAGGCTACCCATGGCTATTTACTCCGACAGTAGTCCCCGAAGCTGATCGAGCTTCGAGGCGAACAAAGGGACGAGAAGCTTGGTCAGCTTCCTACCCTGAAGAGCCGGCTTCGCTGGTGTATGCCGATTTCGGGGAGCCCTGCGTCTTGCAGGCGGGAAAGTGGTCGACCCACGTGCTGACCGCGGGCCCTCCCGCAGGCTACGTGGCAACGAGACCCTGCCAGCGCACGCGCGCGACGGGACGCCGCCGCAGGCCCGGGCCTGCCACTCCTAGGCCTCGGCCCGAACACTGATCTTCTGCGGCCCAGGTGGACCGCTCGCCTTCCCGTGGCGATTTTATTTCGCCGTTAGGGCGCAATAAACGCGGGACGTGGGGGGAGTGGGCACGATCGATCCCCATGTTCCCCATGCCGCGCCTCCTCGGCTCCGCCATGCGAGCCTATAAGTAGGGGGAGGAGGGGGAGAGACAGAGGTTCGCACGCTCTCTCTCGCTCCGCCCCTTCTCGTCCTCCTTTCTTCCTCTCGTTGCCGCCACAGCCTCCCGTCTCAGCACCGCCGCGCCGCCACATCGTCTTGCTCCCATGGCGCTGTCGAGCTCGTGGGATGGCTCCAACGTCCATGAGGACCATGTTGAGTTCCTCCGCCAGACTCGGCGCCTGCCCGATGCCAACCTCGTGCGGGTCCGCCTGGCGCCAGATACGGAGATCTCGCCGGCACCGGAGGAGGGCGAGCGGGTCGTCTTCCGCTCGCACTTCCTGCGCGGCTTCGGCCTTCCAGCGAGCGGATTCCTGCGCTCCTTCCTCGAGTTCTACAATCTTCAGCCGCATCACCTCACGCCCAACACGGTGATGCTGCTGTCGGCCTTCGTCTCTCTCTGCGAAGGTTTCTGGGGGCTGCTCCCCACGCTGGAGCTCTGGGGGGAATTCTTCCAGAGCAAACTCGGCACCGTCGTCGCAGGCGTGCCCGCCCCCTGCGGGGCCTTCATCGCCATGAGGAGGTCGGGCGAGAACAACCCGTTCCCGTCCATCCCCCTGATCCAGTGGGTCAAGATCTGGCAGAAGTCGTACTTCTACGTGAAGAACGTCGCCCAGCAAGGAGACCACGTCAACCTGCCGGCTTACGTAGCCGGCCCGCCGGCTGGAAGGCAGCCCTCATGGAGTTTCCGGTCCAGGTCACTGTCTCAGGCCGGGAACGCTGCCGTCTCCCGGCTTCGGGTGATGATCCAATCGGAAGGCCTGAGTGGGGCCGACTTGGTGGCCGCCTTCGTGGAGCGCCGGATACTTCCTCTCCAAAGCCGGCCCCACATGATGTGTCAGATGAGCGGCCGGTTCGACCCAAGCCGACTGAGCACCAGGGAGATGCCTCACGCAGAGGTGTCGTACATGGTAAATCATATCTCCAATTGCAAGCTCGCCGAGGACTGGCGATACGGCAAGGTGCCGTATTCTCGCGCCAACCCTCCGCCCGTGGTAAGCTTTCCTCTCTTTCTTCTTTTTGTTGGTAGCCGGCTTTATGATGGCCGGCTTCTGATCGGTCGGTTCTTCTTAGCAGAACCCCCTTCTTCCGCCGACGACCGTGGCAACAGGGATTGAATGCCAGTATGTCCCCGACCGCACGGTGGACGACGTCGACAACCCGGATTTGGGGGCGGCCGCCATGGAAGACGCCGTCGTGGGGGACGACGCCGAGCCCGGAGGCACAGGGCTTACCGCCAGCTTCGAGGACTGGCCGGATGATGCCGAAGCCGAAGTCGCTCCGTGTCGCCAGCTGGCGGCCGATCATCAGGGCGCGGGCTTGTCCACCGCGCCGACTGCCGCCGGCGGCGCACAGAAGCGCCGGGCTGTGTCAATCCTCTTCGGTAGTCAGCCGAAGAAGTCCAAAGCCTCCACCGCGGCGACCAAACGAGATGAGGCGGCCGCGAAAGCGGCCCGCTTCCGCAAGGCGGTGAAGCAGCCTCAGGCGGTCTCAGCGTAAGTCGTCGATTGCCTGGTCGCATGCTTTTCATCGTTATCTCCTGTTCGAACATTCTTCCTAACCTTTTCGCGCTCGCTGGACAGGGCGCCGCTTTCCCTCGAGCGGGGTCCGGGCGGCTCCATAGTTGGGCCGACTGGAGGGTCTTCGGGCTCCCGCCGCGTGGACCCCCGCGCCGACCTCAGGGAGGCCATGGAGCGGAATGCCCGTGAGGCGCGGGAGGAGCGTGAGGCGGCGGAAAAAGCGGCCGCCCAGGCAGCGAGGGAGCAGGCTGACGCGGCACCCAAGGCCCAGGCGGAGGCGGCGACCGCGGAAACGGAGGCGGAGGGTTCGCGTAACCAGCCTCCACTGCTCGTCATTCCCCTCCGAGCCGTGGCCCCTGACACCCCATTGCCCCTGGCGGAGGAAATTGTCCAGGACCCGCCGCTGATGGAGAGGAGGGAGGACCTCGTGGTCTTCGCGGGGAGAGCGCCGCCGGCAGCGCCAACCGGAGCGGGCCAAGGCGGCCAATCGTCAACGGCGCCAGAGGAGCCGGCCGGGGTGAGCCGGAGGACGGAGCCGGCTTCGAGGTGCAGCCGGTGACGCGTCGGCGCGCAGGGGGAGGCGCCGCTCCGCCGGAGTCATGCCGAGTTGCGGGCGCCGGCCAGTCGGCGGAGGCTCTGGAGGCGGCCAGCACCGCCACGTCCGAGTGGACTCCCAGCGGGGGGACTGGCGAGCTGAATGTGGCGGCTCAAGAGGTCCGGAGCCGGCTTCAAGCTCAGGCCGCCCTGCTGCAGCAGTACACCCAGGAGTTCCTGTCGACGCGGGCCGCCATCCGGGTGAGTCTTTAATTCTTGGCCGCTTTGGTCTCTTGATTTCTTCCATGGGGGCGCGTCAGCGCACCCACTGGGTGTAGTCCCTGAGATTCGGGCCGACTGCTGAGCAGTCGGGTCGGATCTTTCTTGACGACTACCTTATTTTTGCTTCCTGTCTGAAATTCCAGGAATATCATAACTCCCGTGTTGCTGCCTTCAACTCCCAGGCTCAGGAGTTGGGTCAGAAGACCGACGACCTGGCCAACAGCCGAAGTAAGTGCTTGATCTTGTCTGTCTCCTGTGGGGGCGCGTCAGCGCACCCACTGGGTGTAGTCCCCGAGATTCGGGCCGACTGCTGAGCAGTCGGGTCGGATTTTCCTTGACGACTTTTCCTTATTGGTTTTTTTTCTTTCTTTTTTCGTGCTTTCAGGGGCCAACGCCGACTTGAGGAGGGAGCTCGGCAAAGCGCAGGCCGCCCTTCGTGCCAAGGATGCTGAGTACGCTGCCTTGGTCCAGGAGTGTGACCGCCTGGCCAAGAAGCTGGCTGACCAAGAGGAGAGCCACAAGGCGGCCTTGCAGAAAGCGCAGGATAGTGAGGCCGCCCTGAAGGCAGAGTTTGAGACCGAGGCGGCTAGCTGGGCTGAGACCCGGCGAGCGCTGGATGAAGGCTTCTGTGAAGTCTAGCCAGCTATTGATGTTGCGTGGTTTGAGGCTGTTGAGCCTGGTCCGCGCCGTGCCTTGCAGCATGAGGGGCACGTACTTCACGGCAACGCGCCGGTTGCCATTGGCTATGCTGACCGCCGTGGAGTAGTCGATAAACCAATCTTCCGGCTTCACGGAGCCGTTGTACTTGGGCATGTCTCTTGGGAGCGAGAACCCTTTGGGGAAAGGCTCGTCGCGGATGCGGGGGCCGAAACAAGGCGGGCCGACATCGCCTTCTTCTTCCAGCGCCAGGGATCGCGCCAGGCGGTCGATCCGATGGCGGGCGTCGTTCTCGCTGACTCCTTCGCGGCGACCTAGTCGGCCGCTGAGAGTCGGGTGCGCCACTGGCGGCGGGGTGGGATATCTCTCTCCACGGGGTCGAGGCGGAGGCGGGTTGCCCCGCCATTCCATGGCTCGGGGATGGCCGTCCGCGTCTCGCTCGATGGAGATTCGGGTCCGGCTTCGGCTGGCCGCCGGCTCTTTCTCGCGCCGCGCGCGGGCGTTGCTCGTAGTCGGTGTCCAGGACGTCACGCCGTGGTCTCGGGGCGGGGGAGGGCTTCCCGCGCGGGCGTCGGCTTCATGCCGCCATGCGGCCGCGTCAATCAGTTGTTGGATGCGCCGGGTCATGTGGGGGAGTTCTTCGGCCTCCAAGCCGTCCAACTCGTCCACGGCCGCCTGGGCGGCACGCAAGTTCTCGAGCGGAGTGGCATAGACCGGGCGGTCGACTCCCAGCATGTCGGCGATGACGGCGCCGCGTTGCTTGACAATGCTGGCCCGGCTTGGCCCGCCTGGGGCCGGCGTGCCGAAGGCGGCGCGGTCAGCTTCGCGCTGGTAGGCCTCAGTGAGGTGTCTCACGGAAGCCAGCCTCCGGCCCTCGGCGAGGAGGGCGAGGTGGTGCGCCTACAGTGCTTCGTCGTCGGCATCAACCGGGAGGGGGTGGACAAGTCGTGGGCCGCCGCGTGCGGGGCGTCGTGGGCGCTCTCGTCGGCCGGGCCGCCGTGGCTGATGACCATCACTTCGGTGGTGACAGTATCGCGGCCGTCGGTCCGAGGAAGCGGGTCGTTGTAGATCGCGATGTTGGTGGGGAAGGTGTCGAAGGAGGCCGTGTCGGAGTCGACAGGCATCGGGTCGGTGGAGCCAACCGACTCTAGATCCACAGCGGGCTCGCTGGAGACATGGAGCTGGCCGAGGAGGTTGGCGAGGTGGTCGGTGCCCGCATCGGAGGCAAGCTCGTCGGAGATGAGGGTTTCGTCGAGGAGATTGGCGAGGCTGCTCACCGCGCAGATGCTGGTGACACCTTGCAGCGCGTCGTTGCAAGCGCCATCGGGCGTGCCGGGCTGGCTATGCTCGCTGGGGAGGAAGAGGGTTCCCGTCCAGAACAGGTCTCTGGACGACGGTGCACCTGGCCCCACGGTGGGCGCCAAATGTCGGGTGGTAGGTGCGACATATGCCAACGGGTGGCTTATCATTGTGGGAGCCAGTAAGACATTGCCGGTGCCTGGAAACGGGATGAGGCGAAGACATGCACGCCAGCGAATCTTACCCAGCTTCGGGGCTCTCCGTGGAGATAACACCCCTACTGCTGCTCTGCGGGGTCTCCGCATGATCACTAGATGGACAAGTAGCTACACAATGCTCCTTGAGCTGTTCGGTGGGAGGAGGAAGAAGGGCACGGCTAGCTTGCTTCTTCTCCTTCTGTGGTGTCTAAAACTAGCTGGGGGTCCAACCCTTTGCATGGGCGCCCCGGGGGGTTTATATAGGCCTACCCCCCGGGGGTACAATGGTAATCCGACTGGGCGCGGGGCCCAGCCGTCTGTGACTGCGCTCGCCGGCTTCTGCGCCGGCTGCTGGGGCCCGCCGACTGGTGGGTCCCGCCGGCTGCCGGCCCCTTGGTCGATAGGCAGGCCCCACTGTCCAGGACCTGGTCGGCGGCTGGTTACTGTTGCTCTATCTTGGTGACGTGGGCTTCGTCGAGGTAGGCGTGGCTACAGTGCCGCCGCCCGGCGGGCGATCGCTATAGCCTCACCGCGTCTTGTCTCCTTAATGGGGCGTCTCCTTCGAGGGAGGCGGCAAGCCGGCTGCGGGGAGCCGTCTCTGTCTTGGGCCGACTGGGGGAGGCGTGGCCGCCTTCGGGTGTCTCTCAGCCCGAAGGGACCCACCGCCCGTGGGCCGCGCTGGTAGTCCGTCGTGGATGGCGTCAGGGTCGGCATGGCAACAGTGTTGCGTCGGGCGGGTCATGGTCACCTGTACGGCGCACTGTGTCGATCGTGCTCCGGGATTTGGGGGTGGCAGGCTTTACTGTAGCCACGCCCCGTCTCATCGCCGCTAGGTGGATGCAAACTTTGAGGGTACGGTCTCGACCGCTTTATGGGAGCCGGCTTCTTGGAGTCGGCCTCCTCGCGGCCGGCTTCTGGAAGTCGGTCCTCCCATGGCTTTCTTCATGAGGGCTAAAGTCGGGCCGCCTTCCGAAAGCCGGCCTGGGTGACAGCCAGCAAGGGGAAGGCGGCCCATGTCTTGGATTCTTGAGAGCCGGACGGGATCCGGACAACTTCTAGACGAGGAAGCGGTAGCTTTCCATGTTGGAGTCGCGGGCGTCCCATTCGCCGGAGCACTGCTGTACCACCAGGTCCGAGTCCCCGTAGCACAGGATGCACCGGATGCCAAGTTCCTTGGCAAGCCGAAGGCCGTGCACAAGGGCTTCGTACTCGGCGATGTTGTTGGAGGTGGCGAAGTGGATCTGGAGCGCGTAGTGGAGCCGGTCGCCCTTCGGGGATGACAGTACGATGCCGGCCCCTAAGCCGAATCGCATCTTGGACCCATCGAAGTGCATGCGCAAATGCATCGAGTCGGGAGGCGGTGGCAAGTACTGGGTCTCGGTCCAGTCGACGAGGATGGTGTGGCCGGCTAGCTGGATTGCCCGCTTGGCAACCCGGCCAGAGGCGTCCTGGCACCCAATGATTTCTCCGATAGGCGCCATGCTGACCACGGTGACAACGTGCACTTGGAAATATTGCTTCAGCTTCTTGGCGGTGAGGTACACGCCGTAACACATCTTCAGGTAGTGCGGGTAGCTCTGCTTGGAGTTGGAGAGCACTTCGCTCAGGTAGTAGACTGGGCATTGGACGGCTTGGATTTTGCCCTTCTCCGGTCGCTCGACCGCCAGCACCATGCTGACCGCCCGCGGGGTCGCGTTTATGTAGAGCAATAGCGGCTCCTTGTCGGTCGGCGCGGCTAGGACTGGTGCGGTGGAGAGCATGCGCTTGAGGTCTTGGAAGGCCTCGTCTGCCTTGTTGTTCGATTCGAACGGGCTCGTCTTCTTCATCAGCTGGTACAGGGGCAGTGCCCTCTCGCCCAGCCGGCTTAGGAACCGGCTGACCGAGGCCAAGCACCCGGTGAACTTCTAGACATCGCACAGCCAAGCCGGCTTGCGCATGCGCTCGATGGCCTTGATCTTCTCCGGGTTCGCCTCAATGCCGCGTTCCGAGACGAGGAAGCCAAGTAGCTTTCCGGCTGGAACGCCGAAGACACATTTTTCCGGGTTAAGCTTGACCTTGTATTCGCGGAGGTTGGCGAATGTTTCCTTCAAATCGTCGAGGAGTGTCAGGTGCTGCTTGGTCTTCACCACGATGCCGTCCACGTACACGTGGATATTGCGGCCGAGTTGCGGTAGCAGGCATTTCTGTATGCAGCGCTGGAAGGTGGCGCCGGGGTTCTTCAAGCCGAATGACATGGTGACATAGCAATACGCCCCGAAGGGCGTGATGAAGGACGTCTTCAGGGCGTCGGCCGGGTCCAGCTTGATCTGGTGGTAGCCGGAGTAAGCATCCAGGAAGGACAGGAGCTCACACCCGGCGGTCGACTCGATGACTTGGTCGATCGCGGGAGGGTGAACGGATCCTTGGGACAGGCCTTGTTGAGGCTGGTGTAGTCGATACACATGCGCCAGGTCTTGTTCTTCTTTAGGACGAGGACTGGGTTGGCCAGCCACTCTGGGTGAAACACTTCCATTATGAAGCCGGCCGCCAGAAGCTTGGCGACCTCTTCACCAATGGTTCTTCTCTTCTCTTCGGAAAATCATCGTAGAGGTTGACGGACGGGCTTGGCGTCCTTGCGGACGTGAAGTTTGTGCTCAGCATACTTCCTCGGGATACTTGGCATGTCCTTGGGGGTCCATGCAAAGATATCCCGATTCTCACGGAGGAATTCAACGAGCTCACCTTCCTATTTGATGTCGAGGCAGGCGCCTACGACAACATACTTGCTGCAGCTGGGGTCTTCTGGGTTGAGCTTCACTTTCTTTATCTCCTTGGAGGGCTTGAAGGCGGCCTCGTCGGCCGGGTCCGAGGTCGGGATTGACGCGGCGGAGGCCTCGCCTGCCAGGGCGATGATCCGGTCGAGCTGGCGCCGCTCCTCGGCAATGACCAGCGACTCAGCCAACTTGGCGCCGTCTCGGGCGCACTCCAGGGACTTGCGGAAATCGCCGGTGATGGTGATGAGGCCCTTGGGACCCGACATCTTCATCTTCAGGTACGCATAGTGGGGAACCGCCATGAATATGGCGAGCGCGGGCCGGCCCAGCAACGCGTGATACGCGTTGGACAGGTCCACCACTTCGAACCAGATCGGTTCGCGCCTGAAGTGGCTGTTGTCACCGAACAGGACATCTAGTTGGACCCGACCAATGGGGGAGCAGGAGAGGCCAGGCACGATGCTGTGAAAGATCATCCGGGTCGTCTCCAGGTCCTCGGCCTTGAGGCCGAGCTTGGTCATCGTGTCGCGGTAGAGGATGTTGATGTTGCTGCCGCCGTCGACGAGGACTCGGGAGAACTTGCATGTGCGCCACGCAATGATGGTGGGGCTGAGGATGAGGGCGTAACCACCCGGACTTGGCATGACTGCCGGGTGATCCTCCCGGGTCCAGGTGATCGGGCGATCCGACCAATGCATGAACCCTGGCTTGGCTGGGACGACGGTGTTCACCTCCTGCCAAAGGAGGCGCTTGCTGCGCTTGTCGTCGCCGAGGCTGGTGAAGACGACGTAGGCCGCGTTCTGGTCCGGGTAGGCAGCGTCGCGCATCGCGCTGCCAGCTGGAGGCGGCAATGGAGGAGGTGGCGGTTGTCCAGCGCCCGGAGCCGGAGGGGGTGGGAGGTCGCCCCTCATGATGCGCTTGGTGATGGCGCACTGCCGAAGCGTGTGCGTGCAGGGTCTTGCGCCACTGTGGTGCTTGCAGGGGGCGTCGAGCATCTGCTCGAAGCTCATGGCGGGTTGCTATGCTATCTTGACGGTTTGCCAGCGCTTCGCCGCCGGGTCCGCCGCGGGCTCGGTGACCGCGACGAGCCGGTTGTCGCGACGTGGCGCTGGCTGGTCGGCCTTGCGCTTGTTGTTCTGGTGATGCTGCTATCGGCTGCTTTCGCCGGCCGGTTTTGGAGGGGGGACCGGCTTCGCCCTGCCGGCTTCATCCAGCGCCACCTGGATCTTCATGGCGGAGTCGGCGTTGGCGTACTTGTCCGCCGTCACCATGAGCGCGGCCATGGTAGTCGGCTCGGAGCGTAAGAGCTTGTGCTTGAGGAGGGTGTCGTCTCAGCACCCGTTGACGAAGTACTGGATCGCCTGGACTTCATGGACGCCCTCGCAGCTGTTCCGGAGCTCGGTCTAGCATGCGAGGTACTCAAAGACGGTCTCCGTAGGCCCTTGCACGCACATGGCGAGCTGGCTAGGGCGGCCGGGTCGCTTGTAGGTCCCCGTGAAGTTGCGGATGAAGGCTTCCTCGAAGTCCACCCACGTGTTGATGCTGCTCGTCAGCAGGCTGTTCAACCATGTCCGGGTCGACCCTTGGAGAATGAGCGGTGCGTAGCGCACGGCAAGACGATGATTGGCACCGGTGATGCCAATGGCCGTGGTGTAATCGGTGAGCCAGTCTTCTGGCTTCACCGCCCCGTTGTACTTGGGGGTGTCGCGGGGGAGCATGAATCCTTTGGGAAAAGGCTCCTCCTGGATGCGGGGTCCGAAGCACGCCCACCCGATAGCGCTGCTCTCCTCCATCTCCAGGGAGTGAGCGAGCCGATTGAGGCGGTGGCGAGCGTCGGCGTCGTCGATGGCGCGTGGGCTGAGTCGACTTGCGGCCAGGCCACGGGGGGGCGGGTCGGTTGGAGCCGGACACCTGCCGTGCTGGCCGGGTCCGTGCTGGATCTCTAGGACGGGCTCGTCGCCCAATCCATCGGCGGCTGTAGCGGCCGGGTCGCGCCGAGTCCGGGTTCGGCCGAAGTGCGCCTCGCCGGGTGGCGAGGAAGCGGTGTGCAGAAGTTCGCCGGACCCGACAAGGCGGGCGGATCCGGATCCCGTCGGCTTGGCGAGCTGGTTGAGGCGGTCCTGTTGGGCATTGGCGGCGTGGAGGAGTTCACGCATCCGCCCGATGTGCCCTTTCAGCTCCTCACCCGCGAGCTAGTCCAGGCCGGTTGCGGCTGCCTGGGTAGCGCGCATGTTCTTCACTGGGGTCTCATAGACGATTGGGACGGCGTCGAGGGCCCGGCCGATCGCTCCTCCCCGGGCACGCACATCGGCGACCTGGCTTGGGCCGGCCTCGGCGGGCATGAATCTGTGGGCGGCATTGCGCTCCAGTTGAGCGGCGTCCAGGCGATGCTGAGTGGCGGCGAGCGTCTCGAACAGGTCCAACATCTGCTGGCGCCTTTCCTCGAGCTGGATTCGGGCCTCGGCGACGTTGGTGGCGTCGACGTCGGTGCTGATTGGGATGTGGAGGCACTGCATTGCAGCACACAACCGATCGAACGGCTCGAGCCGTTCCACCGCGCCCTGGCTTTGGCGGTCTTCCTCGTCGACAAGGAGGAGACGTCGTCGCCGGTGGCGAAGACCTCCACATGAACCTCCGCTGCCCCGACGGGGACGCCGCCGCCGAGGGAGAGGGGAGAGTCGGAGTAGCTGAGCACCTCGCTGGGGTACTCGTCGGCCGCGAACGCATCGGAGATGCGCAGTGCAGCGAAGGAGGTGGCGAGCGCGCCGATGACGTCGTCCGCCAGCGCGACAAACTCGTCGGTGTAGGAAAAGGGCCCCATCTGAAGCATGCTCCCGGCCAGCTCCTCGAGCTGCCCCACGGTGGGCGCCAACTGTCGTGGTGGGCGCACGGCAGATGCCAAGGGATGTCTAAAGAGAGGAGGAGGCTCGAGGGCGCTGGTGGACTCTAGAGGCGAGATTGGCATGAGCGGGCGCGGGACGCCGGACATACCCAGGTCTGGGGCTCTCCGGAGATATAATACCCCTAGTCCTGCTGAGTGTTGTTGGATGATCGATAGTACAATGTCGCTCCTGGAGCTGTATGGAAGAGGAAGGAAACTGGCCAAGGCTTAGGCAGTTCCCTCTCCTTGGGTGTTACTAACTTGGCGAGTGTGATGGAATGAGTTCTCTGGTGTGTCTATATCTCTCCCCCCTCCCCCTGCATGAGGGCTCCTGGGGGGTTTTATAAGTCAACCCCCAGGGTACAATGGTAATGTTACAAGTTGGTGGGTCCATAGTGTCAGCGTCCGGGGACCCGGGCTGGGTCCCGCTGAGGGCTTGTGGTTCGCTAGGTTCCCCTAGGTGCGGGCCCCGCGTGCCTAGGGGGACTGTGCGCCCTCTTGTCAATCGTCAGGGCATGGCCGAGTCGAGTCATGTACAGTGCTCTCCGTCAAGTCGCCGCTTGCTATTGTCAGTGGCGGGGGCACTGTAGCCACAACGGCCTTGGTCAGCGAGTAGGTGAGGAGCATTGTTGCTACGTACCCGCTGACCAGAGGCATGGGTGGGGCACTATCAACTCGGTCATCATTGATTGAAGCCTTGTCCCATCGCACGGCTTGGATGGGACGGGTGCTGACCCGCGGCTGGATTGCATAGCATGCCACGGGTGGTGCTGTCTTGTTGAGGAACCTTTGGTCGTGCCGGGTTCGGCAGTCTTGCGCTAGTTGTTGAGGCCGAGTCGACGTGTCTTACCGGGTCGGCTAGTCTGGCCGGCTTGCAGGGCTTGGCCGGGTCGAGCGACTCGGCCAAGCGCGTGCCGGTATTGAGGGGCAGTGCCGACCCCGTTGTTTTTGAAGAAGATCCGGGTTCCGTTGCCTGCCTGGGGTCCATCCCCCCGACATCGTCCTTGGCCAATCTTCGCTTAATCCGTAGCCCCTGTTTCGAGTTGCAAATATTAGCAATAGAACCAGTATCAAATACCCAAGCGCTACTGCGAGCATTAGTAAGGTACACATCAATAACATGTATATCAAATATACCTTTCACTTTGCCATCCTTCTTCTCCGCCAAATACTTGGGGCAGTTCCTCTTCCAGTGACCAGTCCCTTTGCAGTAGAAGCACTCAGTCTCAGGCTTAGGTCCAGACTTGGCTTTTTTCACTTGAGCAGCAACTAGCTTGTTGTTCTTCTTGAAGTTCCCCTTCTTCCCTTTACCCTTTTTCTTGAAACTCTTGGTCTTGTTGACCATCAACACTTGATGCTCCTTGTTGATTTCTACCTCCGCGTTGCGAAGAGCTCAGGAATCATCTTATCCATCCCTTGCATATTATAGTTCATCACGAAGCTCTTGTAGCTTGGTGGTAGTGATTGAAGAACTCTGTCAATGACACTATCATCAAGAAGATTAACTCACAGTTGAGTCAAGTGGTCGTGGTACCCAGACATTCTGAGTATATGTTCACTGACAGAACTATTCTCATCCATTTTGCAGCCATAGAACTTATTGGAGACTTCATATCTCTCAAATCGGGCATTTTCTTGAAATATTAACTTCAACTCCTGGAACATCTCATATACTCCATGACGTTCAAAATGTTGTTGAAGTCCCGGTTCTAAGCCGTAAAGCATGTCACACTGAACTATCGAGTAGTCATCAGCTTTGCTCTGCCAGGTGTTCACAACATCTGGCGTTGCTCCTGCAGTGGGTTTGTCACCTAGCTAGCGGTGCTTCCAAGACGTAATTCATCTGTGTAGCAATGAGGATAATCCTCAAGTTATGGACCCAGTCCGTGTAGTTGCTACCGTCATCTTTCAACTTAGATTTCTCTAGGAACACATTAAAATTCAACGGAACAACAGCACAGACCATCTATCTACAACAACATAGACATGCAAAATACTATCAGGTACTAAGTTCATGATAAATTATAGTTCAATTAATCAAATTACTTAAGAACTCCCACTTAGATAGGCATCCCTCTAATCATCTAAGTGATCACATGGCCCATATCAACTAAACCATGTTCGATCATCACGTGAGATGGAGTAGTTTTCAATGGTGAACATCACTATGTTGATCATATCTACTATATGATTCAATCTCTACCTTTCGGTCTCAGTGTTCCGAGGCCATATCTACATATGCTAGGCTCGTCAAGTTTAACCCGAGTATTCTGCATGTGCAAAACTGGCTTGCACCCGTTGTATGTGAACGTAGAGCTTATCACACCCGATCATCACATGGTGTCTCGGCACGACAAACTTTAGCAACGGTGCATACTCAGGGAGAACACTTATACCTTGAAATTTAGTGAGAGATCATCTTATATGCTACCGTCGAACTAAGCAAAATAAGATGCATAAAGGATAAACATCACATGCAATTCAATATAAGTGATATGATATGGCCATCATCATCGTGTGCCTTTGATCTCCATCTCCAAAGCACCATCATGATCACCATCATCACTGGCTTGACACCTTGATCTCCATCGAAGCATCGTTGTCGTCTCGCCGACTATTGCTTCTATGACTATTGCTACCGCTTAGTGATAAAGTAAAGCAATTACATGGCGATTGCATTTCATACAATAAAGCGACAACCATATGGCTCCTGCCAGTTGCCGATAACTCTATTACAAAACATGATCATCTCATACAATAAAATTTAGCATCATGTCTTGACCATATCACACCACAACATGCCCTGCAAAAACAAGTTTGACGTCCTCTACTTTGTTGTTGCAAGTTTTACGTGGCTACTATGGGCTCAGCAAGAACCGTTCTTACCTACGCATCAAAAAACCACAACGCGGTATAGTAATTGCTTTTTGATCTTCAGAAAGAACCCTGTTCATTGAATCCGATTCAACTAAAGTTGGAGAAACTGACACCCACCAGTCACCTGTGTGTGAAGCACGTCGATAGAACCAGTCTCGCGTAAGCGTACGGGTAATGTCGGTTTGGGCGGCTTCATCCAACAATACTGTTGAATCAAGAATAAAGTAGAGATGGCAAGCAATATGTATATACACACGCCCACAACTCCTTTGTGTTCTACTCGTGCATATAACATCTACGCATAAACCTAGCTCGGATGCCACTTTTGGGCAACGCAGTAATTTCAAAAAAATTCCTACGCACACACAAGATCTATCATGGTGATGCATAGCAACGAGAGTGGAAGAGTGTTGTCCACGTACCCTCGTAGACCATAAGCGGAAGAGTTATGACAACGCGGTTGATGTAGTCGTATGTCTTCATGATCTGACCGATCCTAGTACTGAAAATACGGCACCTCCGCGATCTGCACACATTCGGCTCGGTGACCTCCCACGAACTCTCGATCTAGCTGAGTGTCGAGGGAGGGCTTCGTTAGCACGACGGAGTGATGAAGGTGATGATGATGCTACCGGCGCAGGGCTTTGCCTAAGCACTATAACGATATGACCAAGGTGGATTATGGTGGAGGGGGCACCACTCACGGCTAAGGGATCAATGATCAACTTGTGTGTTCTAGGGTGCCCCCTGCCCATGTATATAAAGGAGCAAGGGGGGAGGCCGGCCGGCCCTTGGGGCGCGCCAAGGAGGGGAGGAGTCCTCCTCCTAGTAGGAGTAGGACTCCCCTTTCCTAGTCCAACTAGGAGGAGGAAGGGGGAATGAAGGAGAGGAGAAGGGAGAAGGAAAGGGGGGCGCCGCCCCCCTGTCGGTGTCAAAACCGGCGGATCTCGGGTAGGGGGTCCCGAACTATGCGTCTAAGGTTGATGGTAACAGGAGACAAGGGACATGATGTTTACCCAGGTTCGGGCCCTCTCTATGGATGTAATACCCTATGTCTTGCTTGATTGATATTGATGAATATGAGTATTACAAGAGTTGATCTACCTCGAGATCGTAATGGCTAAACCCTAGAGGTCTAGTTTGTATGGCTATGATAATGAATCTTATCTATCTGAACTAAGTCCTCCAGTTTATATAGACACCGGAAGGATCTAGGGTTACACAAGGTCGGTTACTAATAAAGGAATCTATATATCCGGTCGCCAAGCTTGCCTTCCATGCCAAGGAGAGTCCCATCCGGACACGGGTGCAATCTTCCGTCTTCACATCTTCATAGCCCATCAGTCCGGCCCATAGCTAACAGGCCAGACGCCCGAGGACCCCTTAGTCCAGGACTCCCTCAGTAGCCCCTGAACCTGGCTTCAATGACAAAATATCCGACGCGCAGTTTTTCTTCGGCATTGCAAGGCGGGTTCCTCTTTCCGAACTCCAAAATAGTCTTCGGACGAATTGATCATGTCTGGACCTGTAACACACAGCCGTAGAGAGTATAGTATTCCACGTATCCAATCTGCTGACAACTTTAGTAATGCAACGTCACGCTTCTCTGTCATTATTTCGAATCGTTTCCCGTCCCGCCGTTCCACGTTTAGGGGTGCGGTTTTCATTGACACGTCTTGTCGCAAAGATCATGTCCCCTAATTGCGGGATTTTCATCAATACGAGCATGAGTAACCCAACCGTCCTGCAGGAAAGATTCCTTAGAAATAGGCAGGTTCTTAGGCTTAGGAGGAGGCGTTCAATACCCGCTGCCTTTACAAAGGAACCAAGGGCCGTCCTTTTACGCCAAACCTCTCCTCAGCCTTCCCAACCTCGAGTTCTAGCACCCAAGGTTCGACTTCATTGTTTCAAGCCGCCCCATCATGTCCGGACCCAGCTCTCAAGGCCGATGGGTGGCTTCCTCCGTTACAGAGGAGGATATCGCAAAGCTTCGGGTGGCCAGATACTTGACTGCGGAGGTCCGTCACAGGCTTCCTGCTCAAGGACAGGTTATTCCGACCCCTGGATCTGGCGAGAGGGTCGTATTCATCTCCCACTTCCTCCAGGGGCTAGGGTTCGCTCTTCACCCCTTCGTCCGGGGGCTAATGTTTTATTACGGACTAGATTTTCATGATCTAGCGACGGACTCTATTCTCCATGTTTCGGTGTTTATCATTACATGCGAGACCTTCCTCCGAATCCCCCCACACTTCGGCTTATGGCTCAAGACCTTCAGTGTGAAGCCGAAGGTAGTTGACGGGGAACAGGTGGAGTGCGGCAGTGCTATGGTCAGCCAACTCACCAACACTCCTTAGCTAAAAGGTTCTTTTACCGAAACTTCCAATCACTGGCAGCGGGAGTGGTTTTACGTTACGGAGCCTCGCAGCTCCAAGTGGGTAGCTGCACCCACATTCCGTTCTGGCCCACCGTTACAGCTTGCATCATGGGTCAACAAGGGGCTGGACTGGGGATCAGTTGATGAAGTGCATACTTTACAGAGCCGCATCCGAACCCTCCTCGAGAGAGACATCGATCTTGTGAACGTGATTCAAGTGATGTTAGTTCGCCGAATCCTGCCATGCCAGCACATGCCTCGCCGCATGTGGGAGCTTGATCCAGGACCACAAACCCTCCAAAACTTCTTTGGCACCACACACGAAGGAATGTGGAAGTTATTTTTCGGGAAGCGGAAACGTTGGCCGGACACTACCGAGGACGCTGGCCTTAACTACAACCGTCCAGATACCCCGGTAAGCACTTGGCTCCTGAGCACTTTGTAATTATGCATACCATAATATGGTACTAAGCAAGCTATCCTTTTCCAGGGCTAGATAAAGAAGGCGGAACTAATTATGTGTTCGGCCCCTCTGCCCGAGGGCCCAACGAATCATATTCTAACAAGGATGATGACCCTGGCACCATACCAGATGCCTGTGAAGGAGGGAGAGGCGGAGAGTGAGGACCAAAGATGGCCCCTATTCCAAGGGTACATCGGACTTTGTGTCCGGAGAAATCAAAATCCCCTCATCCGAAGAAAAAATTGAAGGGGGGGGCACAGTCTCCTTCCCTCCTAGGAAGAAAAGGGCCACCTCCGAAGATTGGGAGAAGCAGGCTCCTAAGCGAGGCAAGATGCCTCTGGTGGGTGGCTCGGGCTTGGAGGACGTCGAAGCGCAGTCTCATGATGAGGACAAGCCTTGGGCCAAATCGTAAGTGAACAAGGTTGTTTTAAACATATCCCGTTCCTTTCTTATAATGCCTGGAATATATATATATATATATATATATATATTGCAGCTTAGCACGCAGTCTTCTTCAACAATCCTCTTCCTCGGGGGACCTTCTCCCAGAGATGATGGAAAGCGAGACGCCCCCACCGACCTCTCCGTCCAATAGGGCAGACGACTTCAAGGTGTCATCGTGGAGGGTCTCCCCCGACCAACAAGTGGTGTAAGGGATGATGAAGACATTACCCGAAGGTGATACTTCGGTGGCCCAGGGTCCGGGGAACAACAATGAAGGCCCCGAACAATCCGGTATACGGCCGGATACAAATAAACGGATCCCTTCAAAGGGTGGTCGTACTCTTACGGCAGCCTCCGGAGACCCAGAGGCCCCGGATATCTTGACGAACATGCTGCAGCAGGCGTCCGTCTCAGAGGAACATCGTACCCTAATGGGCATGGTGGTTGAAAAGGTCCTGTCCGCGAAGAGCAGATTGAATGAGGCCTTTGCGAGCCTACTAAGAGGCTTCGAGGTTTGTAATGTAATATGTGCAATTGTATTTTATTCGCAAAATACACCTGTGTATAGATAGTAGCCCCTGAGACTCGGGTTGGCTTCCCATGGGAGGCGAATGAAGGATCAAGAAGAAATATTCACGGACTAATCTGATTACCTTGAACACAGGTTGCTTCCCCCCTGACTACTTCCTAGACTACGCATATTGTCGAGCTGCAACGTAAGCTTGATGTGGCCGGGGATGACATTGCGTTAATTAATATGCGTCTTGACGAATCGCAAGGTATGTATTCGGGGCAGTCCCTTCACATACATTTTTGGGATACAAGCATGACGTTGAAAGTTATATACTGTAATATGCATGGCTGCAGATGGTGCTGCCGCAGTTGAAATTCTTCGGGCGGAGCTAGCTCGGGCCAAGGAGCAGGCCCGGTGTAGTAATGCGGTTGCCGAAAAGGCATCGGCTAAGTTAAAAGCCGAACGAGCTGCTCGGCGTCAAGACGAGGAGAAGATATCCATGACGGCGCTCGAGCTAAAAAATGCTGCTAGCCGCTGTGAACTCCTTGAGAAGGAGAATGAAACCAAAACGACTGAAATTGACAAGGCCTTACGAGAGGTGCGAGAAGCGCGGTCTGAATCCAGAGCCGCCCGTGAGGAGATCCGGCAAGCTGGGGAGATTGCGGCTAGTAAGCCATTTTTGCTACAGACTAAGTTCGGCGATCTGAACTATGCTCTGCTTAACAAATTGTGGAGTTCTCCAGACGAGTTTTTAGACTTGCCGAAGAGTTCTTCCGACATGGCGCAATTTTACCAGGCGCGAGAGGGGTATGCAACGGAGAAGCTTTTCTGGTCACAATTCGGCGCGTTGAAGCTCCCACAGTTGCTGAATGAGCAGATGTCCCAGTGGGCCGAACTGCATAGGATATCCGGTTATGGCCAACTGAGCCTGTTCCGAATAGTTACTTCGGCTTGGTGCAGTGGCTTGTTGACGCGGTGCCACGTATCAACGTTGTGAAGCGGTCGGTGTGCATCGAGGGTGCACGGATGGCCTTTGCCCGAGTCAAGACATTCTGGGGGAAGATGAAGTCCATCGATGTTGCGATGAAGAGTCCACCCAAGGGCAAGGGCTGCCACGAACCGGAGCATTATTTTGAAGACGTCCTAGTGGTCGCCCACTTGATAGAGGGTCAATGCTCGAAAGACATAATGTTCGAGTGAGGTGTATGAGAATTGTATGAGACAATTTTATAGTTAATCTGTTTTATATATTGATCGAAAGTTTGTGTTCCTCCTGTGCGGCTGTTTTAATATAATCTGAAAGTTTTCCAGTCGTTGGCTTCAACCCCCTCATAGGAAGTACGGGGGTGTTCAGAAAAGCATTTGATCACTCTTGACCCAACGTCTAGGTCCGTGAAGGAGGTGTCAATGCGGCGAACCAGGCAACCAGACTATAGGGTGTTAACACTTTCACTTGGCCATAGGAGTTTTATGGTGGGTGTCGGTGTCAAAACCGGCGGATCTCGGGTAGGGGGTCCCGAACTGTGCGTCTAGGCCGGATGGTAACAAGAGTCAAGGGACACGAAGTTTTACCCAGGTTCGGGCCCTCTTGATGGAGGTAAAACCCCACATCCTGCTTGATTAATATTGATGATATGGGTGTTACAAGAGTAGATCTACCACGAGATCAGAGAGGCTAAACCCTAGAAGCTAGCCTATGGTATGATTGTCTGTTGTGATTGTTGTCCTACGGACTAAAACCCTTCGGTTTATATAGACACCGGAATGGGTTAGGGTTACACAAGGTCGGTTACAAAGGAGGAGATATCCATATATGTATTGCCTAGCTTGCCTTCCACGCCAAGTAGAGTCCCATCCGGACACGAGATGAAGTCTTCAATCCTGTATCTTCATAATCTAACAGTCCGGCCAATGGAGATAGTCCGGCTGTCCGGAGACCCCCTAATCCAGGACTCCCTCAGTAGCCCCTGAACCAGGCTTCAATGACGATGAGTCCGGTGCGCAGTTGTCTTCGGCATTACAAGGCGGGTTCCTTCTCCGAATACATCACAGAAGAATTTGAATACGAGGATAGTGTCCGAGCCTGCAAAATAAGTTCCACATACCATCGTAGAAAGAATAATATTTTCGCAGATCTAATTTGCTGGGTTGTTTTGGCAACACGACATTACGTCATGGTCCGGTGATTATTCGAACCGTTCCTTTTAACCAGCCCGCACATAACGCGAGGCAGTTTTTCGACACGCTTGTCAAAGCAGAGATCGTGTCCCCTTATTATGGGATTCACATCAATATGGGCGTGGGTAACCCAACCGCACCATCAATTGCGGCGCTTGGGGGATAAGCGAGTTTTACCAGGCAAGTGGGGACGCTTAGTTTTGTCCGCCCATATAAAGGGATAAGGATTCACCTTTCTATCCACGCCTTCTTCCTCCTCTGCTCAGCCGCTCCCGCACACTCGAGCTCTAGCGCCCAAGTCCTCACTTCCATCTCAACCTTCTCCAACCATGTCCAGAGCGGGAGGCAAGTGGATGGTCTCCTCCGTCACGGAGGGAGACATCAAGAAACTGAGGAGAGCCAGATACCTGCCCGACAACATCGCACACCGGCTCCCAGATGAGGGGCAGCTCATCCCCACCCCCAGGCCCCATGAGAGGGTGGTATTCCTTGCCCATTTCCTCTGCGGACTGGGATTCCCTCTCCATCCCTTCGTCCGGGGGCTCATGTTTTATTACGGCCTGGATTTCCATGATCTGGCCCCGAACTTTATCCTCAACATCTCGGCATTTATCGTCGTGTGCGAGGCCTTCCTCCACATCAAGCCCCACTTCGGCTTATGGCTGAAGACCTTCAATGTCAAGCCGAAGGTGGTGGGCGGCTGCCAGGCGGAGTGCGGAGGTGCCATGGTGGGCAAGATGCCCAACATAACATGGCTCGATGGCTCCTTTGTGGAAACCATAAAGGAGTGGCAATCGGGGTGGTTCTATATCACCGAGCCGCGCGACCCCGCATGGGTAGCGGCCCCCGAGTTACGATCTGGCATCCCCATGTGGCTCACCTCCTGGAAAGAGAAGGGTCTGTCCTGGGGTAACTCAAAAGAGCTGACCGGACTCCAGACATGTATTCAAAACATGGTGGACAAGAAGCTCAAGCTCCTCAACATAGTCCAGGTTATGCTCGTCCGCCGGATACTCCCGTGCCAACAACGGGAGTTCACCTTGTGGGAGTTCAACCCGGCGCAGCACCGAACTCTGAACAGGCTCTTCGACACGACTCATGAAGATGCCTGGAGGGTGTTGTTCAAGAGCGCCGAGGTCCCTCCCCCCCATTACTGAGGATCGCGGATTCAGCGCGAAGCGCCAAGCCAGTGCGGTAAGCTATTTTACCTTTCACGGGATACTTGTTTTTTATATAGATTGACTCTATGCGGGATCTAAACTCCCGTGCCTTTGACAGGACTGGCAGAAGATGGCCGGACAGATTGACTGTCCGGCTCCTTTGCCCGAAGGCCCCGCAGACGCCCTTCTGGCCAAGATGTTGACTCTGGCCCCTTATAAGGTGCCGGAGAAGACCAAGAAGGCCAAGGGAGCTCGAAAGAGTTCCCGACGCCAGGCGTCGTCGGACTCATTGTCCGATGACTCTACGGCACACCCTTCCCCCGAAGACGAGGAAGAGGAAGAATAGGCTCCCCCACCGACTGGGGGAGACAAGAAAAGGAAGGCCGCCCCAACTGGGGAGGCTGGAGGGTCCAAGAAGGGAAGGACTCTCCTTCCGGACAGCTCCACCGCCGCCGACGAAAGTGAAGACGAGTGGTTGCCCAGGGCCAAGCCCCCGGGGAGATCGTAAGTATTCGGATACCAAAGTTACCCATAGGATTCCTTTGTCACACTACTTTTCCTAACGCCAAACTCAATTGTGCAGGCCGCCCCAAGCCAATATCGAGGTATCATCGGATGGCTCCCTGGGCTCGTCGGACATGGATAGCGATCCAGTCCCGACCGCCACCTCCCCTTATCTAGCCGACGACGCCGAGGTGTTGTTTCAAGAGGCACCGGATTGAGGGGGGACAGCCCCGGAGGCGCCTCAAGGCGACCTTCCGGACTCCGGGAGCCGAGGGGATGGGGTCCCCGAGAGCTCCGAGTTCGGCCCTCAGCCGAACACCGCGCCGGACCCTCCAACGGTTCCGAGCTCGGGCAGGCGGTCCCCTTCTAAGAGGGGCAAAACGCTTGTGCCGGTGACCTCTGCCCATCTAGAGGCACCGGACAACCTGCTGGAAGTGCTTCGCAGCGCTTCCATCGACGAGGAGCACCGCACCATCATGAGTGCGGTGATCCAGAAGGTTCAGTCCGCCAAGAGCGGATTGACTGAAGCCTGTGCCAGCCTTCTAACAGGCTTCGAGGTAAGTGCGTTAAAATGTAGTAGAAGTATTACCGCATAGACAGTAGCCCCTGATGCTTTGTTCGGTGTTCACAAAGAAAAGCCGAATAGAGGATCAAATAATATCGCAGGAGTCTAATATAAGTATGTCAATATGCATATGCAGGCTTCTTTGCTGGCGTCCGCCGCACTAACTGCGGAGGTCGCCGTACTGAAGCAGGACCTCGATGGGTCCAAGAAAGAGCTCGGCCTTGTCAAGAGGCAGCTCGAGGAGAACGAGGGTAAGTACTACCCCGTCTATAAATATATGTATATATAAAAAAGGACGTGATTGCAAAATGACAGGATCATTGTATGTTTTGCCAGGGGCCACAACCGAGGTGGCGACCCTAAAGCAAGCGCTGGCCAAGGCCGAAGATACAGCGGCCAATGAGCGCACCGAGCGAGAGAGGTACGAGGCTCGGGTGGGCGAGGTGCAGCAATTGCTCCAAGCTCTCGTGACAAAGCATGAGGCGTTGGAGCTTGACTTGAAGACGCGAGAGTCTGAGCTTGCCACGGCCCATGAGAGTGCGAAGAGTGCCAAGGCCGAGGCCAGAAGGCCCTTCAGGAGATCGACGCAATGAAGAAGATAGCGGCGGGTAAGGTTTTCTATATCCAAAGCAAGCAAGTAAAAGTGAATTACCGATTACTTACCCGAATCCGGATCTCTTCAGGAGCATTCGCAGATTTGCCCCGCAGTGTGTCCGATGCCGCACAATTTTACCAGGCCGAGGACGGAAGCTCGACGGAGAAGCTGTTCTGGTCTCAGTATGCTGAGGCCGAACATCCGGTGCCAATGAGCGACCAGCTGAAGCAGATGGTCGAGCTACATAAGGCGGCCGATCAGGCCATGAAGGGCTTCATAGTCCGGTTGTGGCCTGGCGACGCTCTTCCGAACAGCTTCTTCGGCCTGGTGAGGCAGCTTGTGGATACCTGCCCATGGCTGGAGGTCGTCAACCGATCCGTATGCATTGAAGGTGCACGCCGGTCTTTCGCCCGTGTAAAAATGCAGTGGGTCAAGCTAGACGCCGTGAAGCTGATCAAGGAGGGGCCGCCGGAGGGCAAGGAGCACCGCCACCCCGAGATGTACTACGAGGGTGTTCTGCTGGGTGCCCGTCTTATCGTGGATGAGTGTTCACAAAATGTAATATTTGAATGAGACTTGCTCGTTTTGTCCTGTATGTATGAAAACGTGTATCATATTCGCTATGCAACGCTTGTTAGAATATAAAATATTACCTTCTATTTGGCTGTTTATCCAATCTGAGAGATGGCTAGTCCTCGGCTTCTGCCCCCATGCCACGAGTGCTGGGGTGTTCGGGATAAACCTGAGCACTCTTGTTCCCATGTTTGGGTCCTTCGAGGGAGGTGCTCAGCACAATGAACAAGGCAACCAGACTAATAATGCTTTATCACTCTCACTTAGCCATAGAATTCTATAATTTTAAATTTCGGCGAAGCCCCTGGTATTCGGAAGGCCGAATTTGGGGCGCGATACACGACTGTAAGCCGGACAGAGCCGGCCCCTCGTCCTAAGCGGCATAAGTCTTTAGGGACTCGAAAAACCTCATCGAACAGCAACTAGTCTCTTGCCTTATCATGACAGTCAGTTTTAGCTTTCTCTACTAAGGTGCTCAGCCCGGCAGAACCGAGGCACAATCGCAGTATTTCTCCTAGCGCTACCTTAGCCGATAGAGCGGAATGTAAGGTACCAAAACATAGGAGCCGGGCAAACCCAACATTTGACCAAAGACATGATTTGGAGCTGATGCATATAATGCTATAAGTTCGGGGTGCCGCACTTGTGAAAGTGTTCGGACTTTTCACACCACATTGTGGGGTATGTGAGCCCCTGGTGTGTTGGTCGTACCAGAGTGTACGGTTGCAAGGCGTCATGAATGAACACACACACACACACACACACACACACACATATATATATATATATATGTAACAAGAATGCAATAATAGCTGTAATGTCATGCATTGTTTATTGAAAAATTGCGTTAAAGTAGAGTGATACAGATAGTGCGATAAGCAAAAGAGTAGGACTACGTCCCTTCCAAGGGTGAGCTGAGGAATGATATAAAATTTGTAATTAACTTGGGAATTCCGTTGTATAACGTAGTTGTCTGCCTCCTTGGTTGTTGTATCATGTGTTCGGCAATAGAGCTGCCGGACAGTGTTTCTAGAGATTAAAGTCCTGAAAGGAAAAGAAAAATAACCAAACAGGAAGCCCCTAGTGCGGTTTAGGCCACGTTTTGGGGCGTGCCGCAGTTGTGCCCCCCCTCCCCACCTGTGCCCATGGTATTTTTAATGCATAATTATGTACGCGCTGCACGAATAATGCCGTTGGGCTGGGATTGGGGTGGCCGCCGTATTGCTATGCGAGCTCAGATCGCGTCAGGCGGTCTATTTGCCGATTGCCCCGAGCGCGCTTGAAGGTGTCCGGGCTTTGAAACGCCGAACTGGTAGATTGCCTTGAGAGGCTGCTTTGCGCTTCTGCTGCGAGGGCCGCGGTGTGCTCCTCTGTTCAGAGAGAGCGTTCTATGTTTCCATTGACTGTAATAACTCCGCGAGGTCCTGGCATCTTGAGCTTGAGGTATGCATAATGCGGTACCGCATTGAATCTAGCAAATGCGGTTCGTCCGAGCAGCGCGTGATAACCACTGCGGAACGGGACTATATCAAAGATTAACTCTTCGCTTCGGAAGTTATCCGGGGATCTGAAGACCACTTCCAGTGTAATTGAGCCTGTGCAATGGGCCTCTACGCCTGGAATGACGCCCTTAAAGGTCGTTTTTGTGGGTTTGATCCTTGAGGGGTCTATACCCATTTTGCGCACTATGTCCTGATAAAGCAGGTTCAGGCTGCTACCGCCGTCCATAAGGACTCGAGTGAGGTGAAATCCGTCGATGATTGGGTCTAGGACCAGTGCGGCGAATCTGCCATGATGGATACTAGTGGGGTGGTCCCTGCGATCGAAGGTGATCGGACAGGAGAACCAAGGGTTGAACTTTGGGGCGACTGGCTCCAACGCATATACGTCCCTGAGCGCACGCTTCCGCTCCCTCTTGGGGATGTGGATTGCATATATCATGTTCACCGTCCACACTTGCGGGGGAAACCTCTTCTGTCCTCTAGTGTGCAGCTGCCGGGGTTCTTCCTCGTCATCGCTATGCGGCCCCTTGTCCTTGTTTTCGGCAATTAACTTGTCGGCATGCTTGAACACCCAACAATCCCTATTGGTGTGATTGGATGGCTTGTCTGGGGTGCCGTGTATTTGACACGAGCGATCGAGTATGCGGTCCAAGCTGGACGGACCCGGCGTACTTTGTTTAAATGGCTTTTTTTGCTGACCGGGTTTAGAGCCTTTGAATCCGGCGTTGACTGTCGTATCCTCAGTATTTTCGCTGTTAATGCGGCGCTTATGCTTGTTGCAACGTGACCTGTTATTGCCGTCCTTGGTATCTGAGGTACCATGGTTCTTTGATATGTTATTACTGCGAGCCAGCCAGCTGTCTTCTCCCGCACAAAAGCGGGTCATGAGCGTCGTGAGGGCTGCCATTGATTTCTGCTTTTCTTGACCAAGGTGCCGGGCTAGCCACTCGTCTTGGATGTTGTGCTTAAAAGCCGCTAAGGTCTCCGCATCCAGACAGTCGACGATTTGATTTTTCTTTGTAAGGAATCGAGTCTAGAATTGCCTGGCCGACTCTTCTGGCTGCTGAATTATGTGGCTTAGATCATCGGCGTCTGGTGGTCGCACATAAGTGCCCTGAAAGTTGTCGAGGAATGCGGCTTCCAGATCTTCCCAATAGCTAATGGAGTCCGCTGGCAAGCTATTAAGCCAATGTCGTGCTGGTCCTTTGAGTTTTAGTGGAAGGTATTTGATGGCATGTAATTCATCACCGCGGGCCATGTGGATGTAGAGGAGGAAGTCCTCAATCCATACCGCGGGATCTGTTGTGCCGTCGTATGATTCAATGTTTACAGGTTTGAAACCTTCTGGGAATTGATGTTCCATTACTTCGTCTGTGAACCATAAGGGGTGTGCGGCGCCTCTGTATTGGGCTATATCGCGATGCAGCTCGAATGGGTCTTGCCCGCTGTGTTTGGCCCGGCTGGATTTGCTTTTACTGTATTCGGCATGACGTTTACCGTCTCGCAGAGTGGTGCGCCCTTGTGATCCGTAGATCGATCTTGAATGCTTTGCTTTGTCCTCCAATATGTCTCGCAGGTCTGGCGTATCTCCCCATGTCTTTTTATTTGAATGGCGTTGGGGTGGAGGCTGAGCTTTTGGCTGGAATGTCTCTCTCTCGTGGCCACGAGGTGGCTGATCAGCCATATCATACGCTTCTTCCTCTAGTCGGGGTAGTAACCTGCGCCTTGGGTAACACTTGGAGGGGCGCTCGAGTTTATAGTTCTCGGCTGCGAGGACTTCAGTCCATTTGTCAGCTAGCAGATCTTCATCAGCTTGAAGCTGCTGCTGCTTTTTCTTCAGGCTATTTGTCGTGGCTATAAGCCGGCGCTTGAAGCGCTCTTGTTCGACGGGATCCTCTGGGACGGCGAATTCATCGTCACCGAGGCTTGCCTCGTCTTCGGAGGGGGGCATGTAATTGTCATCCTCCTCCTCTCCGCCAGCCGCTCTCTCAGGAGAGCTGGCTCCTTCATCCTCCTGCTCTAAATTTTGCTAGAGGGGATTGTTGTTGTCTTAGGCGCTATCCGGAGTGTTATTATCTCCTGTGCCAGTATCGCCACTTTTGCTTTGGCGGGACTTAGAGCGGCGCCGCTGACGTCGGTGCTTGGGTTGCTTCTTGGAGGGGTCATCCTCCGCTATCGCGTCGCCATTGCCCTTGTTGGGTGTATCCACCATGTATATGTCATATGACGAGGTGGCTTTCCAGTGCCCTATAGGCGCTGGTTCGTGTTTGTCTCCTACATCGTCGTCCATACCGTCGATGTCTTCGGAGTCAAAGTCGAGCATGTCGGTTAAATCATCGACAGTGGCTATGAAGTGGGTGGTGAGTGGGCGTCGAATTTCTTCGTCTTCCGCATCCCAATCCTGTTGGCCATAATCCGGCCAGGGCTCTCCTAACAAAGAGAGAGTCCTTAGTGAATTCAGAATGTCACCGAGGGGCGAGTGCTGAAAGATATCTGTGGCGGTGAATTCCATGATCGGCGCCCAATCGGATTTGATTGGCAGGGGCGCGGATGGTTCGGAGTCTAGGAAAGAGTCCGGCACCTTGGAGTAGGGGTGGAAACGGATCGGATGCGGATCGGATAGTGCTCTTACCACTTCCATTTTCATATTTTCAAAACGAATACGAATCCAAATACGGATGTTCTCGGATACAGATGCGGCTCGGATATTATTCGAATACGGATACGTATCGGATATTTTCTTGATTCGGAACGGATACGAATTATATCAACGTGTTGCTTAAGTAAATTAGTCGATAGCTATGTAACCTAAAATAATCAACTTGTGACATACAATAAGTCAATGATAAATAGGTTTATGAATAAATACTATTTTAATGCATAATAATTTATAAGTTTAATCATATAAAGAGTAAAATTTGACCACTTATTTGGCTTTTATTTTGGATAATTAGAATATTGGGCCTAGAATTTTAAAAAATACCACCCATAATCTTATTCGGATACGGATATATCCACTTCCATATCCATATTTGTGTCAAAATCTCCAACCATATTTTATTTTGTATTTGTTTAATAAATTTGGATACGGACAATTTGCATTTCCATTTTGGTTCGGATGCGGATGTTTCGGATACGAATAGGCATTTTCTCGAATACGAATATCGGATATTTCGGATTATCCACTACCACTTTCCACCCCTACCTTGGAGTCATGGGCTGCGCAGAGGTTTATGCTGGTGTTTGGCTCGATCGCCGTCAAGACTGCAGCCCCTGAGGTGGTGTCTAGCCACCCGTCCTCGATTGGCGCAGTTTGCTCCGAGCTAAGGGTCAGAGCAGATGCGGGCGCGTCCTCTGGGGTACTGTTCGGCGGCATAGCTAGGTCATACCCATCATGACAGGGGGGCGCGCCCAGCTGTGGCTCGAATCCGTCAAAGATCAAGTCTTCGCGAATGTCGGCCGTGTAGTTCAAACTTCTAAATATGACCTGATGGCCAGGGGCGTAGCTTTCAATATTCTCCAGATGGCCAAGCGAATTAGCCCGCAGTGCAAAGCCGCCGAATACGAAGATCTGTCCGGGGAGAAAAGTCTCAGCCTGGACCGCATCGCTATCGATGATAATAGGAGCCATCAAGCCTAACGGCGATGACACAGAGGAACTTTCAATGAAAGCACCAATGTTGGTGTCAAAACCGGCGGATCTCGGGTAGGGGGGTCCCGAACTGTGCGTCTAGGCCGGATGGTAACACGAGGCAAGGGACACGAAGTTTTACCCAGGTTCGGGCCCTCTTGATGGAGGTAAAACCCTACGTCCTGCTTGATTAATATTGATGATATGGGTGTTACAAGAGTAGATCTACCACGAGATCAGAGAGGCTAAACCCTAGAAGCTAGCCTATGGTATGATTGTCTGTTGTGATTGTTGTCCTACGGACTAAAACCCTTCGGTTTATATAGACACCGGAGAGGGTTAGGGTTACACAAGGTCGGTTACAAAGGAGGAGATATCCATATACGTATTGCCTAGCTTTCCTTCCATGCCAAGTAGAGTCCCATCCGGACACGAGACGAAGTCTTCAATCTTGTATCTTCATAATCTAACAGTCCGGCCAATGGAGATAGTCCGGCTGTCCGGAGACCCCCTAATCCAGGACTCCCTCGGTGGGTCTACGACATAGCCCCTAGTATGTATGCGGCTTATTCATATGATGTGTGTACATATTTGACTGAAAAGAGGTCCTTCGTGTGACACGGAGGAATCGCTAGAGATTCCGATAAGTCATCGAGTGGTTGACCAGCTCTCGCTACATCATGACAGTCAGTTTTCGGCTTTCTCTACTGAGGTGTTGAGCCAGGTGAACCGGAAGCACAATCGCAGTAGTTCTCCCTTTACTACCCTAGTCGGTAGAGCGGAACGTAGGATAGCAAGCATAGGAGCTGGGCAACCCAACTATTGAACCAATACATGATTCGGAGCTGATGCATATAAGGGCAAACTCACGATGCTGAAGTACGCTGTAAAAGTTGTTCGGACTTTGTTGGCAACTCATTTGTTCCCGTACCGAGCCCCTGGCAAGTTTAAGCCGGGGTAATCTGTGAAACAACCATAGGAGGCGTATTCATTTGTGGAAAGACGCGGATAATTAATTCGGATAATGCGAACTGGGACCTGAGCGATATGCCAATGATTACTTGATAAATATAAAGGCCACGACCCCGGCCATTTGATATGCCATGGGTCGAAGGCAGAGGAAAAAGGCATGTTACAGGCTCGGAAAAGAGTGCGGTCTACAAAAAGTTATTTTGGACCTCCTGTCGCACGTCTGCGCCGCCTGTCCTCGGCGAGGGGAATCCTTGAAGGAAGTAGCCCCTTAGGTGAGTGTACGGATCCGAACTCCGATGGAGTCGGTCTTAGATGTTTCTCCTTTGCGCCACCTGTTTTTAAGAGATAATGAAGAAAGAAAAAGGAAAGTAGATAAAAAATTTACCGGAGTGCTTGCAGACTTGTCCGTATTATGCTTCCGCCAATGCCCATGGTATCTTAAGTGCGTAGTTATGGATGCGCGGTATAGTTTTAATGGGTATATGAGATGGGCAATGGAAGCTGAACTGTTATTTCTGCTCCGGATTTGATCGATCTTCGGGGGGAAATTGCTTCTGGCCCCCGGCATTTGGCTGGTGAACCACTCTGTCGTCCCTATTGCCTGGCGGCCCCCTTCCCTTGTGTTTGGCATTGAGCTTGCCGGCCTGCTTGAGGACCCAACAGTTTCTTTTGGTATGATTAGCTGGTTTATTGGGGTGGCCGTGAATCTGGCAGGGTCAGTCCAGTATCCTATCTAGGTTGGATAGTCTGTCTCTGTTCGCCTTCAATGGCTTTCTCCGTTGACGGGGCTTGGGATTACTGAATCCGGCGTTGACCGTTGTGTCGTGTGATCTTTCATTATCATTGCGACTGTTGTGTTTGCTTCGTCGTGGCTTGCCATTGCCATCTCAGATTTCGGAAGTGACCGAGTCGCTGGCGCTATTGCTTCTATGAGCGAGCCAGCTGTCTTCTCCCACGCAAAAGCAGGTCATTAGAGTGGTAAGGGCTGTCGTGGATATAGGTCCTTCTTGACCGAGGTGGCGTGCAAGCCATTCATCCCGAACGCTGTGTTTAAAGGCCGCAAGGGATTCCGCGTCCAGACAGTCAATGATTTGGTTCTTTTTAACTAAGAACCTAGTCCAGACCTTCCTGGCTGACTCTCTGGGCTGCTGGACAATGTGACTTAAGTCATCGGCGTCTGGTGGCCGGACATATGTTCCTTGGAAGTTGTCGTGAAAGCCGTCCTCCAAATCTTCCTTGCTGCCAATAGAATTTTCTGGCAGACTGTTTAACCAGTACTGAGCTGGTCCTTTGAGTTTGAGTGGTAGGTATTTGATGGCATGAAGGTCGTCCCCACGGGCCATGTGGATATGGAGGAGGAAGTCATCGATCCATACCGTGGGGTCCGTTGTTCCATCATATGATTCGATATTTATAGGTTTGAACCCGTCTGGGAATTCATGCTCCATTACTTCATCTATGAAGCAAAGAGGGTGTGCGGCACCTCTATGTTGGGCCACACTGCGACGTACCTCCGATGGAGTCCGTTTGCGGTTTTCAGCCCGGGTGTGGCTAGGTTTGTCACGTCCGAATAGGTGGTCGTCGTCGCGTGTCGAGGTATGTCCCCGCGATCCGTAGGTCGCTCTTGAGTGTCCTGCTCTACTACCCAAGTCATGTTGATGGTCATATGCACAACCTCGAGCTGTTTTGTTCTTGCCTTTACAGCGAGGTGGGGCGGTCTGGTGTTTGTCTTGAGTTGCCGCTTTACTCGGACCAAGTTGTGGTCGATCTGACGCCTTGTGCAATAATGGCACGGGCTCGAGCGCCTTGTCGTCGCCCTGGGGTAGCAATCCACTCTTCGGCTAGCTTTTGGCTGGGCCACTAAGGTCGTATTCTTTGGTGGCTAGGACTTCGGTTCATCTATCATTGAGCAGGTCTTGGTCAGCTTGAAGCTACTGCTGCTTCTTTTTCGGGCTCCTTAAAGTGGCTATTAGTTGGCGCTTGAAGCGCTCCTGCTCAAGAGGTTCCTCAGGCACGATGAAATCCTTGGTGCCGAGGCTCACCTCATCCTCACAGAGCAGAAGGTAATTGTCGTCCTCTGAATCTTCGTGCGTGGCCTGTTTACCAGGGCTAACCTGCCCATGTTCCCGTTCATCTTATCCATTAGCTGTATCAACGGTGTCTTTGTTGTCTTCGGCATCATCGTCCATACCGTCAATGTTCTCGGAGTCGTAATCAAATGTATCAGTTGAATCCTCGACCGTGGCTATGAAGTGGGTGGTGGGTGGGAAGCAAAATTCTCCACCGTCAGCCCCTGGTTCGAGCCGGATATAGTTCGGCGGTGAGTCCTCCACCAAGGACAGGTTCTTTAATGAGTTTAGCGCATCGCCCTAGGGCGAGTGCTGGAAGATGACTGCAGCGCTGAATTCAAAGATCGATAAACGATCAAGCTCGGCGTCCACGGGCTCATGTGGTTCGGAATTTACGGCCGGAGACGAGTCCGGAGTTCCGCTGACAAAGACGTCATGAGAGGTCAAGTCTATGTGCGGCTCCAACGTCGTGGAATCTGTGGCCTCCGTGGTGGGGTTGATCCTCCCGCCCTTGGATGGTGCAGCTTGCTCTGGATCCAGGGACAGAGCGGTTACATGAGCAATCTCCTGGATGCGGCCTGATGACAGATTTAGGTCATGATCATCGGGGTGACCGGGAGCGGCTACCGCCGTCTCGAATCCGGTGAAGATCAAGTCTCCACGGATTTCCGCAGCATAGTTCAAGCTTCCAAATCTGACCTGATGGCCAGGGGCGTAGCTTTCAATCTGCTTCAGATGGCTAAACGAATTGGCCCGCAGTGCGATGCCGCCGAACACGAAGATCTAACCAGGGAGGAAAGTTTCTCCTTGGACAGCATCATTATGGACGATTGAAGGGGCCATCAAACCTTTTGGCAATAGCACAGTGGAACTCTCAATGAAAGCACCAATGTCGGTGTCAAAACCGGTGGATCTCGGGTAGGGGGTCCCGAACTATGCGTCTAAGGTCGATGGTAACAGGAGACAAGGGACACGATGTTTACCCAGGTTCGGGCCCTCTCTATGGAGGTAATACCCTACGTACTGCTTGATTGATATTGATGAATATGAGTATTACAAGAGTTGATCTACCTCGAGATCATAATGGCTAAACCCTAGAGGTCTAGTTTGTATGGCTATGATAATGAATCTTCTCTATCCGAACTAAGTCCTCCGGTTTATATAGACACCGGAAGGATCTAGGGTTACACAAGGTCGGTTACAAAGAAAGGAATCTATATATCCGGTCGCCAAGCTTGCCTTCCACGCCAAGGAGAGTCCCATCCGAACACGGGTGTAGTCTTCAGTCTTCGCATCTTCACAGCCCATCAGTCCGGCCCATAGCTAACAGGCCGGACGCCCGAGGACCCCTTAGTCCAGGACTCCCTCACCCCCCTTCCCTAGTCCAATTCGGACTAGAGGGGGAGGGGCATGCGGCCCTGCCTTGGCCGGCCCTCTCTATCTCCACTAAGGCCCGTGTGGCCCATTAGTTCCCCGGGGGTTCCGGTAACCCTCCGGCAATCCGGTTTTCTCCGAGATCACCCGGAACACTTCCAGTGTCCGAATATAGCCGTCCAATATATCAATCTTTATGTCTCGACCATTTAGAGACTCCTTGTCATGTCCGTGATCACATCCGGGACTCCGAACTATCTTCGGTACATCAAAACACATAAACTCATAATATCGATCGTCACCGAACGTTAAGCGTGCGGACCCTACGGGTTCGAGAACTATGTAGACATGACCAAGACACGTCTCCAGTCAATAACTAATAGTGGAACCTGGATGTTCATATTAGCTCGCACATATTCTATGAAGATCTTTATCGGTCAAATCGCATAACGATATACGTTGTTCCCTTTGTCATCGGTATGTTACTTGCCTGAGATTCGATCGTCGGTATCTCAATACCTAGTTCAATCTCATTACCGGAAAGTCTCTTTACTCATTTTTTAATGCATCATACCGAAACTAACTTATTAAACACATTTCTTGCAAGGCTTATAGCGATGTGCATTACCGAGAGGGCCCAGAGATACCTCTCCGATACTTGGAGTGACAAATCCTAATCTCGATCTATGCCAACTCAACAAACACCATCAGAAACACCTGTAGAGCATCTTTATAGTCACCCAGTTATGTTGTGACGTTTGATAGCACACTAAGTGTTCCTCCAGTATTCGAGAGTTGCATGATCTAATCGTCATAGGAACATGTATAAGTTATGGAGAAAGCAATAGCAACAAACTAAACGATCATCGTGCTAAGCTAACGGATGGGTCAAGTCAATCACATCATTCTCTAATGATGTGATATCGTTAATCAAATGATAACTCATGTCTATGGTAAGGAAACATAACCATCATTGATTCAACGAGCTAGTCGAGTAGAGGCATACTAGTGACATTTTGTTTGTCTATGTATTCACACATGTACTAAGTTTCCGGTTAATACAATTCTAGCATGAATAATAAACATTTATCATGATATAAGGAAATACAAATAACAACTTTATTATTGCCTCTAGGGCATATTTCCTTCATGTTAGACTTAAATGTGTTTCTCACATGTTTCATGATGCTCTCTTTGTGTTTCAATTGTCATCTTTCATGTGAGCATTGTTGAAATCTTATGCCTAGCTAGGGGCGTAAAACAATAGCGCTTGTTGGGAGGCAACCCAATGAATAAAATTTATTTTTGCTTTTTGCTTCCTATTTTTGAGTGTTAGCACAATTATGCTACTGTTATGATTGTGTTTTTTGTGTTTTAATTAGTTTTTGTGCCAAGTAAATCCTTTAGGATCTTCTTGGGCGATAGTTGTTTGATCTTGCTGAAAAAACAGAAAGTTTTGCGCTCACAAAAATAATTTTCATTTTTTACAAGAGAGCAATAAAATACCCATTCTAGTTGCAGTAGATCAATATACAAATTTCTCATGTCGTCCTAATTTTTCAGAGTTTTTTGAGTTACAGAAGTATTCAAAATAGTCAGATTGCTACACACTGTTCTGTTTTGGCATATTCTGTTTTCTTTGTGTTGTGTGCTTATTTTGATGGTTCTATGGTTTTCTTTGATGAGTTTTTGCCATAGAAAAGTTGGAATACAGTAGATATAATACAAAAACAAAATATGAATTGGTTTGATACAACACTTATATTAGTGATTTATTATTCTTATACTAACAGATCTCACGAAGGCTTTGTTGAGTTTTGTGTGATTGAAGTTTTCAAGTTTTGGGTTATCTTACGATGGATGAAGGAAGGATGTAAGAGCCTAAGCTTGGGGATGCCCCAGCATCCCAAGCTATTATCCAAGGATGAGCAACCAACTAAGCTTGGGGATGCCCCCGAGTGGCATCCCCGCTTTCTTCCAACAACTATCAGTATTTTACTCGAGACTATATTTTTATTCGTCACATGATATGTGTTTGGCTTTGAGCGTCTTGTATGCTATGTGTCTTTGCTTGTTTTATTTGGTGTTTTAAGTCATCAATCCTTTCTGCACACACCTATTTGAGAGAGCCAAAATTATATCTTGACTTGTTAGAATTGCTCCCTATGCTTCACTTAATTTTTTTATGAGCAATGGACTTGCTCTAGTGCTTCACTTATATCTTTTTTAGCACGGTGTGCTTTGTTATGTTTGAAGAAATTCTCTCTTGCTTAACTTAGATTTATTTGAGAGTTAGTAAAATTTTGAATAAATTCTCTCTTGCTTCACTTAAATTATTTTGAGAGAAAGAAAATTTGTTATGCTCATGATCTTCACTTATATTTGTTTGAGCTTATGAAAGAAACACATGAAAATTAGTCCCAAAGTGATAGATATCCAAGAAGGATAAAAAAGAAAAAAAATGTCATGAAGATCATTGGACAAAATAAACTTGATTCTTAGTAATAGTTTTGAGATATGATGATGTGATATGTGAGTCATCTTGATGAGTAATTATGCTTTAGTAAGAATATTGGTGTTAAGGTTTGTGATTCCCTATGCATGCACGAAAGTCAATAATCATGCAATGAAATTATATCCTACTTGTGGTGCATTATTCGGTGTTAATTATGCTTAATGCTTGCTTGTGAGATTATTCGTTTCTTGGTTGGTTGCTTCTCAATCTTTTTGCTAGCCTCCATTTTGCACTAAGTATAACCTCTACTTGTGCATCCAAAATCCTTTAAACCAGTTTTGCCACATGAGTCCACTATATCTACCTATATGCGGTATTCTTTTGCCGTTCTAAGAAAATTTTCATGTGCCATCTCTAATTTTCAAAATAAACTTCTCTTTTGTGTGTTTGTTTCGCTTGCGGAGCGGTGAGGGGTGGCTAATATTTTCCATGCTAGATGTGTTATTCTCAAGATGAGTGTTTATTCACTTGTCATTGCACGAGAGTAAGGCAAAGGTATTAGGGATGCCCGGTCCCGAAATGAAAAAAATGAATTTACTTTATGTTATCAAATAATAAATTCCTTGGAAAGTGTTGGTATGGAGGGCAACCGTGGATACGGCTAGCCATGGAAAGTGAAAGTTATGGTGGAAAAAGGAATAAACTTTATTTTCTGTTTGGGAACCGCCAATGATATATCTATGCATGGAAAGTATTGGGAACTCTAAGTCGTTTTTGTTGGTGGGATGGATACACCTCCCAAAATGTTTTTATCTCAAATTTTTTGCTTTGAGCTTTGGCACCTCTACAAATCCCTACTTCCCTCTGCGAAGGGCCTATCTTTTACTTTATGCAATTTTTATTTTGAGTCTCCATCTTCTCTTATAAAATCACCAACTAGGAGGCAATATGATCGTGCTTAAGTATTGGGTGTAGTTAATATTCGAGTGTGTTTCATGAATGGATCAATGTTTGAGCATGATGGGCGAGGGATAACTTATTTTAGCGTTTATATTTTGAAAGGCATGGTTGCTTGTTGATATGCTTGAGTATCTAAATTATTATGTCAAAACTAGACTATTGCTTTGAATCACATAAAAGTCCAAATGTCCATGCTATAAAGAAAATAATATGATATGACATGATGAACAACACTCCACATCAAAAAAATTGTTTTTATCACTTACCTACTCGAGGACGAGTAGGAATTAAGCTTGGGGATGCCGATACGTCTCCAATGTATCTATAATTTTTGATTGTTCCATGTTATTTTATTATCAATCTTGGATGTTTTATAATCATTTTATAGTCATTTTATATCAGTTTTTGGTACTAACCTATTGACATAGTGCCAAGTGCCAGTTGTTGTTTTTTCCATGTTTTTTACATTTGCATAAAATCGATATCAAATGGAGTCCAAATGCCATGAAACTTTACGGAGATTTTTTATGGACCAGAAGGAAGATGTTGGGCCTTGGTTGCACCTGGGGGGGGAGTCCCGAGGAGGGGACAACCCACCAGGGCGCGCCAGGAGGCCCAGGCGCGCCCTGGAGGGTTGTGCCCACCTCGGGTGCCCCCAGACCGCCTCTTTGCTCTATAAATACCCCAAAAATCCCAGAACCCTAGGGGAATCGACGAAATATTCATCCAGCCGCCGCAGAGTCCAGAACCACTAGATCCAATCTAGACACCATCATGGAGGGGTTCACCACTTCCATTGGTGCCTCTCCGATGATGCGTGAGTAGTTCTTTGTAGACCTTCGGGTCCGTAGTTAGTAGCTAGATGGCTTCATCTCTCTCTCTTGATTCTCAATACAATGGTCTCTTAGAGATCCATATGATGTAACTCTTTTGCGGTGTGTTTGTTGGGATCGATGAACTTTGAGTTTATGATCATATCTATCTTTTTATATCCATGGAAGTATTTGAGTTTCTTTGATCTCTTTTATGCATGATCTCTTATAGCCTCGTATTTCTTCTTTGATATTTGAGTTTTGTTTGGCCAACTTGATCCATTTATCTTGCAATGGGAAGAGGTGCCCGGTAGTGGATTCGATCTTACGGTGCTTGATCCCAGTGATAGAAAGGGAACCGACACGTATGTATCGTTGCTACTAAGGATAAAAAGATGGGATCTATATATACCGCCATAGCTAAACGGATCTCGTCTACATCATGTCATCGTTCTTATTGCATTACTCCGTTTTTCCATGAGCTTAATACACTAGATGCATGCTGGATAGCGGTCGATGTGTGGAGTAATAGTAGTAGATGCAGGCAGGAGTCGGTCTACTAATCTTGGATGTGATGCCTATGTAATGATCATTGCCTGGATATCATCATAATTATTTGAGGTTCTATCAATTTCCCAACAGTAATTTGTTTACCCACCGTTTGCTATTTTTCCCGAGAGAAGCCACTAGTGAAACCTATGGCCCCCGGGTCTTCTTTCTCATATATTTGCCTTTGCGATCTATTTTCTCTTGCTTTTATTTTCAGATCTATTAAACCAAAATGCAAAAATACTTTGCTGCACTTTATTTTATTTGCATTCTATTTATTCAATCTATCACAACTTTCTCCCGTCCACGCACCGTTTGAGGCGTCGTTACCCGAAAGGGATTGACAACTCCTTTAACACGTCGGGTTGCGAGTGGTTGTTATTTGTGTGCAGGTGCTGTTTACGTTGTGTTGCTTGGTTCTCCTACTGGTTTGATAACCTTGGTTTCATATCTGAGGGAAATACCTACCACCGTTGTGATGCATCATCCCTTCCTCTTTGGGGAAATACCGACGTAGCTTCAAGCAACATCAGCGGCCGCGCCTCCCGTGCCTGCGGCAATGCCATGCAGGCAGAGACAGAAGCCAGGTGCATGGAGAGCGATGAGTCGGTGGCCAGCTTCTCCGTGTCTGCTGCCATCATCAAGGAGAAGTAGAACACGGGAGGCCGCCGCCACTTGGGTCCCATGAAGGCCACCACCGAGGCGACAACTGCGCATTCAGGTGGTTTCTTTGCTGCTTCGTCTCTTACGAGGATCTTCATCGACCCCGCAAGTGTCTGCCGGACATGAGGAGGACAAAGGGATCCGCGGGGGGGCATTTAGATTAGGTACTCCCTCTCTGGCTGGCGGGAAATATTTGTTCTAAGAATGGATAAATTGGATGTATCTATAACTAAAATAAGTCTAGATACATCCATTTCTAGGACAAGTATTTCCAGGCGGAGGGAGTATTAATTATACTAAGAGAGCCGGATTAGCACCGCTTAGTTCATGTAAATGTAATGAAATCCATCATGTTTATATGAAGATCCGGCTTTTTTATATGAAATCCTTCATGCTTATATGAAAACACTCTGTGTTTGCACGAATTTCATCTGGTTGGTTAGAGTTGTGAAAATGTATGCCGCTGGCGTTTGATGTTGTCCTCCGCAGAAGGAAGCGGGAGGAAATTTGCCAGCTACCGTTGGAGATGCTCTTATGCTGGAAATAATAGAGTCACATCCAATCCATTTGAGTTAATTGCGTGTATGATTCTCCCTCTATAAAAAGTTAATTGCATGTAAAGTGTACACGTGACTTGCAGGGTGGCTACAGCTTCGTACGGAAAGTTAAAAAGAAACAAGTCCATCCTTAATCTTGTATTCTAAGTACTCTGTGGGTTCCAATGTCAGTACAGGAGTGAAAGAAGTATATATTAAATAAGTAATATATAATATAAAAATCTAAAGTTAAAGACAGAATTCGAACTCAGGACATCGCGTTGCGAGCATCCGATGCTAACCAGTCTAGCACATTTTTGTTGTAGACCATGCTGGAGATATATGTCCATATATACTCTTATACTCCATCCGTTCCTAACTATTTTTATTTTTCAGATTTCAAATGGACTACCACATATGGATGTGTATGTAGACATATTTTAGAGTGTAGATTTACTCATTTTGCTCTGTATGTAGTCACTTGTTGAAATCTCTAAACAGACAAATATTTAGGAACGGAGGGAGTAGAAAACAGAGTTGGTGATGATGGTGTGCCTGCCATCCTACAATATAGGACGTCGGATTTATATCTAACGGATAGGAAGGAAACTATGGCAATTTTGCAAAAAGATACCCACACCCCTCTCCACATTTGCAAATAAGGCCTTCCTTCGTTCATCCTTTTCTCTACTCTTATAAAAACAGAGTTGCTGATGATGGTGTGCCTGCCATCCTGCAATATAGGCCATCCGATTTATATCTGATGGATAGGAAGGAAACAATGGCAATTTTGCAAAAACATACCCACACCCCTCTCCACATTTGCAAATAAGGCCTTCCCTCGTTCATCCGTTTCTATCACAAGATAAACTACTCATATAAATGCATCTTGATGTTCCGTGCAACGCAAGGGCATCTTGCTAGTCTCTCAAAAGATAAACTACTCATACAAATGCATCTTGATGTTCCGTGCAACGCACGGGCATCTAGCTAGTTTCTTTTAAAATAGTTACTGTGATAATTGGGTTGAAGTGATATATTTTATGTCTGCCCCGAATGATTTAAAATTCACTAGTAGTAACAAAGAAAAGGTTGCCTTGTTAATTAACAGAAAATAGGGTGAAAACTATCACATGAGGCCGGTAAAACAAGGCACACTGGGTTCGGCGTCATCGTCACTACAGTTGTGCGCGCGAGAGAAGTCTACATATCGAGGGGGCTACGGATAAAAAGATGTATCGAGTGTGTCTGAGCGAGGCATAGAGACACAATGTTTGAGAGAGAACCCAATTGACAGATTAATATCAGATCGAGTTATCACCCTTCTGTTGTCATTGTTGGGGTTGGGGTGGGGAGGGGAGAGAAAGATGTATCGAGAGTGTGCGCGGTAGGCACAGAGGCACAACTAGCAAGTGTGTGTGTTTGAAGGAGGAGTAGATAGATTACTATCAAGATTGAGGTACCACCCTACTCCTTCGGTGTCGGGTAGTGTGCATGTGTGTGTGTTTGAGAGAGAAGCCAGTTGATAGATTAGTATCAAGATCGAGGTATCACCCTAATCCTTCGGTGTCAGGAAGTGTGTGTGTGGGTGGGTGGGGTGGGGGCAGTGACACTTACATATCTCTACTCTTATAAAAAACAGAGTTGGTGATGATGGTACTCCTGCCATCCTACAATATAGGCCATCCAATTTATATCTGACGGATAGGAAGGAAACTATGGCAATTTTGCAAAAAGATACCGACACCCCTCTCCACATTTGCAAATAAGGCATTCCCTCATTCATACTTTTCTCCCACAAGATAAACTACTCATACAAATGCATCTTGATGTTCCATGCAACGCATGGGCATCTTGCTAGTAGGGAGAAGGAGTTTGTGTGACACATATCTATATTAAGGGATAGGTAGATAACATGTGTGCGAGGCATACTTATAGCATCACGGAGATAAACAAACGGTGTGCATGCAAGTGCTGGAAAAATGAAGCGAGAAACAATGTCTACGTGTGTGTGTGTGTGTGTGTCTGTGTGAGAGAGAGAGAGCGAAATCTCAAAACAAAAGGTGCTCTGCTGTAATCCCATTGTATGTATTCATATGGTTCCGGAACTCGAGTTAACCTTAGGCATATGTGTGAGAGACATAATTATACTTTGAGACATTAGTAGTTGTGGGTGGGCAGAATTAAAGGGGTGGGCGTGTTCGACAAAGAGAGCGTGTGTGTTTCTGTGTGAGAGACTTGTAGGACGGGGTAGAAAGACGAATTCTAACCTTGACGGAGGGAGAGAAATACATGAAGTGTGCGTGTGTGATTCCGATGCCCACGGGGAAATGAGATATGTATGCGTGTGAGAGAGATTGCACAATTCATTCATGTATCACTATCTAGCGATCGTGGACGTGCATCGCTTGAACATAAATCAGTATCTACTTCGAATCTTGGCCAAAGGTACAATATCGATTCAATGCTATAAAGATTGGACACTCACATATCACATTTTTTTCTATCTAAATAAACATTTTCAATTGTGCATGCCAAAGTTACAGTGATGTTTCTTCAAACAACCAATGTAGCTATCATGTACATGCACCATTGTTACTCTTGCATTAAAATTTATTAGTCTTGGATGATTTAAGGTTCTATTATGAAGTAAAAGATGTAATATTCATATATGAATTCTACGGGTATGCAATTTATGAAATGGAGACTATGTAATCATATGAGGTAACACTTTTAAGTAGCAGGCTACAATATCCATTTCTTTTGTGGGACTACAATATCCATTCCTTTTTGTGCGCATCTACACTAAAACGTTAATGCACTATGTTTAAAGTAAATAACCAATGGCACTAAATTATCTATTTACACGAGAAATACATAGGCCGAGCATTTGATCCCTTTTTTGTGAACGCGCCTCTACACCCGTATGATTGGCCGCGCCCGTGTGAACGTCCAAGTTATCGGCGCATCATCCCGAGTTATTGTCTTTTTTTCTGAGGTGGACTTCACACCAGTTATTTACTACCGACATGTGCCCTGTGTACATAGTATCGCATGACCTTCCTGCTAGCACGGTCCAAAATTAGTTGAAACTGGATACGGACGATCCCGCGGGCGGCAAAATCTCCCGCCTCCTTCTAAAATTTCCGCCACCTAGTCTTTAGCATGCAAAATTCCCCTTTTATCCTTGGTGCACGGAGAACAACAGTTACAATACTGCCCTCATCTACATAATAGGTCGGGGCTGCTTTGATAACTTCCGGTTCCCCCCACCACACGGCACCCCCATTTTCTCTCCCCTCCCACAAAAACGACTAACTCCACAGCACCACAGCATCTTACATCACGCCTTCCGTACTTCATCAGCCTTTCTACCCCTCCCCTCTCGAAACCCTAGACTGCTCATCCACTAGCGTACTAGAGCCTATTCATTGCCAGCGGCGTCCACCTCGCCGGATCTACTTCTGCGGCCGCATCTACCCCTCCCACCTCCACTAGAAACAAGTGGACTGCTTATCCACCACTGTACCACAACCCATTCAGTGCCGGCCTTGTCCACGGCGCCGGATCTGCTTTGTCGGTACTCTCATCAACCACAGCACATCTAGAACGGCTTATTCGTATGATGCTTTGTCCACACACCCCCGGAGCCGCCCCACTGACGGCCCCGTCGACAGCCTCTGATCCTCTTCGCCGACACCTTCCTCAACCCTACCGGAGCCGCTTCGCCGACACCATCGTCAACCCTACTGGAGTAGCTTCGCCTATACCATTCTCAACCCTATCGGGGCCGCTTTGCCAACTCAGAAGTCCACGGCCTCAGATCCGCTTCGTCGCACCCTCATCCAACCTACCGGAGCTGCTTCTAACGCCATGTCCATGGCCGCAGATCCGCATCATCGACACCATCCTTAACCCAACCACCGGGGCAGCTTCATCGACGCCCTTGTCCACGACCACAGATCCGCTTCGCCCACACCGTAGTCCACCCTACCGGAGCCGCTCCACAAACACCCTACTCGACGGTTCTAGATCTCCTTACCGGACCCCGACAGCCAGTGCAGCATCATCACCCTTGACGTTTCTAACCTGATTCCCACCGTCTGGTAAGATGCCAAGCACCCGCCACGGCCTAGGTACTTGTCACCTTTAAACCCGTCCAACATCACCTGCCCGATGTACTTCAAATATACTAACAGGTCGTTATTACCTGTTATGCAGCTGGCAAAAACTACAAGGACGATGTTTCTTCTAGATCTAATAGCTTGGCCAACTAAGATCCTGGACTGAGGCATTGCTATGATCTTGTAAGTGTGTCTCTCTCTCGTGTATTGTTGTGTGCCTGCCAGCGTGCTTTGCTAGGATTTTCGACCAGTAATCCCTTTGTGCAGACAATGATTTCTACTACTAGCTGCTAAATTATATATGTAGATGTCATACATGATACTACCTCGTACCTCCGTTCCTAAATATAAGTCTTTCTAGAGATTTCACTATAGGCTACATATGGAGCAAAATGAGTGAATCTACACTCGAAAATGCATCTATATACATATGTATGTGGTCCATACTGGAATCTCTACAAAGACATATATTTAGGAACAGAGGTAGTACATTTCACAAAATCGTAGGTGGCATGTAGGAATTCCAGTGCACTACATTAGGCTCCCTTAGAGTGCCTGCTAGTCCAGCACATAGAGTCATGGCTAGTTTACACACAATCGTCAATTGGAGGCAATGTATTATCATGTAGAGATGTCTAAAATTAGTCGTGTCTACTTGCAGATAGAGTTACACAATGAAAAGGTACAAGATGTATGTGGCAATTTCATGGAACATCGCAAAAAAAGGAGAGGCAGCGGTGAGCCTATAAAGTTTGCTATGGTGCTACCTCTTGAGCACTGCGTTGGTTTTTCTCGAAGAGGAAGGGATGATGCAGCAAAGTAGCATAAGTATTTCCCTTAGTTTTTGAGAACCAAGGTATCAATCCAGTAGGAGGCTACGCGCGAGTCCCTCGTACCTGCACAAAACAAATAAATCCTCACAACCAACGCGATAAGGGGTTATCAATCCCTACACGGCCACTTACGAGAGTGAGATCTGATAGATATGATAAGATAATATTTTTGGTATTTTTATGATAAAGACGCAAAGTAAAATAAAAGCAAAGTAAAAAAGCAAAGGAAATAACTAAGTATTGGAAGATTAATATGATGAAGATAGACCCGGGAGCCATAGGTTTCACTAGTGGGTTCTCTCAAGAGCATAAGTATTCTACGGTGGGCGAACGAATTACTGTTGAGCAATTGACAGAATTGAGCATAGTTATGAGAATATCTAGGTATGATCATGTAGATAGGCATCACGTCTGAGACAAGTAGACCAACTCCTACCTGCATCTACTACTATTACTCCACTCATCAACCGCTATCCAGCATGCATCTAGAGTATTGAGTTAATGAAAACAGAGTAACGCCTTAAGCAAGATGACATGATGTAGAGGGATAAACTCGTGCAATATGATGAAAACCCCATCTTGTTATCCTCGATGGCAACAATACAATACGTGCCTTGCTGCCCCTACTATCACTAGGAAAGGACACCGCAAGATTGAACCCAAAGCTAAGCACTTCTCCCATTGCAAGAAAGATCAATCTAGTAGGCCAAACCAAACTGATAATTCGAAGAGACTTGCAAAGATAACCAATCATACGTAAAGAATTCAGAGAAGATTCAAAGATTGTTCATAGATAGACTTGATCATAAACCCACAATTCATTGGTCTCAACAAACACACCGCAAAAAGAAGATTACATCGAATAGTTCTCCACAAGAGAGGGGGAGAACATTGTATTGAGATCCAAAAAGAGAGAAGAAGCCATCTAACTAATAACTATGGACCCGTAGGTCTGAGGTGAACTACTCACACTTCATCGGAGGGGCTATGGTGATGATGTAGAAGCGCTTCGTGATGGATACCCCCTCCGGCGGAGCTCCGGAACAGGCCCCAAGATGGGATCTCGTGGATACAGAAAGTTGCGGTGGTGGAATTAGGGTTTTGGCTCCATATCTGATCGTTTGGGGGTACATAGGTATATATAGGAGGAAGGAGTACGTCGGTGGAGCAACATGGGGCCCACGAGGGTGGAGGGCGCGCCTGGGGGGGTAGGCACGCCCCCCTACCTTGTGGCCTCCTCCCTTGTTTCTTGACATAGGGTCCAAGTCTCCTGGATCATGTTCGGCGAGAAAATCACGTTCCCGAAGGTTTCATTCCGTTTGGACTCCGTTTGATTTTCCTTTTCTTCAAAACCCTAAAATAGGCAAAAAAACAGCAATTCTGGGCTGGGCCTCCGGTTAATAGGTTAGTCCCAAAAATAATATAAAAGTGGATAATAAAGCCCAATAATGTCCAAAACAGTAGATAATATGGCATGGAGCAATCAAAAATTGTAGATACGTTGGAGACGTATCAAGCATCCCCAAGCTTAATTCATGCTCGTCCTCGAGTAGGTAAATGATAAAAACAGAATTTTTGATGCAGAGTGCTACTTGGCATAATTTTAATGTAATTCTTCTTAATTGTGGCATGAATATTCAGATCCGAAAGATTCAAGATAAAAGTTCATATTGACATAAAAATAATAATAATACTTCAAGCATACTAACTAAGCAATTATGTCCTCTCAAAATAACATGGCCAAAGAAAGTTCATCCCTACAAGATCATATAGTTTAGTCATGCTCCATTTTCGTCACACAAGAATGCTCTCATCATGCGCAACCCTAATGACAAGCCAAGCAATTGTTTCATACTTTAGTAATCTCAAACCTATAAACTTTCACGCAATATATGAGCGCGAGCCATGGATATAGCACTATGGGTGGAATAGAATATGATGATGGGGGTTATGTGGAGAAGACAAAAAAAGGAGAAAGTCTCACATCAACGAGGCTAATCAATGGGCTATGGATATGCCCATCTATTGATGTTAATGCAAGGAGTAGGGATTGCCATGAAATGGATGCACTAGAGCTATAAATGTATGAAAGCTCATCAAAAGAAACTAAGTGGGTGTGCATCCAACTTGCTTGCTCACAAAGACCCAGGGCACTTGAGGAGGCCCATTGTTGGAATATACAAGCCAAGTTCTATAATGAAAAATTCCCACTAGTATATGAAAGTGACAAAACAAAAGACTCTCTATCATGAAGATTATGGTGCTACTTTGAAGCACAAGTGTGGAAAAAGGATAGTAGCATTGTCCCTTTTTTGGCCTTTCTTTTTTTGGCCTTTTTTGGACAATGCTCTATGAATGATGGTCATCACACTTATATTTACTTACAACTCAATAATTACAACTCGATAATTAGAACAAGATACGACTCTATATGAATGCCTCCCGTGGTGTACCGGGATATGCAATGAACCAAGAGTGACATGTATGAAAGAATTATGAACAGTGGCTTTGCCACAAATACTATGTCAACTACATGATCATGCTAAGCAATATGACAATGATGAATGTGTCATGATAAACGGAATGGTGGAAAGTTGCATGGCAATATATCTCGGAATGGCTATGGAAATGTCATAATAGGTAGGTATGGTGGCTGTTTTGAGGAAGATATAAGGAGGTTTATGTGTGAAAGAGCGTATCATATCACGGGGTTTGGATGCACCGGCGAAGTTTGCACCAACTCTCGATGTGAGAAAGGGCAATGCATGGTACCGAAGAGGCTAGCAATGATGGAAGGGTGAGAGTCGTATAATCCATGGACTCAATATTAGTCATAAAGAACTCACATACTTATTGCAAAAATCTACAAGTCATCAAAAACCAAGCACTGTGTGCATGCTCCTAGGGGGATAGATTGGTAGGAAAAGACCATCGCTCATCCCCGACCGCCACTCATAAGGAAGACAATCAAATAACACCTCATGTTTCAAATTTGTTACATAACATTTACCATACGTGCATGCTACGGGACTTGCAAACTTCAACACAAGCATTTCTCAAATTCATAACTACTCAACTAGCACGACATTGATATTATTGCCTCCATATCTCAAAACAATCATCAAGCATCAAACTTCTCTTAGTATTCAAAACACTCATAAGAAAAAAAATTATTAATCTTGAACACCTGGCATATTAGGATTATTTAAGCAAATTACCATGCTATTTAAGACTCTCAAAATAATATAAGTGAAGCATGAGAGATCAATAGTTTCTATAAAACAAATCCACCACCGTGCTCTAAAAGATATAAGTGAACTACTAGAGCAAAACTATATAACTCAAATGATATAAGCGAAGCACATAGAGTATTCTAACAAATTCCAAATCATGTATGGCTCTCTCAAAAGGTGTGTACAACAAGGATGATTGTGGTAAACTAAAAAGCAAATACTCAAATCATACAAGATGCTCCCAGCAAAACACATATCATGTGGTGAATAAAAATATAGCTCCAAGTAAAGTTACCGATAGAAGTAGACGAAAAGAGGGGATGCCTTCCGGGGCATCCCCAAGCTTTGGCTTTTAGGTGTCCTTAGATTATCTTGGGGGGTCCATGGGCATCCCAAATCTTAGGTTCTTGCCACTCCTTGTTCCATAATCCATCAAATCTTTACCCAAAACTTGAAAACTTCACAACACAAAACTTAAAGTAGAAAATCTCGTGAGCTCCGTTAGCGAAAGAAAACAAAAGACCACTTCAAGGTACTGTAATGAACTCATTCTTTATTTATATTGGTGTTAAAATTACTGTATTCCAACTTCTCTATGGTTTATAAACTATTTTACTAGCCACAGATTCATCAAAATAAGCAAACAACACACGAAAAACAGAATCTGTCAAAAACAGAACAGTCTGTAGTAATCTGTAGCTAGCGCAAGATCTGGAACCCCAAAAATTCTAAAATAAATTTCTGGAAGTGAGGAATTTATCTATTAATCATCTTAAAAAATAATTAACTAAATATCACCTTCCAAATAAAAATGGCAGCACTTCTCGTGAGCGCTAAAGTTTCTATTTTTTACAGCAAGATATCAAGACTTTCGCCAAGTCTTCCCAACGGTTCTATTTGGCACAAACACTAATTAAACACAAAAAACACAACCTAAACAGAGGATAGATAAATTATTTATTACTAAACAGGAGCAAAAAGCAAGGAATAAAAATAAAATTGGGTTGCCTCCCAACAAGCGCTATCATTTAACGCCCCTAGCTAGGCATAAAAAGCAAGGATAGATCTAGGTATTGCCATCTTTGGTAGGCAATCCATAAGTGGCTCTCATAATATTCATAAGGTAATTTAATTTTCTTTCTAGGAAAGTGTTCCATGCCTTTCCTTAACAGAAATTGGAATCTAATATTTCCTTCCTTCATATCAATAATTGCACCAATCGTTCTAAGGAAAGGTCTACCAAGAATAATAGGACATGAAGGATTGCAATCTATGTCAAGAACAATAAAATCTACGGGTACATAATTCCTATTTGCAACAATAAGAACATCATTAATTCTTCCCATAGGTTTCTTAATAGTGGAATCTGCAAGGTGCAAGTTTAGAGAGCAATCATCAAAATCACGGAAACCTAACAAATCGCACAAGGTCTTTGGAATCGTGGAAACACTAGCACCCAAATCACATAAAGCATAAAAGTCATGATCTTTAATCTTACTTTTAATAGTTGGTTCCCACTCATCATAAAGTTTTCTAGGGATAGAAACTTTCAACTCAAGTTTTTCTTCATAAGATTGCATCAAGGCATCAACGATTTGTTTAGTAAACGCTTTATTTTGACTATAAGCATGAGGAGAATTTAGCATGGATTGCAACAAGGAAATACAATCAATCAAAGAGCAATTTTCATAATTAAATTCCTTGAAATCCAAAATAGTGGGTTTAGCAACATCTAGGGTTTTAATTTCTTTGATCCCACTTTCATCAATTTTAGCATCAAGATCTAAAAACTCTGAATTCTTGGAACACCTTCCAGGTAAAGGTGGATCATATTCAGTCCCATCATTATTAAGATTCATATTGAAAAACAAATATTTAATAGGGGACACATCAATAACTTTTAGATCTTCATCTTTATTTTCATAGGAACTAGAAGAACACGCTCTTATAAAGGCATCTTTCTTAGCACGCATCCTAGCGGTTCTTTCTTTGCACTCATCAATGGAAATTCTCATGGCTTTGAGAGACTCATTGATATCATGCTTAGGTGGAATAGATCTAAGTTTCAAAGAATCAACATCAAGAGAAATTCTATCAACGTTCCTATCCAACTCATCAATCTTAAGCAATTTTTCTTCAATCAAAGCATTGAAATTCTTCTGCAAAGTAATAAATTCTTTAATATTAGATTCAAAATCAGAGGGCATATTATTATAATTTCCATAAGAATTGTTGTAGGAATTACCATAATTATTAGAGGGATTACTAGGATAAGGCCTAGGATTAAAATTTCCTCTATACGCGTTATTACCAAAATTGTTCCTACCAACAAAATTCACATCCATAGATTCATTATTATTCTCAATCAAAGTAGACAAGGGCATATCATTAGGATCAGAAGAAACACTTTTACTAGCAAATAGTTCATCCATCTTTCCACTCAAAACACTATTTTCTTCTATCGCATGCACCTTTTTATTAGTAGATCTTTCAGTATGCCATTGAGAATAATTAACCATAATATTATCTAGGAGTTTAGTAGCTTCTCCTAAAGTGCTTTCCATAAAAGTGCCTCCCACGACCGAATCTAAAAGATTTCTAGAAGCAAAACTCAATCCGGCATAAAAATTGTATAATCATCCACAAATTCAAACCATGAGTAGGGAAATTACCTATCATTAATTTCATTCTCTCCCAAGCTTGTGCAACATGTTCATGATCAAGTTATTTAAAATTCATAATATCATTTCTAAGGGAGATGATCTTAGCGGGAGGAAAATACTTAGAGATAAAAGCATCTTTGCACTTATTCCATGAATCAATACTATTTTTAGGCAAAGACGAGAACCAAGCTTTAGCACGATCTCTAAGCGAAAAAGGAAATAGCTTCAATTTAACAATATCGTTATCCACATCTTTCTTCTTTTGCATATCACACAAATCAACGAAGCTATTTAGATGGGTAGCGGCATCTTCACTAGGAAGGCCGGAAAACGGATCTTTCATGACAAGATTCAGCAAGGCAGCATTAATTTCACAAGATTCAGCATCGGTAAGAGGAGCAATCAGAGTGCTAATAAAATCATTGTTGTTGGTATTGGTAAAGTCGCACAATTTAGTGTTATCCTGGGCCATCGTGACAAGCAAGCAATCCAACACACAAGCAAACAAAAAGCAAACAGGCAAAAAGAGGCAAACAGGAAAGAGAGGGAGGATAGAGAGAGAGGGCGAATAAAACGGCAAGGGTGAAGTGGGGGAGAGGAAAACGAGAGGCAAATGACAAATAATGTAATGCGGGAGATAGGGATTGTGATGGGTACTTGGTATATTGACTTTTGCGTAGACTCCCCGGCAACGGCGCCAAAAATCCTTCTTGCTACCTCTTGAGCACTGCGTTGGTTTTTCCCCGAAGAGGAAGGGATGATGCAGCAAAGTAGCGTAAGTATTTCCCTTAGTTTTTGAGAACCAAGGTATCAATCCAGTAGGAGGCTATGCGCGAGTCCCTCGTACCTGCACAAAACAAATAAATCCTCGCAACCAATGCGATAAGGGGTTGTCAATCCCTACACGGCCACTTACGAGAGTGAGATCTGATAGATAGTATAAGATAATATTTTTGGTATTTTTATGATAAAGATGCAAAGTAAAATAAAAGCAAAGGAAATAACTAAGTATTGGAAGATTAATATGATGAAGATAGACCCGGGAGCCATAGGTTTCACTAGTGACTTCTCTCAAGAGCATAAGTATTCTACGTGGGTGAACAAATTACGGTTGAGCAATTGACAAAATTGAGCATAGTTATGAGAATATCTAGGTATGATCATGTATATAGGCATCACGTCCGAGACAAGTAGACCGACTCCTGCCTGCATCTACTACTATTACTCCACTCATCGACCACTATCCAGCATGCATCTAGAGTATTAAGTTAATGAAAATAGAGTAACGCCTTAAGCAAGATGACATGATGTAGGGATAAAATCATGCAATATGATGAAAACCCCATCTTGTTATCCTCGATGGCAACAATACAATACGTGCCTTGCTGCCCCTACTGTCACTGGGAAAGGACACCGCAAGATTGAACCCAAAGCTAAGCATTTCTCCCATTGCAAGAAAGATCAATCTAGTAGGCCAAACCAAACTGATAATTCGAAGAGACTTGCAAAGATAACCAATCATACATAAAAGAATTCAGAGAAGATTCAAATATTGTTCATAGATAGACTTGATCATAAACCCACAATTCATCGGTCTCAACAAACACACCGCAAAAAGAAGATTGCATCGAATAGTTCTCCACAAGAGAGGGGGAGAACATTGTATTGAGATCCAAAAAGAGAGAAGAAGCCATCTAGCTAATAACTATGGACCCGTAGGTCTGAGATGAACTACTCACACTTCATCGGAGGGGCTATGGTGATGATGTAGAAGCCCTTCGTGATGGATACCCCCTCCGGCGGAGCTCCGGAACAGGCCCCAAGATGGGATCTCGTGACATGTTATTTGTATGTCATTTCTATTGGCCAAATTTCTTAGGAACAGTTATTATGAGTTATCCTAAGAAAATAAGCACCTGTGAATATAAGCTCCAGGTAATAAGCCAACCAGTTCTTTTCATTGCCCTCCTTTTCAGCTTATCTTTGGTATGATCAGTGAAAAGTCTAGATTGCATTATATTTTGTCATTTTGCTACCCATATGAAAATTAATTTGACTTGCAAACATCACAAATTGAACCCAGTGCAGTAATTAATATGAAACAGACCATCACTATTTGTTTCCACATGCAAATACAAAGATACCATCTACTTGGCACAATCTACTTTGGTCAATGTCTTCCATAGAGATCCCATTGCCTAATTTAAAGGAAGAACGCATGACCCATATTTAAATGAAGAACAATTATTTATTGAAATTTGATGGTCCAAGTGGCTGGTTATTATCATATAGCAGCACAGCCTGAAAGCATCATATAGCAGTAGCAGCTCATAGCAACTCATCATACAACAGAAGCAGTGTGCAATTCATCATATACCAGCAGCAGCTCATAGCAATTCATCATATAGCAGCAGCAGGAGCAGCTCATAGCAATTCATCATATAGCGGCAGTAGGAGCAGCTCATAGCAATTCATCAGATAGCAGCAGCAGGAGCAGCTTATAGCAACTCATCATATAGTAGCAACAACAGCTCATAGCAATTCATCATATAACAGCAGCAGCTCATAGCAATTCATTATATAGCAGCAGGAACAGCTGACAGTAATGCATCATATAGCAGCAGCAGAAGCAGCTCATAGCAATTCATCGTATAGTGGATCAGAATGAAAATTTGGCAAAAAAATCAGAGGAGATCCTCACCTTGTTGGATGAGCTCATCCTTCAACAACACCTCAAGGCCATGGCCTGGGAGGAGGGGAGGGGGAATAAGGTGCCTTCTGTCGCAATGTGGCATCAGCCGTAGTTGTGTGGCGCCCGCCGGAGTGGTGCTTTGGACGGACCACAGTGGAGCATCTGCTGGAGACCATGAGAATGAGGGGCGGCACCAGAGGGAGGAGCAAACGGGGAGATTTGGCCCTACTCGTCGGCCATGTAGCCTAGCTAGACAGAGCATCGTCGAGGACCAAGCCAGATGGGACCAGTGGCGATGGCTCGCTGGAGGAACCCTAGCGCTGCAGGCAGGGGATCGAGGTAGAGGGAAAGGGGAGAGGAGATGCAAGCGGGCAGGGCAATTGCATTTTGAGTGTAACTAGCTAGATGCTCGTGCATTGCACGGAACATCAAGATGCATTTGTATGAGTAGTTTATCGTGTGAGAGACTAGCAAGATGCCCATGCGTTGCACGAAACATTAAGATGCATTTATATGAGTAGTTTATCTTGTGAGAGAAAATGATGAACAAGGGAAGACCTTATTTGCAAATGTGGAGAGGGATGTGGGTATCTTTTTGCAAAATTTCCATAGTTTCCTTCCTATCCGTTAGATATAAATCCGACAGCCTATATTGCAGGATGGCAGGCACATGATCATCACCAACTCTGTTTTTTATAAGAGTAGAGATATAGGCAGACAACAGAGTCATTTCACTATTCCCATTCCCTTCAATTTTTAGTGAGCTTCTACTCGAAACACCCCCCTCCAAAGCGAAATAAGTTAAGCCCAAGGCCATAACTCAAAAATGACTTCTCTACATCTTTTATGGCTTATTTTGACAATAAGCTCTGAAAAGGCGGAATAGAACTGGCCCTTAACCTGCATTCAATTGTGTGTGCAATGATGAATCACTCCTGCCTGCTATAGTGTAGATTTAGGCAGCACCATACATGGCATAACCTAATACATGTGCATTCCATTGTAGAATCTGGAATATGCAATGTTTATGTTAGTTCATATGTTGCATATGATGTTTAAATTCCCCTTAAATCTGGTCAGTCAAGTGATGGTATTTAAGTGTAACACCCACGATGCGGCTATATCTCCCACGTGTCGGAGCACGACTTAGAGGCATAACCGCATTGTAGGCATGTCGCAAGAGGGGTAATCATTACACATCCCATGTACTGAATAAGAAGGAGGTACAGAGTTGGCTTACAATCGCCACTTCACACAACACATAAATATAGCATTACAACATCCAGAATACAAACAAGGTCCCACTACGGAACCAAAATAAAAGAAGACTGCCCCTAATGCAAAAGATCCCCGATCGCCCCGACTGGGCTCCACTACTGATCAACTGGAAACGAAACAACACAACGAACATGAACTTCATCAAGCTCCTCCTTGAGCTCGGTTGCGTCACCTGCACGGTATCATCGGCACCTGCAAACTGGTTTTGGAAGTAATTTGTGAGTCACAGGGACTCAGCAATCTCACACCCTCGCGATCAAGACTATTTAACCTTATGGGTAGGGGAAGGTATGAGGTGGAGCTGCAGCAAGCACTAGCATATATGGTGGCTAACATACGCAAATGAGAGCGAGAAGAGAAGGCAAAGCACGGTCGAGAACTAGAAGTGATCAAGAAGTGATCCTGAAACTACTTACGTTCAAGCATAACTCCAACACCGTGTTCACTTCCTGGACCCCGCCGAGAAGAGACCATCATGGCTACACACGCGGTTGATGCATTTTATTTAAGTTAAGATTCGGGTATTCTACAACTGGACATCAACAAATTCCCATCTGCCCATAACCGCGGGCACGGCTTTCGAAAGATCAAATCCCTGCAGGGGTGTCCCAACTTAGCCCATCACAAGCTCTCACGGTCAATGAAGGATATTCCTTCTCCCAGGACGGCCCGATCAGACTCGGAATCCCGGTTATAAGACATCTCGACAATGGTAAAACTAAACCAGCAAAGCCACCCAGATGTGCCGACAAATCCCGATAGGAGCTGCACATATATCGTTCTCAGGGCACACCGGATGAGCCAGACGTCGGGTTGGCATAGACCCTGGTTGCCCAGGGGGCGCCGGACATCGCTCAGGTTGGACCAACACTTAGAGAAGCACTGGCCCGGGGGAGTTAAAATAAAGATGACCCTTGAGTCTGCAGAATCCAAGGGAAAGAAAAGGCTAGGTGGCAAATGGTAAAACCAATGTTGGGCCTTGCTGGAGGAGTTTTATTCAAGGCGAACTGTCAAGGGGTTCCCATTATAACCCAACCATGTAAGGAACGCAAAATCAAGGAACATAACACCGGTATGACGGAAACTAGGGCGGCAAGAGTGGAACAAAACACCAGGCATAAGGCCGAGCCTTCCACCCTTTACCAAGTGTATAGATGCATTAACAAAATAAGAGATATTATGATATCCCAACAAATATCCATGTTCCAACATAGAACAAACTCCATCTTCACCTGCAACTAACAACGCTATAAGAGGGGTTGAGCAAAGCGATAACATAGCCAAACAACGGTTTGCTAGGACAAGGTGGGTTAGAGGTTTGACATGGCAACATGGGAGGCATGATATAGCAAGTGGTAGGTATCGTGGCATAGGCATAGCAATAGAGCGAGCATCTAGCAAGCAAAGATAGAAGTGATTTCGAGGGTATGGTCATCTTGCCTGCAAAGTTCTCCGAGTTGCCGTAAGCTTGATCCTCGTAAACGTTCTCAACAGGTTCCTCGATCACGTACTCGTCTCCCAGCTCTACCCAAGGAAAGAACACAAGCAAAGGAAACAACAATCAACCATGGTGCAATGCGCAAGCAACATGATGCAAAACATGGCATGGTATGCGGGATGTGATATACGATGCATATGCATGTTTCGGAAAGGAAAGATTGAATCAGGCCTCAACTTGGAAAACCAAGAGTACCTCTGGAAAGATGAGTTGATTTCGGTCGAAATTGATATAAAGATCACCGGAATCGGATGCACGGTTTGCAAATGACAAGCGAAACAAATATGGCACCGATCTGCGATTAACAGCACAAGGTCATCTAAATGCATCAAGAAAAACAAGCTACTGCACTCTAACGTAATAACAAAGCACATGGCAGTGATCCACTCAAGATGCTTGACAAAAGATGAACACTGAGCTACGGCTAAATCACACAATAGCAGGTTCAAACAAGCATGGCAAAAGTGCAAAAGATATCAGGTTCACAGACTTAGTGAAAATAATAACATGTCAGGATTAACATCAGGAAGAAATGTTTAGACCAAGATAACAACATGCTACAGGAACATATAACAAAAGTCCCTTACTGACCATAAGCCAAAAGGGATCAGAAAATACAATGGCAACCATGTGAACATAGCAAGTTTCGTTAACAGATTCAGACTTAGCAGAAAACTGGAACATGGCAAAACAGAATTACGTAGGCATGTTTGCGAGCTCGATGCACTCACCACAAGGCATTGCATGACAAACTAAGCATACACCCAGAAAGAAGACATGATAAATAAGAAAACCATGGCAAGAACACTCTCATAGCATGCATGGAACAACTACAACAACCTCGGCAAAATTGATTAACACATAAACAATCTGCCAGGAACATTTTATAGCGAAAGTAGAGCAAGATTGAGTCATGCTAGGGTACTCCATAATTGCAAACAAAGACATGGATGGATAGATCATAACAATATCTCAAAATCTTCCTTACTGAGCATGCTCAAAAGAGGCATGGATCACTCTGTAGCAACATGAATACATGGCATAAAAATATCATCAGGAAAATGACTTAGAAGAATTCTAAGTTCCTGAAATCAACAACATCACAAGATCTACTTTGCATGCTTGTTCTAGTCACCACATTGCTCACAAAAATACACGGCATACACCCCTGTAAAGATGGCATGGCATATAACAAAACACATGTAGAGCTCAAGTCCATAGGAGGCACACATTAAACATGGCAAAAATGACAAATGTCCAATCTCTGTTAAGAATCTGAAGCTAACATTACATAGAACTCTTGCAACAGCATTTAGGGCATCAAGATGAACTCAAATGAACATGGTGCAATGGAATGAAATGAAGAGGACATCGAGACGAACAATTTTATAGCTCATATGCATGAGACGGAGCTGCGGGCATGGAGTTATGATGCAATGAACAGGGGCACACATTATGTGGATTTGAGGACTTGGTCGTTTCAAAAAAAACAAATGAGCGTGTTTTAGTTACGCAATGCTCAGGGCGGCGGGTAACAGGGCTTCTCACCCGCGTGGCCTTGGGCCGGAGAGAGACGGAGCTGGGCTGGGTGGTTGCCGCAGCCCACGCACGTGCGTGCAACACGAGCGGGCAGCGTCGCGAGCCCCGGCGAGGAGCGGGCGGCGGACGGCTTGAACGGGGCGAGGCCTGGCCGCCGGTGATGGATCCCGGCAGATCCGGCGAGGAGGTGGCCGGGGCAGCCAGATCCGGCACTGCGGGGAGGCGCGGGCGTGGTTGGTGGCGGGGATCCCGCGGGCGACGCGCGCATGGGATGCGGCAGCGGCGGAGTCGCTGGTTGCCGGCGAGGGGCGACGCCGGCAGAGGAAGGGCGGCGGCTTGACGGAGGCTCGGGCGCCCGGGGCGCGCGGGCGCCTGCTGGAGGCGGCGACAGTTGGATGGCGGCCCGACTCGGGCTCGGGGAGGGCCGGACCTGGGCTCCCTCGGGCCGCGCGGGCGACGCGGTGGAGGAGGCGGCGGCGGGGACACATGGCGTGATAGGATAGGCCGAGGGCGGCGGCGGAGGCGACGTGGCGCGATGCCATTGGCTGGAGCGACGTGGAGGGGCGCGGTGGACATGTCCGGCGCGGTGAGGACGCGTCCGGTGGCGCGGGGAAGGTGGGATCTAGGGTTTGGACTGCGAATTTTCGGAGGAGACACATATATATAGGTAGAGGGAGCTAGGAGTGTCCAAATTGAGCATGGTTTTCAGCCACGCGATCATGATCGAACGACCGAGATGATGGAAGGGGTTTAGGTGGGTTTTGGGCCACTTTGGAGAGGTGTTGGGCTACAACACACACGAGGCCTTCACGGTTCCTCGGTTAACCGTTGGAGTATCAAACGAAGTCCAAACGGCATGAAACTTGATAGGCGGTCTACCGGTAGTGAACCAAGGCCGCTAGACAAGTCTCGGTCCAATCCGAGAACGTCTAACACCCGCACACGAAAAGAGACAAAAGAGGATGCCGGAGGACATAGGAACGCCGGATTGCAAAATGGACAACAGGGAAAATGTTCAGATGCATGAGACGAACATGTATGCAAATGCGATGCACATGATGACATGATATGAAATGCATGAAACACAAGCAAATGACAAGGCAACAACAGCGAATAACTAGAAGACACATGGCACATCGGTCTCGGGGCGTCACAACACTCCACCACTACGAGAGGATCTCGTCCCGAGATCTAGAATGGCACCGGAGGGAAAAGGAAGAGGACGATAAGAGATAAAACTAAGTTGCTTCTTTGACAAACGAGTGAAACCAAAGAACCTTTAGAGGTTGAACAAATTGAAAGAAAGAATACAATGAAGAATAACAATGTTGAAAGCACTCCGGTTGAAAAGAGATGCAAGACTTGATAGGATGAAAAGGACTTGAGCAGAGGACACAACACTCCGGTTAAATTGATAAGCATGAAAATAACACGGTCCTCACCATTCGAGCTGATGAGAGAAAAGAGGAACATCACAATGCCTCCGGAACAGAAATAAGAATGGAATGGAATGAACGAAGGGAAACAAGATCTTGAGAGAGAACGCTTACAACAAATGCTGGAACGGAGTTGTTGGATTATCAACAACGAAAAAAAGGATAATCTTGATATGGACTTATAGAAGACATCTCAAAATTATGAGGTGACAACTTGCCACTCACGGAAAAGATTTGATTGTGAGCTAGAAAAAAAATAGAAATCTTCTTCCGCCGAGGTGATAAGGATAAGACTTGGATCATAGATAAACACCACAAAGACCAACATTCCCAAAGGAAGGCTTTTAGATGAAACATGACACAAGATAACTCCAACGAAGAGATTGGTGGATTTAAAATATCTCATTGTTGACAACATGTAAATCATGAAACACGAGCTCAAATTGTCAAGAATGGCATAACACCACTTCAAAAGATAAGGTAGAAAGAATTGCACTTCGGATTACAAGATGAAGAAAACTTGAGCTCCTCTGAAAAGAATCTCAATGAACACTTCGAGAATGAATTAAATCCTTGATGAACCCTCATGTAGAGCCTCCATGAAGAACTCCGGTAACAAAATGCTGATAAAAAGAAAGAGAATTTGAAAACACAAGGTGAAGCCTTGTGATGATTTATATGTATCTTCGTGATGATATAATTGAGAGAGGTTGGAACTCCGGGAAAAGAAAGATGAAACAATTGAAACCGAGAACTTGATGAGCCTCCGGAATAAGGAATTGAATTTACTTGATGAAACAAGAATAAGAATTACATTATGCTTATCCTTCACCAATTAAATTGATGACAAGCAAATGGATTTGACATACCACTTATTCTCGTAGAAAGGATTAAGATAGATATAGCACAAACTTGAGAAGGTCTTCGATGAACCACCAGTAGGATTGGAACAACGAATAAATTGATATGATAACAAAGGAAGAGAAATCTTGAACGAACCATCGTAAGAATTGAAAAACGAATGAAGTAAAGGGATGAATCACTGGTAAGAATTGGAAAATGGATGAAGAAAAGATAAAGAAACACCGGGAAGAATTAGCAAAAAAACGAAGATGCTTGAGAGAATTTAGATACATGATAACAAAGAGATGACGAGCTCATTAGAGAACACTTGAATGAAGCACCGGTAAGATTTAGAGAATGATAGCTGAAAGCTGGAATGGATAATCCCGAAATGATGGCCTTCGGATGAACAAACTGAGAGACTCTTGAAATGCTCCGGATGGATGAAAAGAATTCCCACAATCAAAACAATTATGAGAGGATGGCCTCAAACTAGAACCACGAATCTCTGACAGAACGGATAAGATATGGAGGAAAAACTCTTCTTCGGTCTTCAAAATCTGAGAATGACGACGAGAAACACCACCAAGAATTGTTGAGGCACTCCGGAATTAAAATTGGAAAGGCTGAACCAACGATGAAAAGAATTTGACCGATCTTGGAGAAACACATATGACTAATGATAATTCATTCTTACGTCAAACTTGGAAAATAATTTGAGAAGCTATGGTAAAATAGAAGAGTCAGGTAAGACCCTGGAAAAAGACCTGTGGGTTAGGACCCACTCAAAAGAAACACCGTTGAACAATTTAAAAGAGAGATTGCGTCGGTTGAATTAAATGACTTGAATGAGATAACAACCTCAAAAGAACTTGAACGAATTGAGAATGAACACTAGCATCTTCTGAGATATCTTCAGCACTCCGGAACACATGAATAGCGAGAAGTGGATGATTATGAGGTGCACCAGTCATGGGAAAGGCATTTGAAACGAGGAGAAGGGATATGATCAACAAAGCTTGACGTGAATCCACCGGAGAAGAAAAAGAATGACGAATGATGAACTAGAAGCTCCGTTAGAATCTCCACGATAAATCACCGGATCGAAACTTGAAAGAAAAGGATGAAGAGACTTCACATGAATAAAATGGATAGTTGATTTAGAAATCTGATTCCTTGAAAAAAAAGGGGGGGGGGGGGGGGGAAAACAAAGACAACTTGGGACGTATGAAACAAACAACGTTGAGAAGAACTGATAATTGATCTTGCCGATGTTGAAATGATCGGATCCACTTGAAGAGAAACACGTCAGTTGAAAAAGAATTAACATGACAACCTCGACGATCATGAAGGATTAGCATTCACATAGGAACATGAGAACACCGCTTAGGAAAGGTATGGAATCAACACTTGACATCGAAGCAACTCGAATACCACAATCAAAACAAGACAAAGGATTGGCTTGCAGACTAAGCCGGAACAAACATATGATAGAGATTTTGTCCGAAGTTTTCCTGGTGGGGCCCACACGGGCTCGATCGTACAGCACCATCATGTACAAGGTAGTGCACATGACATACAAAGTGTCCCCGAGTCAGCATAGCCAAGGACTCTTTAAGACACAATGAGACCATTGTAAAACCAACCGTGGATAGGCGGACCACTAGACGTCGAACCCCAATCTCATATCATACATCTGTCGGAAAAATATCCTAGGAGCTACTTGAATTCCCACTTATAAACTCCTGAAACTTTCCGGTTATGCAATCAGGTGTTGGGGATACAGGGGAAGCATAATATCTCACCCAAAACTAGCAAATCCTACATCCAGATTTATCCATCCTTCAACACATAACCAAGAAACCTTCGGAAATCGTTTACCTCAACCTTCGAAAAGCATCCGTTATACGAGTTATGGCAATACTCCCGAACTCCTGCCCCAGTACTGGGTGGCGTCGAGGTTATCTCACCAACAACTGCATAAAAGAGATTTTCGATGTCGGCGAAACTCAGGTATTCCAGAACTGCAACGATAAAATTGTGACGACAACACCTCGGAGCTCAACTCCCCGGGACACTGCCACAACCCCTAAATGTCAGGAGGCACCAAGAACAATGTTCTCGTCACAAAGCCATTGGAACGATTCCAAGATACCCGCGTGATCCTAAAAAAATTACTGAAATTTGAGAAGAGAAGAGTCAAAACTCTACGTCAGGATGCCTCACCAGAGCGATGAAGGGACTGAGGAGTAAAAAGAATCCTACTCCAATATATATAATCCTAAAAGACTCAAAACATTTTTCTAGACTCAACAACGCCAGCGATTCGATCAAGCAGGGGGCTCCTAAGTCGGGGATGGCTCTGATACCAACTTGTAACACCCACGATGCAGCTATATCTCCCACGTGTCGGAGCACGACTTAGAGGCATAACCGCATTGTAGGCATGTCGCAAGAGGGGTAATCATTACACATCCCATGTACTGAATAAGAAGGAGGTACAGAGTTGGCTTACAATCGCCACTTCACACAATACATAAATATAGCATTACAACATCCAGAATACAAACAAGGTCCGAATACGGAACCAAAATAAAACAAGACTACCCCTAATGCAAAAGATCCCCGATCGCCCCGACTGGGCTCCACTACTGATCAACTGGAAACAAAACAACACAACGAACACGAACTTCATCGAGCTCCTCCTTGAGCTCAGTTGCGTCACCTGCACGGTATCATTGGCACCTGCAAACTGGTTTTGGAAATAATCTGTGAGTCACGGGGACTCAGCAATCTCACACCCTCGCGATCAAGACTATTTAAGCTTATGGGTAGGGGAAGGTATGAGGTGGAGCTGCAGCAAGCACTAGCATATATGGTGGCTAACATATGCAAATGAGAGCGAGAAGAGAAGGCAAAGCACGGCCGAGAACTAGAAGTGATTAAGAAGTGATCCTGAAACTACTTACGTTCAAGCATAACTCCAACACCGTGTTCACTTCCCGGACCCCGCCGAGAAGAGACCATCACGGCTACACACGCGGTTGATGCATTTTATTTAAGTTAAGATTCGGGTATTCTACAACTGGACATTAACAAATTCCCATCTACCCATAACCACGGTCACGGCTTTCGAAAGATCAAATCCCTGCAGGGGTGTCCCAACTTAGCCCATCACAAGCTCTCACAGTCAACGAAGGATATTCCTTCTCCCAGGAAGGCCTGATTAGACTCAGAATCCCGGTTACAAGACATCTCGACAATGGTAAAACTAAACCAGCAAAGCCACCCAGATGTGCTGACCAATCCCGATAGGAGCTGCACATATCTCGTTCTCAGGGCACACCGGATGAGCCAGACGTCGGGTTGGCATATAACAACATGTCAGGATTAACATCAGGAAGCAATGTTTAGAGCAAGATAACAACATGCTACAGGAACATATAACAAAAGTCCCTTACTGACCATAAGCCAAAAGGGATCAGAAAATATAATGGCAACCATGTGAACATAGCAAGTTTCGTTAACAGATACAGACTTAGCAGAAAACTGGAACATGGCAAAACAGAATTACGTAGGCATGTTTGTGAGCTCGATGCACTCACCACAAGGCATTGCATGACAGACTATGCATACACCCAGCAAGAAGACATGATAGATAAGCAAACCATGGCAAGAACACTCTCATAGCATGCATGGAACAACTACAACAACCTCGGCAAAATTGATTAACACATAAACAATCTGCCAGGAACATTTTATAGTGAAAGTAGAGCAAGATTGAGTCATGTTAGGGTACTCCATAATTGCAAACAAAGACATGGATGGATAGATCATAAAAATATCTCAAAATCTTCCTTACTGAGCATGCTCAAAAGAGACATGGATCACTCTGTAGCAACATGAATACATGGCATAAAAATATCATCAAGAAAATGACTTAGAAGAATTCTAGGTCCCTGAAATCATCAACATCACGAGAGCTACTTTGCATGCTTGTGCTAGTCACCACATTGCTCACAAAAATACATGGCATACACCCATGTAAAGATGGCATGGCATATAACAAAACACATGTAGAGCTCAAGTCCATAGGAGGCACACATTAAACATCGCAAAAATGACAAATGTCCAATCTCTGTTAAGAATCTGAAACTAACATTACATAGCACTCTTGCAACAGCATTTAGGGCATCAAGATGAACTCAAATGAACATGGTGTAATGGAATGAAATGAAGAGGACATCAAGACGAACAATTTGATAGCTCGTATGCATGAGACGGAGCTGTGGGCATGGAGTTATGATGCAATGAACAGGGGCACACATTATGAGGATTTGAGGACTTGGTCGTTTCGAAAAAAACAAATGAGCGCGTTTTAGTTACACAACGCTCAGGGCAGCGGGTAACAAGGCTTCTCACCCGCGTGGCCTTGGGCCGGAGAGAGACGGAGCTGGGCCGGTCAGAGCTGGGCCGGGTGGTTGCCGCAGCCCACGCACGCGCGTGCAACACGAGCGGGCAGCGTCGCGAGCCCCGGCGAGGAGCGGGCGGCGGACGGCTGGAACGGGGCGGGGCCTGGCCGCCGGTGACGGATCCCGGCAGATCCGGTGAGGAGGTGGCCGGGGCGGCCAGATCTGGCGCTGCGGGGAGGCGCGGGCGTGGTTGGCGGCGGGAATCCCGCGGGCGGTGCGCGCACGGGATGCGGCGGCGGCGGAGTCGCTGGATGCCGGCGAGGGGCGACGCCGGCAGAGGAAGGGAGGCGGCTTGACGGAGGCTCGAGCGCCCGGGGCGCGTGGGCGCCTGCGGGAGGCGGTGACGGTTGGACGGCGGCCCGACTCGGGCTCGGGGAGGGCCGGACCTGGGCTCCCTCGGGCCGCGCGGGCGACGCGGTGGAGGAGGCGGCGGCGGGGACACGTGGCGCGATACGATAGGCCGAGGGCGGTGGCGGGGACACGTGGCGTGACGCCATTGGTTGGAGCGACGTGGAGGGGCGCGGTGGACATGTCCGACGCGGTGAGGACGCGTCCGGTGGCGCGGGGAAGGTGGGATCTAGGGTTTGGACTGCGAATTTTCGGAGGAGACACATATATATAGGTAGAGGGAGCTAGGAGTGTCCAAATTGAGCATGGTTTTCGGCCACGCGATCGTGATCGAACGGCCGAGATGATGGAAGGGGTTTTGGTGGGTTTTGGGCCACTTTGGAGAGGAGTTGGGCTGCAACACACACGAGGCCTTCACGGTTCCTCGGTTAACTGTTGGAGTATCAAACGAAGTCCAAAGGCACGAAACTTGACAGGCGGTCTACCGGTAGTGAACCAAGGCTGCTAGACAAGTCTCGGTCCAATCCGAGAAAGTTTAACACCCGCACATGAAAAGAGACAAAAGAGGACGCCGGAGGACATAGGAACGCCGGATTGCAAAACGGACAACGGGGAAAATGCTCAAATGCATGAGACGAACATGTATGCAAATGCGATGCACATGATGACATGATATGAAATGCATGACACACAAGCAAATGACAAGGCAACAACAGCGAATAACTGGAAGACACCTGGCACATCGGTCTCGGGGCGTCACATTAAGCCTCCTTCTTTGCTTCTTTTATTGATACTCCCTCCTTCCATCTATGTAGGGCCTAATGTGTTTTTCAAGACCGCCTTTGACTATTGATAAGACTAATAATACATGAGATGTATAATGTGATAATTATATCATTGGAAGCTCCTTCACGTACGAATTTGACGGTATCCTTTGTGTAACTTGCATGTCATATATTATTGCTATAACACTTGGTCAAAGTTAGCCTCAAAAAACGATTAGGCCCTATATAGATGGAAGGAGGGAGTATGTAAGATTTGCTCACGCATTTGTTCAATTGCTTGTTTGCATCAGCTAGCCATACCAGGACTGTTTGCTTTGATTACTAGCTGTTCTTGACCTAACATTCTAACAGATCTTGTCAACGATTTAAACACTAAGGGCTGCTGTAGTGGGGGGGCTTGTCCAACTCATAGGTGACATAAAGGTTTTGGCTGTACACTAAAGTAGGCTCTCCAAGAGTACCTAGAGATCCAGTTCGAAGGTATGTCTAGTTTTTACATAGTGCACACATAGTAAATGCTCATTTCATTGTGTGCAAGTGCAAGAGATGTGGCATGTTTGATTATGTGGTGTTGTTTTGTTATAATCTCATCCTTTTGTGTTGTTCACAGACTGGAAAGTATGCATATTTATCTTCCAAGGAGACGAGTAACTGGTTTGTGTCACCTTGCAGAGGGGGTGCAATGAAGATAAGATTGAGGATTTCCAAGTACAAGATGTTAGGAAGGAGCCTTGCAAGAGAAGTAGGAGCAGCGCTGAGCCTGTTCAACCAATTAAGGTAAGTCATTGTATCCAACTCAACAGTTCAATTCCTTGTTTGTTTCAGGCATAGTTAATTTGCTCTTTTCAATTGCTTTATTTATCCTCAGTTAATGAGAGGCCCAAACAATGATGCTTGATGTTGGGTACTTGTATAACTATTAGTTGACATAATTAAAGGTCTTACCATTTAATTACTCTGGCGAAGTGTGCATGAAGCTTTGAAGTCTATTAACCAACTATTAGTGCATGAGGCTCACAATCTAGTTTATACTAGGCTAATGATTGCATAGCTTTGCTTGTTGTAGTAGGTTTGTATGAATCCCTCTGCTGTTCATTATGCTCCCTAAGACTTTAATTGAGCTACAGAATGACCAACTGCTTGCTTACTTATACGCAACATGCTGTCTAAATTTGTAACTTGTCTGTGTTTTGGATTTGGCCCCAACATCATGCTCCTCTGGTGGGCTAAGAGAGATTTATGTATGCAGGCTGCACAGACTACCTTTTTATAATTTTTAAAATATCACCTACTTATGCTTCATGATGTGTAACATTATTGTTAGTCATGTTTTGCCATGTACAAAATAGTTTGTCTTGCTCGCTTCACTGTTGTAACTATATTTTTGCCCTAGTCATGTGTACTTACAGAAATATTTCAGTATGAAGTGACATCAACACAAAGATCTCCGAGTAGTGCGGCATGGCCGTTACCGAATGACTATGGATTGGAATTGGAATGTGCTGATGTTCTCGACCATCAACTAGAGGTGGCAAGGCAACGTGTACATGATTCTCAACGTACAATCAACAAGTTGAGACTGGACATGCATGTATTAGATGCAGGAGTCAAAAAATGAAATAAGACACTGAGGTAACCACAAAGGAATTGGAGATTTTGCAGACTGAAATTTGTGCTATCTGAATCCGGCCAATCCTATTTTCTGAAGAGATTATAGTTCAAATGGTAAGTTCTGTTGATGCGTGTCCATGATGTATGAGCTTTATTTGTCCAGTGTATGTAATTTGCTGTTTGTGTACGCTTTAATATCACTGGTGCCGAACTATAATGCCAGTGGGTATATTCGGCTGTAATTTCTTTATTGTATAGTGTAGGATTATTCTATGTTTCTATCTTTAGTCTTTTTTGTATAGTGTATATTTTTTAGAGGCGATGGTATAGAGTAGGATAATTCTTGAATATGCTATATCGTTGAAATAGGGGCCAACACGCCCAAATATTTCCTGGACGCCATACAAACGAACAAACATGTGTAGTGAAAGCGGACCTTAATTGGGCTGGTCGAAATAATATTAAGTGGATCCCAAATGATGTGGCCCACCATAACAACGGCTCTTAGCAGGCCGTTAACAGGCCAAAAGCTCGATAGGGCCGTATAAATGGAAATGGCCTGCGGGCCTCTAGCAGGCCTAAATACATGTCAAGTTTGACTCGGCCCTTTTACTTTACGGGCCAGTAAGAGGCTGAAAGTGTTATGGGCCAGAGGAGGCCCAATTTGCAAACTAGGCTTTTAATAGGCCGAAAGTCGCATTGGGCTGAAATGATGCCGTGCGGAACATGGGCCCTTAGTGGACCTAAAGTCAAAGTTCCAACTGTTGTGTGGGCCATTAATAGGCCGAGAGACAAAATGGACTAGGAGTTGGCCCATTTACCGATTGGGACGGGGACAGGCCTAAAGTCGCAGCGGGCTATAATTGGCCCAACTGCAGAATGGATCGAGAAAAGGACGAAAGACGTTCCGGGCCATTAACGGGCTGGAACTGACGATGGGCTAGTAACAGGCCGAAAGAAGCTCAGGCCGCAATTGGGCCCAAAGATGTAGCGGGCCATTAACGGGCTTAAACTGACGATGGGCTGGAAATTGTCAAATCTAGAATGGGCCTTTGATGGGCCAATTCTGTGTAACTTGTATGGGTCGTGCTTGTAAATAGGCCTGACTGAAGTAGGCCGCTAATGGGCCGGTCCCGCTTATTGATATGTCTCCAACGTATCTACTTTTCCAAACACTTTTGCCCTTGTTTTGGTCTCTAACTTGCATGATTTGAATGGAACTAACCCGGACTGACATTGTTTTTAGCAGAACTACCAAGGTGTTATTTATGTGCGGGATCAAACGTTCTCGGAATGACCTGAAACTTCACGGAGACACTTTTGAGAAAATAAGAAAAATATCTACCAAAGATGAAGGCCAGGGGGCCCACCATCTTGCCACGAGGGTGGGGGCGCGCCCCCCTACCTCGTGGGCCCCCTGTTGCATCTCCAACTCCAACTCCACCTCCATATATTGAGTTTCGATGAGAAAAAAAATCAGAGAGAAGAAATCATCGCGTTTTACGATACGGAGCCGCTGCCAAGCCCTAAAACCTCTCGGGAGGGCTGATCTAGAGTCCGTTCGGGGCTTCGGAGAGGGGAATCTGTAGCCATCGTCATCATCAACCATCCTCCATCACCAATTTCATGATGCTCACCGCCATGCATGAGTAATTCCATCGTAAACTTGCTGGACGGTGATGGGTTGGATGGGATCTATCATGTAATCGAGTTAGTTTTGTTAGGGTTTGATCCCTAGTGTCCACTATGTTCTGAGATTGATGTTGCTATGACTTTGCTATTCTTAGTGCTTGTCACTAGAGCCCAAGTGTCATGATTTCAGATCTGAACCTATTATGTTTTCGTCAATATATGAGAGTTCTTGATCCTATCTTGCAATTCTATAGTCACCTATTATGTGTTATGATCCGTTAACCCCGAAGTGACAATAATCGGGATACTTACCGGTGATGACCGTAGTTTGAGGAGTTCATGTATTCACTATGTGTTAATGCTTTGTTCCGGTTCTCTATTAAAAGGAGGCCTTAATATCCCTTAGTTTCCGTAAGGACCCTGCTACCACGGGAGGGTAGGACAAAAGATGGCATGCAAGTTCTTTTCCATAAGCACGTATGACTATATTCGGAATACATGCCTACATTATATCAATGAACTGGAGCTAGTTCTGTGTCACCCTAGGTTATGATTGTTACATGATGAACCGCATCCGGCATAATTCTCCATCACCGATCCATTGCCTATGAGCTTTCCATATATTGTGCTTCACTTATTTACTTTTCTGTTGTTATTGCTATCATCACTACAAAATACCAAAAACATTACTTTTACTACCGTTACCTTTTGCTACTGTTATCACCACTATCATATTACTTTGCTACTAAATACTTTGCTGCAGATATTAAGTTTCCAGGTGTGGTTGAATTGACAACTCAGCTGCTAATACTTGAGAATATTCTTTGGATCCCCTTGTGTCGAATCAATAAATTTGGGTTGAATACTCTACCCTCAAAAACTGTTGCGATCCCCTATACTTGTGCGTTATCAAGACTATTTTCTGGCGCCGTTGCCGGGGAGCATAGCTCTATTCTTTGAGTCACTTGGGATATATATCTGCTTATCATTATGAAGAACTTGAGAGATCCAAAAACCAAGATCTATCCCTCAACTACGAGGGGAGGTAAAGAACTGCCATCTAGCTCTGCACTTGATTCACCTTATGTTATGAGTAAGTTTGCGACACCTACACCTGCTTCTGCTATTCGTTCTGATATGTCGCATGTTATTGATGATGCCACTTCTGCTATGCATGATACTTATTATGAAACTACCTCTATGCCTGATACTACTGTGCCACTTAGTGATTTTCTTGATGAACAACTTGCTAGGGCTACAGAAATTGAAAATATTGAATCTGATGATACTAATGAAAGTGATGATGAAGAACCACTTGCTATTCCTAAGGGTTATGTATTTGATCAAGATGCTTCTTTAGATATTTTAGCTTGCAGAAATAGAACTGAACTTAAAAAATTATTAGCTAAATGGAGTAAGCAATCTCTAAATGATAGAATGAAACCTGACCCTGCTTTGGCTACTTCACCTATCTTTGTTACTGATAAGGATTATGAATTCTCTGTTGATCCTGATATAATTACTTTGGTTGAATCTGATCCTTTTCATGGTTATGAATCTGAAACTGTTGTGGCACATCTTACTAAATTGAATGATATAGCTACCCTATTCACTAAAGATGAGAGAACTCGCTACTTTTATATCCTTAAAATATTTCCGCTCTCATTAAAGGGTGATGCTAAGATATGGTTTAATTCTCTTGATCCTGGTTGTGTGCGTAGTCCCCAGGATATGATTTATTACTTCTCTGTTAAATATTTCCTTGCTCATAAGAAACAAGCTGCTTTAAGGGATATATATAATTTTGTGCAGATTGAAGAAGAGAGTCTCCCACAAGCTTGGGGGAGGCTTCTCCAATTACTTAATGCTTTGCCTAATCATCCTCTTAAGAAAAATGAAATACTTGATATCTTTTATGATGGACTAACCGATGCCTCCAGAGATTACCTGGATAGTTGTGGTGGTTCTGTTTTCAGGGAAAGAACACCGGATGAAGCTGAAATTCTATTGAACAATGTGTTGACAAATGAAAATAATTGGACACCTCCGGAGCCAATTCCCGAGCCTATTCCTAAACCAACTCCGAAGAAGAGGGGTATTCTATTTCTCAGTCCTGAGGATATGCAAGAGGCAAAGAAATCTATGGAAGAAAAGGGTATTAAAACTGAAGATGTTAAGAATTTACCTCCTATTGAAGAAATACATGGTCTTAATTTACCGCCAGTTGAAGAAACATATAATCCAAATCCTTTACCTATTGAAGAAACTCATGGTCTTGATAACCCGACACAGGTAGTAAAGGTAAATTCTCTCTATAGATATGATAAAGCTGTAATCCCATTTACTAAATTTGATAGCCCATGCTTAGATGAGTTTGATAAATTTATGGCTAAGCAAGAAGATTTTAATGCTTATTTTGGTAGACAATTGAAATACAATTCAAATATGCTTGGACACTTGGGTGATTATATGGCTAATGTCAAAGGTGAACTTAAACTTATTAGTAAACATGCTTCTATGGTTACCACTCAAGTAGAACAAGTACTTAAAGCTCAAAATGATTTGCTCAATGAATTGAATAATAAGAATAATGATAACGTTGTTAGAGTGGCTACTAGAACTGGTAGAATGACTCAGGAACCTTTGTATCCTGAAGGCCACCCTAAGAGAATTGAGCAAGATTCTTAGAGAAATAATTTAGATGCACCTAGTTCTTCTAAAAAGAAGAAAAAGAAAAATGATAAGACTTTGCATGCTTCTAGTGAACCTATTGTTGAAACACGTGAGAATCCAAATGATATTTCTATTTCTGATGCTGAAACACAACCTGGTAATGAACCTGAAACTAGTGATAATGCTAATAATAATGTTCATGATGATGCTCAACCTAGTAATGATAATGATATAGAAATTGAACCAGCTCTTGATCTTGATAACCCACAATCAAAGAATCAACTTTATGATAAGAAAGACTTTGTTGCTAGGAAACATGGTAAAGAAAGAGAACCTTGGGTTCAGAAACCCATGCCCTTTCCTCCCAAACCATCCAAGAAAAATGATGATGAGGATTTTGAGCGCTTTGTTGAAATGATTAGACCTATCTTTTTGCGTATGCGATTAACTGATATGCTCAAAACTAATCCTTATGCTAAGTACATGAAAGATATTATTACAAATAAAAGAAATATACCGGAAGCTGAAATTTCCACCATGCTTGCTAATTATACTTTTAAGGGTGGAATACCAAAGAAACTTGGAGATCCAGGAGTACCCACTATACCATGCTCTATTAAAAGAAACTATGTTAAAACTGCTTTATGTGATCTTGGAGCCAGTGTTAGTGTTATGCCTCTCTCTTTATATCGTAGACTTGATTTGAATAAGTTGACACCTAATGAAATATCTTTGCAAATGGCTGATAAATCAACTGCTATACCTATCAGTATTTGTGAGGATGTGCCTGTTGTAGTTGCAAATGTTACTATTTTAACGGACTTTGTTATTCTTGATATTCCCGAGGACGATAGTATGTCTATTATTCTTGGAAGACCCTTTTTGAATACTGCAGGGGCTGTTATTGATTGCACTAAAGGCAATGTCACTTTTCATGTTAATGGCAATGAGCATACGGTACACTTCCCGAGGAAACAACATCAAGTTCATAGTATCAACTCTATTGGAAAAATTCCATCGATTATATTTGGAGGTTTTGAATTTCCTCTTCCTACTGTCAAGAAGAAATATGATATTCTTATTATTGGGGATGTGCATATCCCTGTTGAGGTAACATAGTGTTATTTGAAATTTCTTCGGTTCCATGTTATTCGGAATGAGTTCGTTAACAAGACTTGATCAACCTTGTTAGTGGATTCCTTTTGATGATCATGAGATAGATGAAACTAGAAGGCACAACTTTCTGTATCCCACTTTTACTTTATGTTATTTATATTAAATAAAATAAAAAAAATATTTTTCTGTTTGTTATCTAATTATCCGTGCAATATAAAAATACCTCGAAAATAAAAGTTCTCCAAATGCCCTGAAAATTAAATATGATTTTTTCTAGAATATTTGAGGATTTATGGAACTGAGAACAGACCAGGGGGGTCAACCACCTGCCCACGAGGGTGGAGGGCGTGCCCACCCCTTTAGGGCGCGCCCCCCTGCCTTGTGGGCCCACGGTGGCCCTCCTCCACTTTATTCCTGCACCCACACACTTCATCTTCCTCCTCCAAACAGGAAAAACCAGCTCAAACCCGAGTCCAAGCTCGTTTTGCTACCATTTTCGATCTCCTTGCTCAAAGCACCTCTCACAAAACTGCTTGGGGAGATTGTTCCTTGGTATGTGACTCCTCCATTGGTCCAATTAGTTTTTGTTCTAGTGCTTTATTCATTGCAAATTTTCGCTGCTTAGGTGACCTTGTTCTTGAGCTTGCATGTCAAATTTATATGGTCAAAAGTAGTTTTGATGCATGATATAGGCCCTAGGCACTTTTAGGAGTAGTTGCTATCAATATTATTGAGTTTGGTTTACTTTTATTTTGAAGTTACTAAAAAAATCAGAATTTTTCAGAGGAAGAAAAATGCTTAGGAAAATGTTCCAAGGTGGTTCTTCAAAGAAGCAAGGACCCAGGCTTGCAATGTGTGATGCTGATGAAGAGCCACCAAGAGACGCTCCAGTGCGTCCTTCTGAGTGGCCTTCTGAAAATTTTATGGATCAAGCGGGAATAAAAGAAGAATTCAACGCATATTTGCGTAACGCTGATCTCGTGAGCTTCGAGGAAGAGAAGTGCAGTCAGTATCATGAGCTCACTAGCTCCTTTGTGAGGAGGTTTGAATTTTCAACTTCACGTAATTCTCCAACTGTCCTGTTTGATCTTTATGATAAATCTTATACCATGGACTTAGAGGATTTTACCACTGCATGCAAACGTCCACACTGGGGTAGTATAAGGGATCCTCACAAATCTGAATTTAGAGATTTTCTTGTTGATATAACTGTGGGAGAATCTAGAGATATTACACAAGCTACCATAGGGAGCATTCACTTTCCTGACATACATTATTTTGCTCTCTTCATAGGTAGATGCATAAATGGTAAAGACGAGGCATGTCACGTGTGTGTGTCCCTGACCTTAGAATTCTTAGGAGTGCTGTGTTAGGAGACAAATCATATAATTTGGGAGCCATTATTGCACGTAGGTTGCATCTTAATAGACATAATGGAGATTTCTTTGGTGGAATTTATGCAACCCGCATAGCTAATTTTCTTGGTATAGATGTGCGCAAAGATGATATTGAATTACCTCCTGCCTATCCAGATTTTAATGCTATGGTTCACCACCAGTTTGTCAAGAGGAACGAATCACCTCTCCAGTATCGACTAATCTTTGACAGACGACGTGCTGTTCGTATTACTCTCCCTGTTCCTGCTTTCTTTGATTACCAGGCAAGAGGAGGATATACTATTACCAGAGAGGAGGCAGATGAGTACGAGAGGAGAGAGGAGGCTACTCGTCGCCACGCTGCAACTCAGCAGGCAATAGCTGCTGCATCACAGTACGACCCCAACAACTATTATTATGGATATCCGCCAGCCCAGCCGTGGCCATAGACCAACTTAGGCCAAAAGCCTAAGCTTGGGGGAGTATGTATTTCCCACCGACATTACATTTATACTCACACACTCATTGCTAGATGTCGGTGCTCATACTTTTTCATTGTATCATCCATGCTAGTTTAATTTCCCTTTTCTGCTTTCTTCTTGTGTGTTTAATAAACCTTAGAAAAAAACCAAAAAAATTAGTTGTAGTTTTTAATTAATTTACTTTCCATGCTTGTAGTAGTAATTAAAAAGAAAACCCAAAAAGATTTCCTGCTCTTCTTTTGCTTGTTGGGAGCTTTCCCGTGTAAATAGTTTTATTTCTTTTCTTTTCTTTGGGGGTCGATAGGAGAAGACCATGATTAAATTGTTGAAGTTGCTCTTATATGCATTATTGTTGATCTGACAAAAGAGCCCATATTTCCTTGTCTTCTTCTGTTTATTGAATGCTTGCAGATTCCAGCTTAGTCCAATGCACGTGCACTATTATTATTATTCACATCGTTCGGTCGTGCAAGTGAAAGGCGATTATGATGATATATGATGGACTGGCTGAGATGAGAAAAGCTGGTATGAACTCGACCTCTTTTGTTTTTGTAAATATGATTAGTTCATCGTTCCTGATTCAGCCTATTATGAATAAACATGTTTGCAATGACAACTAGAGATCATAGTTTCTTGTGCCATGCTTGATTAGCTATGAGTTATAATGGTTTACTTTGCGTGCTAACATGCTATTAAAATGGTTATGATGTGGTATGATAGGGTGGTATCCTCCTCTGGATGATTTAAGTGACTTTGACTTGGCACATGTTCACGCATGTAGTTGAAACAAAATCAACATAGCCTCCACGATATTTGTGTTCATGGTGGATTATATCCTACTCATGCTTGCATTCAGTGTTGATTAATTTTAATGCATGTTCATGACTGTTGTCGCTCTCTAGTTGGTCGCTTCCCAGTCTTTTGCTAGCCTTCACCTGTACTAAGCGGGAATATTGCGTGTGCATCCAAACTCCTTAAACCCCAAAGTTATTCCACATGAGTCCACTATACCTACCTATATACGGTATCTACCTGCCGTCCCAAGTAAATTTGTATGTGCCAAACTCTAAACCTTCAAATAAATATCTTGTTTCATATGCTCGAATAGCTCATGTATCAACTGGGGTTGTCTGTATCTTCCATGTTAGGCGGGTTATTCTCAAGAGGAGTGGACTCCGCTCCTCACTCACGAGATAAATGGCTGGTCACCGGGATGCCCAGTCCCATGCTTTATGCAAACTAAATCAAAATAATTGCAAACAAAACTCCCCTAGGACTCTTGTTAGTTGGAGGCACTCGTTGTTTCGAGCAAGCCATGGATTGATGCTTGTAGTGGAAGGGGGAGCATAAACTTTACCATCCTATTTGGGAACCGCCTATAATGTGTGTAGCATGGAATATATCGCCATCTCTTGGTTGTTATGTTGACAATGAAAGTATACCGCTCAAAATATTATTCACCTCTGTTTCAAAACCGAGCTCTGGCACCTCTACAAATCCCTGCTTCCCTCTGCGAAGGGCCTATCTATTTACTTTCATGTTGAGTCATCACCCTCTTATTAAAAAGCACCAGTTGGAGAGCATTGCTGTCATTTGCATTCATTACTATTAGTTTACATTGAGTATGACTTGACTGGATCTCTTTTACCATGAATTACAATGTCTAGTCAGTCTTTGGTCTTTAAAGGTGCTCTGCATTTATGTTTTGCGGTCTCAGAAAGGGCTAGCGAGATACCACCTTGTTATATCATATTATGATTGTTTTGAGAAAGTGTTGTCATCTGAGTTTTATTTTTATGGCTTGCTAGTTGATTATGCTATTGATATGAGTAACTTGAGACCTATGCATTATTGCGAATGTGGTTAGTTATAATCTTTGCTGAAAACTTGAATGCTAGCTTTACATATTTACAACAATAAGAGCAAACCGAGTCTGTAAAAGTTTTTCTTTATCACTTTCAGTTTATCAACTGAATTGCCTGAGGACAAGCAAAGGTTTAAGCTTGGGGGAGTTGATACGTCTCCAACGTATCTACTTCTCCAAACACTTTTGCCCTTGTTTTGGACTCTAACTTGCATGATTTGAATGGAACTAACCCGGATTGACGATGTTTTCAACAGAACTACCATGGTGTTATTTATGTGCAGGATCAAACGTTCTCGGAATGACCTGAAACTTCATGGAGACACTTTTCAGAAAATAAGAAAAATACCTGCCAAAGATGAAGGCCTGGGGGCCCACCATCTTGCCACGAGGGTGGGGGCGCGCCTGCCCCCCTAGGGCGCGCCCCCTACCTCGTGGGCCCCCTGTTGCGTCTCCGACTCCAACTCCACCTCCATATATTGAGTTTCGATGAGAAAAAAATCAGAGAGAAGAAATCATCGCGTTTTACGATATGGAGCCGCTGCCAAGCCCTAAAACCTCTTGGGAGGGCTGATCTGGAGTCCGTTCGGGGCTTCGGAGAGGGGAATCCATCGCCATTGTCATCATCAACCATCCTCCATCACCAATTTCATGATGCTCACCACCATGCATGAGTAATTCCATCATAGGCTTGCTGGACGGTGATGGGTTGGATGGGATCTATCATGTAATCGAGTTAGTTTTGTTAGGGTTTGATCCCTAGTGTCCACTATGTTCTGAGATTGATGTTGCTATGACTTTGCTATGCTTAATGTTAGTCACTAGGGCCCGAGTGCCATGATTTCAGATCTGAACCTATTATGTTTTCATCAATATATGAGAGTTCTTGATCCTATCTTGCAAGTCTATAGTCACCTATTATGTGTTATGATCCGTTAACCCCGAAGTGACAATAATCGGGATACTTACGGTGATGACCGTTATTTGAGGAGTTCATGTATTCACTGTGTGTTAATGCTTTGTTCCGGTTCTCTATTAAAAGGAGGCCTTAATATCCCTTATTTTCCGTAAGGACCCCGCTGCCACGGGAGGGTAGGACAAAAGATGTCATGCAAGTTCTTTTCCATAAGCATGTATGACTATATTCGGAATACATGCCTACATTATATCAATGAACTGGAGCTAGTTCTGTGTCACCCTAGGTTATGACTGTTACATGATGAACCGCATCTGACATAATTCTCCATCACCGATCCATTGCCTACGAGCTTTCCATATATTGTGCTTCGCTTATTTACTTTTCCGTTGTTATTGCTATCATCACTACAAAATACCAAAAACATTACTTTTACTAATGTTACCTTTTGCTACCATTATCACCACTATCATATTACTTTGCTACTAAATAATTTGCTACAGATATTAAGTTTCCAGGTGTGGTTGAATTGACAACTCAGCTGCTAATACTTGAGAATATTCTTTGGCTCCTCTTGTGTCGAATCAATAAATTTGGGTTGAATACTCTACCCTCGAAAATTGTTGCGATCCCCTATACTTGTGGGTTATCACTTATTTTGACAGCTGGCCTTTTAACCTGAATGGGCCACTATTGGACCGAGACACGTGTTGACGTATCATAGGTGCGTTCTGTCCATTCGCTGGATGACAACTGTCCGAACGCCGGGCCGACACGTGGATCTGCCGGCCAATGAGAATTTTACACGTGGAAAATCCCCATTGGTCCGCGTTGTTAACGGGTTATCGGATCCAAACCGAAACCCGATAGCTTAACGGCGACCCGTTACGGTGGATGCCATGTGTTGGTCACCCTTGACGAAAGCACTTCTATGACGCATGATTTATCGTCATGGAAGTGGACACTTCCGTGATGATAATTTTGGTAATGTCGTGGAACACTTGTATGACAGCACAGGTATGACTATCTTGATTCTGTCATAAAATCGTCATGGATGTACATGCATGACACAAAACATGACCTACTATGACAAACACGTATCATCACGGAAGTGTATTTTTTTGTAGTGAGAGGTAGCGTGCCGACGGTGATCACATCGACCTTGGAACCATTTTCGGTGCGCATCGTCACCTCATCCTTAGCCAATCTTCGTTTAATCCGTAGCCCCTGTTTCGAGTTGCAAATGTGAGCAATAGAACCAGTATCACATACCCAGGCGCTACTACAAGCATTAGTAAGGTACACATCAATAACATGTATACCAAATATACCTTTCACTTTGACATCCTTCTTATCCGCCAAATACTTGGGGCAGTTCCGCTTCCAGTGACCAGTCTCTTTGTAGTAGAAGCACTCAGTTTCAGGCTTAGGTCTAGACTTGGGCTTCTTCCCGGGAGCAGCAACTTGCTTGCTATTCTTCTTGAAGTTCCCCTTCTTTATTTTGCCCTTTTTGTTGAAACTAGTGGTCTTGTTAACCATCAACACTTGATGCTCCTTCTTGATTTCTACCTCCGCGGCCTTGAGCATTGCGAAGAGCTCGGGAACCGTCTTGTTCATCCCTTGCATATTATAGTTCATCATGAAGCCTTTATAGCTTGGTGGCAGTGATTAAAGAACTCTGTCAATGACACTATCCGAAAGATTAACTCTCAGCTGAGTTAAGTGGTTATGGTATCCAGACATTCTGAGTATGTGTTCACTGGCAGAACTGTTCTCCTCCATTTTGCAGCTATAGAACTTGTTGGAGACTTCATATCTCTCAACTCGGGCATTTTCTTGAAATATTAACTTCAACTCCTAGAAAATCTCATATGCTCCATGACGTTCAAAACGTCTTTGAAGTCCCGATTCTAAGCCGTAAAGCATGGCACACTGAACTATCGAGTAGTCATCAGATTTAGCTTGCCAGACGTTCATAACGTCCAGAGTTGATCATGCAGCAGGCCTTGCACGTGGCGATGCATCAAGGACGTAATTCTTCTATGCAGCAACGAGGATAATCCTCAAGTTACGGACTCAGTCTGTGTATTTGCTACCATCATCTTTCAACTTAGCTTCCTCTAGGAACACATTAAAATTCAAGGGAACGGTAGCACGGGCCATCGATCAACAACATAGATATGCAAAAAAAAACTATCAGGACTAAGTTCATGATAAATTTAAGTTCAATTAATCATATTACTTAAGAACTCCCACTTAGATAGACATCCCTCGAGTCATCTAAATGATCACGTGATCCATATCAACTAAACCATGTCCGATCATCACGTGAGATGGAGTAGTTTTCAATGGTGAACATCTCTATGTTGATCATATCTACTATATGATTCACGTTCGACCTTTCGGTCTCAGTGTTCCGAGGCCATGTCTGTACATGCTAGGCTCGTCAAGTTTAAACCGAATATTCTGCACGTGCAAAACTGTCTTGCACCCATTGTATGTGAACGTAGAGCTTATCACACCCGATCATCATGTGGTGTCTCGGCGAACTGTCGCAACGATGCATACTCAGGGAGAACACTTATACCTTGAAATTAAGTGATGGATCATCTTATAATGCTACCGTCGTACTAGGCAAAATAAGATGCATAAAAGATAAACATCACATGCAATCAAAATATGTGACAAGATATGGCCATCATCATCTTGTGCCTTTGATATCCATCTCCAAAGCACCGTCATGATCTCCATCGTCACCGGCTTGGCACCTTGATCTCCATCGTAGCGTCATTTTCATCTCGCCAACTATTGCTTCTACAACTATTGCTAATGCATAGTGATAAAGTAAAGCAATTACATGGCGATTGCATTTCATACAATAAAGCGACAGCCATAAGGCTCCAGCCAGTTGCCGGTAACTTTTACAAAACATGATCATCTCATACAATAACATATATCACATCATGCCTTGACCATATCACATCACAACATGGCCTACAAAAACAAGTTAGACGCCCTCTACTTTGTTGCAAGTTTTATGTGGCTGCTACGGGCTTCTAGTAAGAACCGTTCTTACCTACGCATCAAAACCACAACGATTTTTCGTCAAGTGTGTTGTTTTAACCTTTAACAAGGACCGACCGTAGTCAAATTTGGAGAAACAGACACCCGCCAACCACCTTTATGCAAAACAAGTTGCATGTCTGTCGGTGGAACCGGTCTCATGAACGTGGTCATGTAAGGTTGGTCTGGGCCGCTTCATCCAACAATACCGCCGAATCAAAATAAGACGTTGGTGGTAAGCAATATGACTATGATCGCCCACAACTCTTTGTATTCTACTCATGCATATAATCTACGCATAGACCTGGCTCGGATGCCACTGTTGGGTACATATCATGCAATGTCAAAAAAATTCCTATGATCACGCAAGATCTATCTAGGAGATGCATAGCAACGAGAGGGGGAGAGTGTGTCCACGTACCCTCGTAGAACGAAAGTGGAAGCGTTAGCTTAACGCAGTTGATGTAGTCGAACGTCTTCGCGATCCAACCGATCAAGCACCGAACGTACGTCACCTCCGAGTTCTGCACACATTCAGCTCGATACGTCCCTCGAACTCTTAATCCAGCAAAGTGTTGAGGGAGAGTTCCGTTAGCACGACGACGTGGTGACGGTGATGGTGATGTGATCCGCGCAGGGCTTCGCCTAAGCACTACGACAATATGACCAGATGAGTAAACTGTGGAGGGGGGCACCGCACACGGCTAAGAGAACAATTGATGTTCTTTGGGGTGCCCCCTGCCCCTGTATATAAAAGAGGAGAGGGAGGAGGCCGGCCCTAGGGGCGCGCCATGGGGGGTAACTGACTAGGACTCCTAGTCCTAGTCGTCCCCTTCCTTTCTTTCGAAGGGGAAAAAGGGAAGGAGAGGGAGAGGGAGAAGGAAAGGGGGGCACGCCCCCTCCCCTTGTCCAATTCGGACTGCCCATGGGGGGGCACGCGCCACCCCTTGTGGGCTGCCCTCTCTCTCCCCTATGGCCCATGTTGTCCCATTACTTTCCCAGGGGGGTTCCAGCAACCCCTCGGTACTTCGATAAATATCTGAAACACTCTGAAACCATTCCGGTGTCCGAATACTATCGTCCAATATATCAATCTTTACCTCTCGACCATTTTGAGACTCCTCGTCATGTCCGTGATCTCATCTGGGACTGCGAACAATTTTCGGTCACCAAAACACATAACTCATAATACAAATCGTCATCGAACGTTAAGCGTGCGGACCCTACGGGTTCGAGAACTATGTAGACATGACCGAGACACATCTCCGATCAATAACCAACAACGGAACCTGGATGCTCATATTGGCTCCTACATATTCTACGAAGATCTTTATCGGTCAAACCGTAATGACAACATGCGTCATTCCCTTTGTCATCGGTATGTTACTTGCCCGAGATTCGATCGTCGGTATCCTCATACCTAGTTCAATCTCATTACCGACAAGTCTCTTTACTCATTCCCTAATGCATCATCCCGTAACTAACTCATTAGTCACTTTGCTTGCAAGGCTTGTCATGATGTGCATTATCGAGAGGGCCCAGAGAATCCTCTCCGATACTCGGAGTGAAATATCCTAATCTCGACTATGCCAACCCAACAAACACCTTCGAAGACACCTGTAGAGCATCTTTATAATCACCCAGTTACATTGTGACATTTGATAGCTCACAAGGTATTCCTCCAGTATTCGGGAGTTACATAATCTCATAGTCAAAGGAATATGTATATGTCATGAAGAAAGCAATAGCAATAAAACTTAACGATCATTATGCTAAGCTAACGAATGGGTCTTGTCCATCACATCATTCTCCTAATGATGTGATCATGTTCATCAAATGACAACACATGTCTATGGTCAGGAAACTTAACCATCTTTGATTAACGAGCTAGTCAAGTAGAGGCATACTAGGGACACTTTGTTTTGTCTATGTATTCACACATGTATCAAGTTTTCGGTTAATACAATTCTAGCACGAATAATAAACATTTATCATGATATAAGGAAATATAAATAACAACTTTATGATTGCCTCCAGGGCATATTTCTTTCAGGTAGATCATAGCTTATATCCTTCGGATATCATCAACTTCATTTTGTCTAGCCATCACCCAGATTTAAGCTCAGAGACCATCTTACTACTTTGTGGAATATTTGGAAAACTAGAAGTGATCTTTATTTAATAAGAAAAATTGGAGTCCAATGCAGGTTATATACGCTACCGAATCAATGCTTAATGCAGGTGCATTGGAGGATGAGTTGGAAGACAAGAGGATTGCTATTATGGAAGCCAATAGCAATGATATTGACAGGGAGCTGAATTTTCGTCATGTAGGTTTCTTAGCATGTATGATGATGCATACGATCCTATAGTTAGCCAAGATAAAGCATCTTTTGGAGTATTTCTAAGGGACGAATCAAGGAATCATTCCATATTTATTCAAGGTGTTGCTAGGAATGTTTGTTCTATTCTGCAGGCTGAAGCACTTGGGCTTCTTCTGGCGGCCGAAATTGTCAAATATTTGAATTGGAGCTCTGTCTATTTCCTATCTGATTGCAGGGCTTTAGTGGAGGTGGTGAAAGCAAAGGATCTGATTTGAAATCCAGACATTGGAACTTACGACCTACTCTTGCTGATTACTTCAATCTGCTTTCTGGTCTTTGCTTGTTACAGGATTGAGCACATTCCAAGAATCAACAATCCGATGGTTCATAATCTTGCAAAAAAAAGGCATACTTTTCTAAATCTCTTTCTAGTTATAGCTTTCTTTGCAGTAAAGGACCAAGATGTAACTACAAAATGGCTCTTGAGGCCATTTCTTTTCCTTGAGGGAACTTAAATCTCTGTACATTGCCTTGGATGCTAATAATAAAACCTGGAACCCTCTTTCGAGGGTTGTTGTTTGCCAAAAAAAAAACTGGGCATGCGAGTACAATTATTTTTTTGAGACAAATGCGGGTAGAAATGATCCATGTCTGATCTACTACACGGGTAGCAGAAAGAAGAAGGATGGCAACGAGACATGAAGAGCAGAACCGGCCCGGGTATTTCTCGGTTAAATCATCTTTCTCCAGCTGTTTCTCCTGCTGCAGCGCGGTGGACTGCACTGCAGCGACTGCCGACCCGGCCCCCAAAATGTAGGCGGGCCGGACCCGACCAAAATGCCCCATTCGCCGCGCTCCACGCGGACGCGATCACCACGCAGTCACGCACCGCTCCCCGTGCCCGCCCGCTGCCGTGCCCGTGCCCCCTTCCTTTCCTTTCCTTTCCTTCCTTCTTTTCTTTCCCCCTCTCCCTCCGTCCGCCCCCGCTTTTACACCGCCTCCCCCACCTTCCTTCCCCCCTCGCTCTCCTCCCTCGCCACCCCCCAGAACCAGATCGCCGACGCGACCGGAGCAATGGCGGCGGGGTACCGGGCGGAGGACGACTACGACTACCTCTTCAAGGTCGTCCTCATCGGCGACTCCGGCGTCGGCAAGTCCAACCTGCTCTCCCGCTTCACCCGCAACGAGTTCAGCCTCGAGTCCAAGTCCACCATCGGGGTCGAGTTCGCCACCCGCTCCCTCCAGGTCGACGGCAAGGTCGTCAAGGCCCAGATTTGGGACACCGCCGGCCAGGAACGGTACGCGCCACCTCACTCCCCCCATTCCTGCCCTCCCCCTCTTCCCCGCCTGCTCGGCAGCAGGCAGATCTGCGCTCCCTCGCGGCCGTATGTAGATCTGTCATCTGTGCTTGTCTTCATGGTTACTCCGGTCACATCCCGACGCATGCGTGCTTCCCCTTCAAGTGTGCGTGTCTGCTGTGGAGCTTTTGCTGGTTGGATCTCGCTGCCGAATTATGATGCGTGCTGGCGCGGCAACGTGGTGGAGTGTCGGGGGAGGTTCAGTCAGTCCTGCCAATGGATCATAGCATCGGCTGCTTGCTTACGAATCAGTAAGCAGGGACTCTACTGGGGAGTGGCTGTACGATTTGGGACTTGTACAGCTAGAATCGCATGATCTGTTTGGTGCTGTTTCCGGTGATGATTTGGTCATGGAAATGCCCACCTTGTAGATTTAGCTCACTACACTCTGATCTTGGTAGTCTATAGGATTATTACTCTGTGTGGTTTTATCTTGCCACTGCAGTGAAGATCAGGGTTTCAACGGCAACAGAGTTAGTTCTGGTATTTTGGTAGTAATGATTTCTGTTCTGGAAGTCCACGTAACTTACAAAGCACGTCATATCATGATACTATATTGCGTGCATATCTGGTTTCTGGTTGATGCATGGTTGGTATGCTAGCTCCAGGTTAGAATCTTCCTTAGCACTCCATTTTTAGAAGTGATGCTTATTGTTGGTTGGGGTCTTCTAAAGAACAAATAATAAAAATCATTGCTTTGTGAACTGGTTGTTAGGCTGCCTTACCTCCTTTTGAAGATAGAGGCCTTTACCTATCTGCACCCAGAAATCCATGTTTGTTTTGTCCTTATTTTTTCCATTATACTTTTTTTTGTCTCTAATTTTACTAATTTTAGAATTATACATGGGTGGGAAGCTTGACAATGGTTTAATGGTCTACTACTTATCATATTTCGTCCTTAGATATTGGCTCCTGTCCTTTTTCTCAACTAACCTGCTGTTTGTGATTAGAAATGCAAGCTGTATTCATCATGCGCTCACGTAATTGTTACAATTCTCAGTTGGATACTTGGAAATGTTGAGCCATGTATCCATGCACCTATATTCTTGTCTCAATTGTTTCCGAAATTTGGTAGTATTGCACATCGGCAAGACGGCAACGATGATTATTAGCACCATGATATATGTTGTTACACTCTGCATTTTTTGGGACCGCAACCAATGAAAATCGCAGTAGCAGAGTGGAGCATTTTGCCCATTGTTCCAAATACTGGCCAGTTAATTGCTACTCGGTTGGTCACCGAATAGCCGATTAACTGGCCAATCACCTATATTATCCCTTATTGTCACCTGACCGATATCGTACCAGTTGCCCATATCCTGAACAATGATTTTGCCTAATCAAGGCTATGATATAGTAAAATTTGTGTTGGCTCATATTTGTATGGGTTAATGCTACTACTCTAGTAGTAACATGGAACTGACTAAGCAGAAATTTGCTATTGGAAGGACTATCAATAGTCCAGAATTGTGAAAAATGTGCCCTAGAAAAAAAAATAGTTTGAGGCTCACCTGAATTATGCTCATAGTACTGGAATTTTCATGCTATTTAGTTCTTGTTGGGGCACCCTGTACTCCATGTGGGGTTGGACTGGAGTTAGACAGCCGATAGGTTAGTTGGCATTACTGTATAAAGTCTACATCACCAATGCACGGAATCATGTGGTTTGTAATCCTTAAGTATCTAATCCCAGTTTTTCTTTATATGAATGCCTTTGATGATATTTTGGCGTGTAATTGTATGCATCTGGAATAATATAGGCCTGATGATAGTTCTGAAGTCGATGTAGTTAAGCAATAGTGGTACAGTAAGTTTCATTTGAGTGTTCCTCGCCAAAATTGGATCAGGATTGAGGCTCTGTGTCCACCTTCCTGTTAATTGTGTTGCTCAGGCCTGTGGATAAGCAACCCTGCCAGTGAACAGACTACATCCCATCAATTAAAGCTTGAATTATCCATGTTGGAGACACATGATTGTAAAGTTACCACGAACTTTTAACCTCTTGGTGAACTACTTTAGGATTCTTGATTGGTAGTGAATTCTCTTGTTTTTCACAATGTTGTCTTTTCGGTTCACATCTGCCTTAACTTACTACATTTCATTTCTGTTCTGAATCCTGCCGCAGGTACCGTGCTATTACTAGCGCATACTACCGTGGTGCTGTAGGAGCGTTGCTTGTCTACGACGTCACCCGGCACGCAACCTTCGAGAATGCAGAGCGCTGGCTGAAGGAACTGAGGGACCATACGGATCCGAACATAGTTGTCATGCTTGTTGGCAACAAGTCTGATCTCCGCCATCTCGTGGCCGTCCCAACCGACGAAGGGAAGGCCTTTGCAGAGAGGGAGTCACTCTATTTCATGGAGACCTCTGCGCTCGAGTCGACCAATGTTGAGGACGCTTTTGCGGAGGTCTTGAAACAGATTTACCGCATCGTGAGCAAGAGGGCGGTCGAGGCGGGCGAAGACTCGGCCGCTGGCCCTGGCAAGGGTGAGAAGATCAACATGAAGGACGATGTCTCGGCGGTGAAGAAGGGCGGGTGCTGCTCTAGCTGAGGCGCCATGCTGTATTTTTTGTTGCTGAGCTTTTGTGACGTGGCCTTTGCAGCGACCGGGAATTATTAGTAGCAGTAGTAGCAAGTATTATTATTATTATGATGATGTTACCTAGAGAAGTTGAAGTTTGTTGCTGAACCGAGAAGTTTGTCTAGATGAGGTGAGACCTTCCTTCATATTGTTGTATCGTCTTTGCGGCAATCGGCATGGTGGGGTATTGTTTTTCAGGTCATTGCATTGCAACCGTGCTTTAACTTTTCAACTTGATTGAAATTTGCTTCATGTTTGCCGATCGCCGATTCCTCACAAACGCAAGGGAATTGTTAACCGGAATGTGCATTGGATAACGCAATGCGTACAGTTTCGACAATCAAATGCAGTGTCATTTCTCATTTGGCTGGTGTGTGATTGCATGAATGTTCAAAGTATGTACTTTAACTAGTTTTGGCAGTGCTTCGACTACTAAGAGCAACTCCAACCAGGCGGACGGGCGTTTTGTTCGGGTCAGACGGCTGTTAGTTTTTTCGTTTGGGTCCGCCCATGAATCCAAAGCTGGCCTGACGCAATTTTTTTGTAAACTACTCTCACCGTTCCTAAATATAAGTCTTTTTAGAGATTGCAGTACAAACTACATGCGAATGTATATAGACATATTTTAGAGTATAGATTCATTCATTTTACTCCGTATGTAGTTCATAGTAAAATTTCTAAAAAAAAAACTTATATTTAAAAACGGAGGGAGTAAAAAAGAAATACACACACAAACACGTCGAAACTTTACATAATTAAACTTGAAACTTAACACAATTAAACTTTAAACTCCGGCCAAAGTTCACTTAAATATTAATGAAACATAAAATAAAGTCCAGGCCTTAACGCACGTTGTCCTAGGCGTCATCGTCCTCCCTCAGGCCCATGAGGTTGATCAACTCCGACACGGGGCCAGCACAGGGGAATGCCGCCTCCCAGGCCCGCGCTGCATCTTGCGCCGGCTGCGGCACGGCGGGCGCGCTCTTCCTCCTCCCTCTCCAGGCGATCCTCCTCCTCCTGTGCCCAGCGGCTTTCCAGCTACATCCGCCGCTCGCTGTTGGCACGCTCCTCCGCCAACGCGTGCACCCTCCATTGTTGGAGGTACGCCGTCTCTTGCTCCGGCGTCGCGCCGAGACATACGAGCACCGCGCGGACCCACTCACGGAGTTGTCTGGTCCATTGGTACTGTTTCGGCCCTTGCTGAAGAACCCCATGGAGAGCTCGGGTTTGGCTACGGCCGTCAAGGGGGCAAGCTCGTCTAGATGTGGACGGGGATGGAAATGGATGAGCCCCCGCCCCTTCCCCGCGCACGCTTGCATTGAAAAGGACGGCGACCTGCAGCTTCCACCCAATACCAGGCGAGCCCGAGGTAGGTTGCCGCGTTTAATATGACCGCTGGCGGTGGTTGGACGGACGACATATGGGGCCGCGACGGACACCGAGCAGACACGCGGCTCGTCCGTTTCTTGTCCGTGTGGACGCAAACTGGGCGCAAATTTGGACCTGAAATGCGCCCAAAGGGACACCGAGCGGACACGTTTTGGGTTTGGATCCGGACGTTAGGCTGGTGTTTTGGTCCATTTTGACCCAAACGGACGGGCACGGACAGTTTGGGTCGCCCGGTTGGACTTGCTCTAAGTTATGTCGTAGAAATTTTTATCAAAATCCAGTAACACTTTGTGAAACAAATTTACACGTACAATTGTCCAGTATCTGACCTTAGTTTAGTTAATGATTGAGTGATCATAGCGAAGAGTCTGGATTTTCATAACATACAAATGGTCATAGTTATACTTGACCTTTGATTGAGATTACTCACAATAGCAAGGACTTTATGAATGTAAGCCTTTGTGTTAAGTGTAATTTCAAAGCGCACGCCTTAGTTAAGGTTGCTTCTTCTCTACCAGTAGGACGCCACTTGTGGCTAGGGATTTTACCGGACATTGCATGTATGTATTGCTAGACGATAGGCTTGAGTTGTAACGTGACAATGTCACGATTGTAATTGTGTGCGTGTGTTATCTTGTAAACCAAGGCAGGTGGTTAGAGGCGAGCTCTATCTCTTGTAGATATCTTGTATAGCTTGGATTAAGGGCCAAGCCCAAAATCACCTGCCGAATCTTGTACCCTGTTGAGTATATAAGCACGCACGCGTCCCTGCCAGGAGGCATACGCTTCACACCAAACCTCTAAGTTTTACATGATATCAGAGCCTACCTCGGATCCATCCATGGCGAGCTCATCTGCAAATATGTTCTCCTCATCTCCTTTTGCACACATCGCCACAGAGAAGCTCTCGAGAGGGAACGAAGCTCTCTAGCGCGGCACCGTCCTCTCTGCCATCAGGGGGGCGCAGATGGCGGGCTTCCTCGATCTAGAGCAGGTGGTGCCGCCCATGTCGATCGAGGTCACTAGCGACGACGGCAAGACCAAGTCAAAGGCCCCCAACCCTGAGTTCGGCACCTGGTACGCTCGCGATCAGCGGGTCTTCTCCTACCTGTTGACTACGCTACCACATGAGATGGCCATCCAAGTGGCGATTTGCCACACCGCAGCAGAGCTGTGGAACACAGTGCAAGGGATGCCCACCTCGCATACCCGAGCGCGGTCTGTCAATGTTAGGATCGCCCTGGCGAATCTTCAGAAGGGCAACTCCACCATTACGGAGTACGTTGGTAAGATCGGAACCCTTTGTGATGAGTTGGTTGCCTCAGGAAAAAAGGTGGACGAAGAAGATGTGGTCTCGCACATCCTCGCCGGGCTGGAGGAGGAGTTCGATCCCGTGGTGTCTGCCATGTGCTCACGGGTCGAACCTGTGACTGTCCCGGAGCTGTACTCACAACTTTTGAGCTTCGAGACGCGTATGAATCTTCACGGGGGAGCCTCCCAGTCCTCCGCCAATGCTGCATCACGCGGGCGCTTCAACAACTCCAACAACAAGCAGAACGGCAACGTCGGTGGCCGCGGTGACCGCGGTCGCATCTTCAACAACAAACAAGGCGGCGGAAGTGGTGACCGCGGTCGGAACTTCAACAACAAGCCCAACGGCGGTGGCGGCCGTGGCAACCCAGGAGGAAACTGCGGCAGCTTCAACAACAACTCTGCCGCCAAATCAACGTGCCAGATCTGTGGCAAAGTTGGGCATATGGCGTGGAAGTGCTGGAAGCGCTACGACTCCTCTTACCAGGGAGGGGAAGAGCGCTCGGCGAATATTGTTGCTCCTCAATATGGCATAGATACAAACTGGTATATAGACAGTGGTGCAACTGACCATATCACCGGTGACTTGGAGAAGCTCACAGTCCGGGAGAGGTACACCGGCAATGAGCAGATTCACACCGCCAACGGATCAGGTATGGCAATTAATCATATTGGTCATACAACTATCTATACCCCAGATCGTGATCTTCACCTAAATGATGTTCTTCACGTTCCGGAGGCCACTAAAAGTTTGATCTCTGCAAATAAACTTGCCTTTGATAATGACACTTTCGTTGAAATTCACCCTCATTTTTTTCTTGTCAAGGATCTGGAAACGAAGAGGGTTCTACTTCGCGGCAGGGGTAGGAGAGGTCTCTATCCTCTCAAACACATCGGGAGAAACGTCAAGAAGCATGTGCTAAGTGTCACCAAGCCATCTTCGGACTGGTGGCACCGACGTTTAGGTCACACATCTTCCACTGTTGTTAGGAAGATCATTAGTGAAAATAAACTCACCTGTTCTAGCAATGACGATGATAATAAACTTGTATGTGACGCATGCCAAAAGGGCAAAAGTCACCAGCTACCATATCCTCAATCTATGAGTGAATCAAAATTTCCTTTGGAACTTGTCTTTTCTGATGTGTGGGGTCCTGCCATTGAAACCGTAGGTAGAAAGAAATACTATGTGAGTTTTATAGATGGTTTTAGTAAATTCACATGGATCTACCTTATCAAACATAAGTCTGAAGTTTTCCAAAAATTTCATGACTTTCAAAATCTTGTTGAAAGAAAATTTGATCGAAAAATCTTAGCTCTCCAAACAGATTGGGGAGGGGAGTACGAAAAGTTGAATTCCTTTTTCACCAAAATAGGAATTTCTCACCATGTTTCCTGTCCCCATGCTCATCAGCAAAATGGGTCAGCTGAACGTAAACACCGTCACATCGTTGAAGTTGGTCTATCCTTGCTTGCTCAAGCCACCATGCCCTTAAAATTTTGAGATGATGCCTTCATTGCTGCTACCTATTTAATTAATAGGATGCCAAGCAAAGTTATCAACTTCGAGACTCCCCTCACTAAGTTATTCGGTGACACACCAAATTATTCTTCTCTACGCATATTTGGTTGTGCTTGTTGGCCGAATCTTAGGCCCTACAATACACATAAACTCCAATTTAGATCCAAACAGTGTGCCTTCCTAGGATACAATAATCTCCACAAGGGGTATAAATGCCTAGATATATCTACCGGCAGAGTCTATATTTCCAGAGATGTGGTGTTTGATGAAAGCATCTTTCCCTTCTCCACCTTGTATCCTAATGCAAGTGCACGACTGAGAGCCAAAATCCTTTTGTTACCACTGGAGCTCTTGAATCCTACTGATCAGGGGGATGATAGTGTTGATCATATGATTAATGATGCTACTAATCCGAGTCATGATGCTGCAGGAAACAGTGAAAAAAATGTGGCACAAAATGGCAATTTGCAACATGATTTTATGCAGCACATCAGTCCAAAACCGACCAACGCGGAGCACGAGGACGATCCGGCTGCGGCCGCTAATCCCAAGAGATCTGGTGGCACGGGATCCTGCCCGCCTGCGGCGGCAGGCGCTGATTTGCTGCCTCCCTCGGCTGGCAGGTCCGCTGCTGGCGTCTCCGCGTGTCACACGTGTCCTGGTGGGACCGACACGGGCGTCTGGTGGGACCGACACGGGCGTGTCGCCTAGCCCCGTCGCCTCTCCGCGCCATGATGACTCTGGCGGTCGGGTCCACGGGCATGTGTCGCATGTCCACCAACCCGTCTTGTCGCCTGTGTGGGCGCGCGATCCCACGCCCGACCGCACCACAGCCGAGGAGGATCGGCATGTTGTGTTGCCTGTGCGGGTGCGTGATCCTACGCCCGACCGCATCCTAGTCGAGGAGGATCGGCCAGTTACCCAGATTGCCACCAGAGGGACTGGATCCGCCGTGGCTGGTGGATCGTCTATGGCTGTCGCCCCTGTGCGCCCTAGTACACGGGCTCAAAAAGGTATTTTCAAACCTTTGGTTCCCAAAGATGGGACGGTCAGGTATGACAAAAATTTTAAATTTGCAAACCTTGCTGTTGCTCAAGAGCCTAGAAGTGTGGCAGAAGCTCTAGGAGATAAAAACTGGCAGCATGCTATGGAAACAGAGTATAATGCTCTTATGAAAAATAGAACTTGGCACTTAGTTTCTCCAAAATCAGGGAGGAATATTATAGATTGTAAGTGGGTGTACAAAATTAAAAGACACTCTGATGGCACTTTAGATAGATACAAAGCTAGGCTAGTTGCAAAAGGTTTCAAGCAACGCTATGGCATTGATTATCAGGACACATTTAGTCCAGTTGTTAAAGCTGCCACCATTAGACTTGTTTTGTCTATTGCTGTCACCAGGGGATGCAGTCTTCGTCAACTGGATGTTCAGAATGCGTTCCTACATGGCGTTTTCGAGGAAGAGGTTTATATGAAGCAACCACCTGGTTTTGTCGATGAGACTAAACCTCAGTATGTTTGTAAGTTGGACAAAGCCTTGTATGGTCTGAAACAGGCACCCAGAGCTTGGTACTCAAGATTGAGCACAAAGTTACAACAACTTGGTTTTCGGCCCTCCAAAGGTGACACCTCCTTGTTCTTCTTTCAGAAAGGGAAGGTGATTATTTATATGCTCATTTATGTAGATGATATAATTGTTGCTAGCTCCTCACAAGAGGCCACCTCAGCTTTACTCAAAAAATTTGAAAAATGAATTTGCACTTAAGGACTTGGGAGAGTTACATTATTTCTTAGGCATTGAGGTGAAAAAGATACCTAATGGGATTTTGTTGACTCAAGAGAAGTATGCCACTGATATTCTCAGACGTGTTGGCATGAAGGGGTGTAAACCTTGTAGTACTCCTTTGTCCACTACAGAAAAGTTGTCCCTACATGAAGGGGAGCCATTGAGTCCATAAGAAGGAACTAAGTATAGAAGTGTTGTTGGTGCACATCAATATCTAACATTGACAAGACCTGATATATCTTTCTCTGTTAATAAGGTTTGTCAATTTTTGCATGCTCCTACTTCCATGCATTGGATAGCTGTTAAAAGGATATTGCGTTATATTCAAGGGAGTGCTGGCATAGGACTGAAAATATGTAAGTCATTATCAACCACAGTAAGTCTCTTTTCTGATGCAGACTGGGCAGGATGTCCTGATGACAGGAGATCTACTGGTGGGTTTGCTGTTTTCCTTGGTTCTAATCTCATCTCATGGAATGCCAAGAAACAAGCAACTGTTTTCAAATCCAGCACAGAGGCAGAATACAAGTCACTAGCAAATGCAACTACTGAGGTAATGTGGGTAGAAACTCTGCTTGATGAGCTAGGAGTTGAAAGACCACATGTCTCTGAAGGAAATATGCCCTAGAGACAATAATAAAGTTATTATTTATTTCCTTATATCATGATAAATGTTTATTATTCATGCTAGAATTGTATTAACCGGAAACATGATACATGTGTGAATACATAGACAAACAGAGTGTCACTAGTATGCCTCTACTTGACTAGCTCGTTGATCAAAGATGGTTATGTTTCCTAGCCATAGACAAAGAGTTGTCATTTGATTAAGAGATCACATCATTAGGAGAATGATGTGATTGACTTGACCCATTCCGTTAGCTTAGCACTTGATCGTTTAATTTGTTGCTATTGCTTTCTTCATGACTTATACATGTTCCTATGACTATGAGATTATGCAACTCCCATTTACCAGAGGAACACTTCGTGTGCTACCAAATGTCACAACGTAACTGGGTGATTATAAAGGTGCTCTACAGGTGTCTCCGAAGGTACTTGTTGGGTTGGCGTATTTCGAGATTAGGATTTGTCACTCCGATTGTCGGAGAGGTATCTCTGGGCCCACTCGGTAATGCACATCACTTAAGCCTTGCAAGCATTGCAACTAATGAGTTAGTTGCGGGATGATGTGTTACGGAACGAGTAAAGAGACTTGCCGGTAACGAGATTGAACTAGGTATTAAGATACCGATGATCAAATCTCGGGCAAGTAACATACCGATGACAAAGGGAACAACGTATGTTGTTATGCGGTTTGACCGACAAAGATCTTCGTAGAATATGTAGGAGCCAATATGAGCATTCAGGTTCCGCTATTGGTTATTGACCGGAGACGTGTCTCGGTCATGTCTACATAGTTCTTGAACCCGTAGGGTCCGCACGCTTAAAGTTCGATGACGGTTATATTATGAGTTTATGTAATTTGATGTACCGAAGGTAGTTCAGAGTCCCGGATGAGATCGGAGACATGACGAGGAGTCTCGAAATGGTCGAGATGTACAGATCGATATACTGGACGACTATATTCGGACATCGGAAAGGTTCCGAGTGATTCGGGTATTTTCGGAGTACCTGGGAGTTACGGGAATTCACCGGGAGAAGTATTGGGCCTTATTGGGTCATACGGGAATAGAGGAGAGAGGCCAAAAGGAAGGAGGCGCGCGCCCCCCCTCTGGTCCGAATTGGACATGGGGTGCGGCCCCCTTTTCCTTCTCTCCTACTCCGGAAAGAAAAGGGGAATCCTACTAGGACTCCCCACACTTGGCGCGCCCCCTCTAGGGCCGGCCTCTCCCTCCCTCCTTTATATACAGGGGCAAGGGGGCACCTCTGGACACAACAATTGATCTCTTGGATCTTTTAGCCGTGTGCGGTGTCCCTCTCCACCATAGTCCACCTCGATAATATTGTAGCGGTGCTTAGGCGAAGCCCTGCGACAGTAGAACATGAACATCGTCACCACGCCGTCGTGCTGACGGAACTCTCCCTCAAAGCTCGGTTGGATCGGAATTCGAGGGACGTCATCGAGTTGAACGTGTGCAGAACTCGGAGGTGCCGTGCGTTCGGTACTTGATCGGTCGGATCGTGAAGACGTACGACTACATCAACCGCATTGTGCTAACGCTTCCGCTTTCGGTCTACGAGGGTACGTAGACACACTCTTTCCTCTCGTTGCTATGCATCACCATGATCTTGCGTGTGCGTAGGAAATTTTTGAAATTACTAAGTTCTCCAACAGTCTCTTGTCTATGGTGTGATAATCTTGGAGCAACATATCTTTCTGCCAATCCAGTGTTTCATGCAAGAACAAAACACATAGAGATTGATTTTCATTTTGTTCGAGAAAGAGTTGCAAGAAAACTTTTGGAAATCAGGTTTATACCAACTGGAGATCAAGTTGCTGATGGTTTCATAAAGCCTTTACAAGCTCGACAACTTTTAGCCTTCAAAAACAATCTTAACCTTGACATATTTAGATTGAGGGAGGATGTTAGACGATAGGCTTGAGTTGTAACGTGACAATGTCACGATTGCAATTGTGTATGTGTGTGTTATCATGTAAACCATGGCAGGTGGTTAGAGGCGAGCTCTATCGTAGATATCTTGTATAGCTTGGATTAGGGGCCAAGCCCAAAACCACCTGCCGAATCATGTACCCTGTTGAGTATATAAGCACGCACGCGTCCCCGTCAGGAGTCATACGCTTTACACCCAACCTCTAAGTTTTACATGTATTCCTGATTCTCTTGAATTTGAAAAGGTCCCTAGTTCACCTTCAACAAAAAGAAAAATACTAATGGTCAAAGTTTGAATATTTTGACCACCACATTAGACGGGGCTCCACCTCGGAGAGTCGCACTGCAGCGAGCGCCTTTCCAGCCAACGGCTCAGCAGCAAAACCGCTTCGCCCACTCGAGCCGGACGCGAACGGCATGCGGCAGCTCCTCCTCCTCCTCCGGTGCCGTCCGCCGCCCTGGTCTCTGCCTCTTCATTCCCGCGGCCGTGCTGGATAAGCGAAGCAACAGGCGGCAGGCTCTCCTCCAGCTCGCGCTACGTTGGTTGCTCGCTCTGTCGATCCGATCTTTTCGGTACGGCTCTGATCACTCATGTGATGGCTTGCCTTGCCCGGTTGCCCCTAACATGCTCACAGCTGGTCATATTTCCAACTTGTGGATCACATATATAGGAGTGGGTTTCATGGAACACAACTCTAGGAAAAGCTATGTCAATGCAGTTTATTATACCAGAACTTATAGATTTTACGTCGCAGAACAACAACGTTTGTGCTTACAGTATTATTTTTTTTTTGCAGGAATCCACACAGTATATACATACAAAACACCCATTTGATGCCATACCTAACCAGCTAGGTCAACTTTTCAGGGTCATCATGGTGACCATGGCGTTTACTCCATACCCGCGAAAGCAGACAGCATCCGCACCTTTCTGCTCCAAGTTTCACTGAAATTTTGAAGTCTTCAGAAAATTCCTGAAAAATCATGAATACTTCAAGGGTATTCTGGGAAATCTTGTGATCATTTGTATCAGAAGTTTGAGAGAATCGTCCTTATGAAGATTTATGCAAAACGTCCGGTCAGTTCGACACCGAAGGTTTTGGGTGTTATGTGGACAATTACCACGGAAGTTGTTGTCTTGTGGCAAGAAGCCAAAAGCTTGCTTTTCTAATTGCCATACTTCTATTGACGTGGTAAAAATGATGGATATCGTGATTCAAAACGAATGGGAAACTTCAAGCAAAAACCTACGAGTCTGACCATTACTAGTAAATCACAAACAGGAAACTAGTCTAGTCGCCTATTATGTTACTTTCTGCTTGAGGCATAACTTAAGTTTTCCATTCCACATTATTTTTGACTCTAGAGCACTCATTTTGACTAGTTTCAGTTGATATCATCTTTAGTAGAGTATAACTGTCCCATGCAAGAATGGCTCCCCACTAGTCTGTTTTTTTCCTGATCAGAAAGAAGCCAAGCTAGCACACACACCACCACCACCATTTATAGATGCGAACCGCTAAACACTTTCTAGATAATCATTTGGAAAGAAGCTTTAAGAGGATTCACATAGATAATACCTTAACTCATTAACTGTATGAACCATTCCACCGTTGGGCCTGCGAATAACAGTGTGCCATAACAAAGAGCAAGATCAAAGCAGGGTTTATGCTGAATGGCAGGGCAATTCTCCTTTGGCAGGGACGATGATAGATAGCATAGGCCATTGACTCATCGTCCAGGACCTGCTACATTGGCATCCATGCCAGAGGAGAACTGCACTGTGATTCTCACCCTGAACACTCTATAACCACCATTCATCTGACCATTGGTCTGTTTTTAGTCGGCTCTTCGTGTTACTCTTTCGTGCACAATGTGCTTCTTGCCATTCACTGCATGCTACCATTGCAAATATATATAGGGAAGAAATGAGCAAGAAAATCTGGATATGCTGCTGGATATGCTTCCAGATCAGGACAATGCTTTCGAGAGGTATTCCTCTAGCTCTACCTTTCCCATCTTCTCTGTCTTTTTGGGCTGAACGGTTGGACCATGGAAAGAGAATGACCCTTGTGCTTGTGCTATCTCGTGCAAACTTATTTACGTAACTGCTGCTAGTTAAACAAGTTTGATTACTGAAAGAGTTCTGCCTCTAGCCATCTATGTATGAGACGACACATTGTGCATTAGAGACCAACCTATATCTTGGTATGGTAGTTAAATCCTATATAAACCGGTTCAGACTGGTTTTATATGTCCAGAAGTTCTGGTTGGCATTAATGTGTTGCTTGCAGTTTACTATGGACTAAAAAAAAAGTGGTTAAAACTTACTACAGCAACCAGAAAGGATTTTGCACAATCACAAACCGGAGCATAAGTCCAAAATGAAAATTATTGTTTTGCTATAGCGAAGAACATGTCTGTGTTCACCATTCATATGAAAACCAACTGACTGAGTGCTGAAAAGCATGCTAACAGGCGACACCGCATCATATTAGCATGGGTAAGGAGATTTAAGCCAATCCCAACAACACCGGCTGAAACAATGGAATTTGTATTCATGAAAGTATATTTTTGTTTGGTACGAGCTTGTTGTAGGGTTTTAGGTACTTTTGGTCTATGCCTAGTGCATTGGAAAATATGGTGAGAAAGGTAATTTTTTTTAATTGGTTCCTGATAAAGGGCAACGTATTAATATCAAGCTGATATCAATTATATTTATACCTGACCTCTGCAACAACACGATGTTAAGAGCAAGTCGAGACATTAAGGATCCGCGTGGCTAAATTATTAAAAGAAAGAAAGAAAGAAATCCAAAGCGATCAATGGCACGCAATAACAAACATCAACATCAACCACCGCCATTGACAGCACCCAAACTACAAGAGAGGTTCTCCAAAAACAGACGCCACCACTGCCACTTTGCTAGTGATGTTTATTAAAATATGACCTCGAATCAGCTAGCTGGAATGGCTCAGAAATTACATAATTTATGGGGAAGACATTTGCACCATCTTCTTTTATTGATTCATGCAGCTACTTCCCTAACCATACATAAACACACTCAAAGGTCAAGCAGATTTTGTTCTTTTTTCATGTGATGGAGGACCATTTATATTATTCTTTGTCGCGGAACATCCCCATGGATCTTCCTATTTGGTGCTGTCACAAGCTTCCTGACCTGTGGAAGAATTTAGTAAGTATCTGATTCTCCTGAAGAGCACTGAGCTTTACAGAAAGCATGTGCCAGCTGCTGCTGTGGGCGTCGAAAGGCCGCGTAACATACTGATCTTAAATTGAGACGATCTTTCACATGGCACTCGCAGGGCTTCATCTTTTAGTAGTGCAAAATGTACCACATGTTGCCAATATTTTTTAGGGGAAATACCACATGTGGCTATTGATTATTTTCTTGTTATTTTCAGATTTCACCAGAATTTGCCATTTTAGCGCATTTTGTTACGAAACATTGCAGATAAGACTGGGAAAATGGCAAGGCAGATATATCACACTACATTTAGTCTCACTGATGATCTATTCTGCACCAACACAAGAAGTAGAGGACATATTCCATCCCTAAAACCAAAGCTAGAAGATGGAAAAGGGCAAACGAACGCCGACTGCCCAAAGTATTACAAATTGCAGATAGATGCTATGGTGCTTAGATGGTACTCCGCTGTTCGAGAACATCGCTAAACATGTGGAAGATCCATCCAATACAGCTTTCGACAAGACAAGATCAACAGTAATGTTAATATTTTCACATGATCCAGATATATTTATGTGTATTGACTAATAGTGGCCAAATTAAACAAAGTTTGTGCATAGTTTTGATATTGCAGACCACACATGCCACATGGTAAGTTGAACAAGTTTGACAAGTAAATCCTGAAGTAGTCAGTTTTCCTGGTGAAACCCAGAGGGAGTAAAATTCATGCCTACTAGTACTTGAAGAATGAAACATGTTGAAGATGCCACAGGCACGGGTGCCTGGAAATATGCTCGGTATCCAAGTCTTCAAGGAAGGCAGATGCATAAGTGGATATGCTGATGCCAGCTTCAGTACCAACTGCCATTGTGGAATGCATATAAATACCATGTTGTTCGAACCTAGGAATGCAGCAAGCAATTCCACCCATCAGGTAAGCCAAAACAGAGCCCAAATAAACTCCCGGTGCATATATCTATCCCATCAGGTAAGCCAAAACAGAGCCCAAATAAACTCATTATTATTATCATGCGAGTTGTAGATTACTGGGCCATTTCTCCTTGGGCAGATCATGATTGGGCTTCGCTTCGTGCCAGCCAGCTTATTTTGTTCTGCCAAAGGAGATTTGCCCAGCAATCCACATTTTGCTATCTTTTGAGCCTGTTCATGCAGCCTGCTAGCTTACTGCGTCCTCCGTTTCAAATTAATCGAAGATCTAGTCTTGTCCTACATTTTATTTAAGTTTGGCAAAATCTATAAAAAAATATGCCAATATCTATAACATCAAGTACATATAGATAAAAATAACTATTTTGATGTTGCAGCTGTTGATATTGTTTTATATAATTTTGGTTAAACATATAAAGAAGTTTTTTTTTTGCGGGAAACTGTAAGAAGTTTGATTTAGGACAAAGCTAATATTCAGTTCCATTAGAATAAAGAAAGTATTTAGTATAGAATAATGTCTTTGCAATGAAAATATTGAAAAGCATACAACAAGTTTTGAAACATTGTTTCTTCTCTGAGAAAAGAAGTTGATGACCCGTAAGCCTTCCACCTCCATGCGGCATTGCTCCATTAGGCTTTCGCCCATTGCGGAAAATTCCTTTTTTTTTTCTGTTACTTTGAAAGTAGTTGCTTCAGCTTCGTCCACGCGAATTCTTGATATTCCATTTTCGTCAAACAAATGGCATCTTCTTCTGGAAAATGCATCCATCCACTCCCAACATATAGTTTTACTGTGTAGTACACTATTCACGCCCTACTTCTTTTTTCGTTCTTGTTTCTCCCAAAGTAAACTGAAGTTGAAGCTGAAATTTGTATAGATTAAATATAGTCTTCCCTATTTGTACACAATGAATATTTTTGTAATGCATGGTGAAATTTTCATGATATACGATGAACATTTTTTTAATACGCGGTGAGCTTTTTATACTACAAAAACATAGAAAAGAAACAGAAGAAAAGAAGAAAAGAAAAGAAAAGAGAGAAATGGGCAGAAAAAAAGAAAATAAAAAAAAGAAATAAAAAATAATAAATTCCGGTTAAAAAACAAAACAGGAAAAAACGGTTCGGGGAACCTTCTAGAAGGTTCCCAAAACCGACCAGGAACCTTCCAGAAAGTTCCCCAAGCAGGAACCCCACAAGGAAGAAACAGTAACAAGCCGAACCGTGGGCCAGCTCAAGTGGAAGCAACGGGCGTCATATAGGCTTCGTAAAGAGGTAATATCATTGGTAGTCACATAACTTGCGTCGGATGTGCAGTTTGATGCTAAAACTTTAAAAATACGGTTTTTTGGTCATCTAACTTGTGTTTCGGTGCAAATACGGTCACTCTGGCTGTCTGCACGCGTATCCGCCGCCCGCGTGGCACGCATGTTAGTGTAATGCATTTTTGCACATAAACCCCTTGATATTTAATTACGCACAAAGTCCCTCAAATAAAATAAAAAAGTCTCCAGCCGATGGTTTTGAACCCACTACCACCTAATAATACACTGGCATGTAAATCCACCTCACCAGCGCATGTTGACCTTAGAAGTGCACTACTAATTTTTTTAAAGGAGGCCATCGACTAATAAATATTTAATTATACACATATAAGCCTCAAGTGAATGACAGGTGCAATAAGATTGTGGTCAACGCTGTCAACTTTTCTTGGTCAATCAGATAAATGGGCCCAAATGCCACTAATTGGTTATTAAGGTTAGAGTCTAACTGGATAATTTAGGATTGGGACCACAAGTCAGTGGGACACTAACAACATGTTAGGCTAATCTATGCAGGGCCTGCATGTCCATCGGTCAACCATGGGTTCTTCACCCGCACGTGGATAGTTTTTCCAAAAAAGGTGCCTGACGGAGTTGATCTAGCTTGAACATGGCCGCGCATGAGCTAACCGCTGCACCAAGCACCTATTTGTGTTCATAAAGAGAGACTGAATTTTCTATTTTTGCAATAATGACGACTACTCATACCGTACATCTCTTGGCACATTATAGCCGTACTGAGTGTTGTACTGCGGTATGGTTGAACTTAAGTCCTTCATGTTGTGAGGAGCAGTTGGCTTGGGATTGTAACCCTATACTTTTGGAATAAAATTCCCTTTCACCCCGCAAAAAAAATGACGACTACTCGTATCCAAAATTTTTGGAATGAATTTCTATTAAGAAAAAAATTGTTAGAGGCCGAAATTTTTGAATTTAAACAAGAGAAGCTAGTCTAAAAATACATGGACGTAACTTAAATCCTTAGATAGGCATGCCATATAAGCACGGGATACGTCCCGATACGGACAAAGTGACCATATTCGCACAAGATGACAAGTTATGTGACCACAATTATGTATTTTATAAGTTTTGTAACCAAACTGAACATTAAGCGCAAGTTGTATGACTTCCAATGATATTGCCTCCTTCGTAAAAGGGTTAACTCAGCATCTTGTACCTTTCGGCCGTGTACTTTGTGTGGTTGTTGCTTTATATATAAAGCGGGACGAAAGCCTGTTTCGAGAGAACGGGCGTCATATAGGAACCACTATGTCTCGTTGTAAGCAAGACAGAGGGAAGACATGTGTCGGAGGCGCTCTAGATGGGCTGGCCCAGCCACGCGGGAGGCCACGGCCTTGTTTTCTTTCTTTTTTGTTTTCTTAATTTCGTTTTCTTTCTTTTTTACTTCCGTTTATACTTTCAACTATTTTAGATAAATAGCTTACAAAATATATTGTACATATAACAATTGAAAAAAAAATAACCAACTATTTGAAAATGCTGAATTTGTATAGAGAAAATGTTTCACATGTGTATGAAAAATGTATACAAAAAATATATAGTGTGTGTGAAAAAAATTAGATCATGCATTTAAAAAATGTTAATCAAGAAATTGATTTTTTTAATGTGTATAGAAAATGTTGACCATGTATTAAAAAAATCGTTTATTGTATTAAAAAATGTTAAACTTGTATTTGTAAAACGTTAATCAAGCATTTGAAATATTAAATGTATATAAAAAAATTTGACCCGCATTCAAAAGGTGTTTTCCCTGAAGTTGGTCACGCCTCCTATCTTAACACGAACTCGACCTTGGCGCAATGGCCAGAAACACCACCCACCACGGAGGCCACCTGGGATTGATTCCTGAGAGCTCTTTTCCCCTCTCTATTTCTCTTGTTTTACTATATGCGCTAATGGGTCGGCCTGTTACTATGGACGTGTCAGCGAGAGCTTCTTCCTGGTCTCGCTTAATGCGAGTTATGGCTCCTGGTGCGCTTCCCCCACTGCTTTATTAGGGGAGCGGCTTAACGATGCGCCCTGCGACAAAATGTCAACATAGTGCACAGGAGGAGGGAGCGACTGGGTTGGCCCACTTTGGTACTCGTTCGCTAGTACTCCCTTCGTTCAAAAAAACTTGTTCCAACCTTCTTTCTCAAATAAATGAATCTAGCACTAACTTGGTGTTAAATACATCTGTTTAAGGGACAAGCTTTTTCGAACGGAGGGAGTAATTCTTTTCTGGTTTTCTCTGAGGAAATGACTGTGATATTTAGTAACGAAAGTATATATTTTTGTTAAACAATTATAAGTTAAAAATGATAATGAAAGATATAAAAATGTTATCAAAAAATAAACTCTCCGTGGTTTTATAAAATGTTAGTAATTTTTATAAGAAAGTGGTCACAAAATAAAATATGTTTGTGAACCTAAAATTGTTCTTGATTTTCTTTAAATTTTGGATTTTCAAAATGTTAATTAATTTATTAAATGTTCTCAAATTTTAAAAATATTCACGGATTCTTTCAGGTGTTATAGAATTTAGAAATTGTTCTTGAATTAAAAATGATCTTAAATAGGAAAAAATGTTAATTTTTAAAAACTTATTTTTAAAAAACTTTATGGATTTACAAAATATCATCGATTTTTGCGAAATGTATTTCCATTAATTGTTGAAAAGTGAATTAAAGGTAGAAAAAGAGAAAAACAAAAAATGATTTTTTGGAAAGGAAACAAAATAAACCCAAAGCAAAACGGCGTAAGGAAAGAAAACCGGAATGTAACAAAGAAAACCGCTGCAGGAAAAACATGAAAAAAATCGCTTGCCCTTGCCTCTTTGTGCTTAGCGCTCGCTTTACAATGGGTCGGCCAATAGATCAACACATGATGCATAGAGAATCAAATTTGGTTTGCCTTCATTAGAGCCTCTCCAGCAGATCTGGTATACACCCGTCCCACAAAAATCAGTTTACATGATACTGCAAAACGTTTTTTCGATATGACTTTTGCTCCGGCAGAACAGATTCCATAAAAATATTTTATGATCCTGGTAAAATTGCACAAACCCTCAAAAAACATCTGCTAAATTACAATTGGGTCCATCTTCCTTGCCGCATCCCTTCCGTGCTTGGGCGAATAGGCTCGGCGGAAGTGGCAGTTGGCGGCATCGTGCGGGGACTTGGGCACCGTGGCCACGAGGAGTAGGTAGCAGCAGCAGCTAACTAGCGGCGGCGTTGGCGATGGCAACAGCTAGCTAGCTAGCTCGCGGCGGCGGCGACAGCTAGCTAGCTCGCGGCCGCACCTCGCGGCTTGAGCAGCGGCGGCAGCTCCAGCAGTGGCGGCAGCTAGGGTCCAATGGTTGTCGGCGTAGAGGTGCTTCGGCGAGGTTACGCTTGGGGAAGACCGTGGCAGGAGCTGAAACTTCCCTCCCACCAACCGTTTCTATGTTTTACATGTCTGTGTAAAAAAGAGATCAAATCCCGTGGATATGGAGGAAATGGACCACGGTTTGGGGGCTCCCTCAAAAAAAAATCTAGAATGGACGAATACACGGGATCTGTTCCGGACAGCAAATTAGCCTCCGTACCGTAAATCTACGGTTATTTTGCCGGATGGCTAGGTTTGCGGGATCTGTTAAAGATGCTTTGATGGGAGCCCCTATAGGGCGCCTTTGAGCGCCGACTTGAGGGATTGACGCCCACGCAGCCGCGAACTAGGCTGACCTAGGTCGCCTCGTTAGCTCCCCCCGCACGTCGCCTCGCTCGCTCGATCGCGGTTGACCAGTTGATAGTTGACCGGTCAAGCGTTGACTTTTCAAAAAAAGAAAACAATTAAAAATTGAGAAAATTAAAAAATCTTAAATTAAAAAATGTTCACAAATTTTGAAAGAAAGTTCCTAAAGTTCAAAATATTTCATGAATTAAAAAAACATTCATCCATTTTAAGAAAAGTTCATCAGTTTGAAAAATGTTCATCGATTTAAAAAAATGTTCACCAAATTTGGAAGAAAAGTTCATAAGTTTTCAAAATAAATTCACAAATTTCACAAAAAGTTCACGAATTCAGAAAAGTTTATAAAATTTGAAAAAAATCTCATCAATTTGAAAAAAAGGTACACAAACTTTTAGAAAACTTCATTGGATTTGAAAAAAAGTTCATTGAATTTAAAAAAATTCATTGATTTGAAAAAACACAGAATTTAAAAAAACATTCATAAAATTCGGTGAACTTTGTTCGTCAAATTAGAAAAAGGAAAAAAGAAAAAGATGGAATAACAAATGAATAAAAGGTTGTAGATAATCACATCGTGTGATTGGTTAGTTGGTTATCGTAGCTAGCTTGCACCAGGAGGTTGCGGGTTTTAAACCTGTGGTTTGCTCTTTTTTGCACCACTTTAAAACGAAAAAAATGGAAGGCAATATGGGCCAGCTCAGCGCGGCCCGGGCATGTGCGTCCGTTTACGTACACTGAAGGAATGGGCGCAAAGCGCACCGTTTAGGATTTGTCCTTCATTACACAGCAAGTTTAAAAAATAGAATAAGAAGACTGAACTTTTAAAAGAGCTTACATTTCTTAAAGGATGATCTTGTAAGAAGTTAAGCCACACCTAGCCAAACTTTTAAAATGGTTAATCCTCAAATATTTGAGAAGCATGGGTTGCCCCTAAAATTCAAGCAAGCGAAACAAAGTCTCAACAAAAGATTCATTTCCGTCCAATGCTCCCTCTCATTCGATCGCCTCCACACTGGCACCTCCTCTATCGTGTTCCTTGCCACTACGTCCCTACCGGCAACCGCGAGCATGTCCACTGTCACCCCGCAGCCCGTCGACCCCTCACCCCTCATTGATTCGCTTGTCGAATGCCACTGCAACCGAAATCTATGCATATCTTTGTTGCTCGAGCTAAACAGAGACGAAATCACAACACACCTACGACCTTTCAATCATCGAATTCAAATAGAGTGGGCTCTCTCGGTGTAGGTGATCATGAGTTCAGGGGGAATCAATCTCCTTGATGCGTGTATACCATCCCCTCAGCCCCATCGTCCCTCGCAGCCTCGACATTGCCCACAATGGCTCTCACCTCCCCCCTGCCAAGTGTTCGACGAATCGCCTAGGTACATTTTTTTGCTTTTTTTATTTGTTTTATTTAATGTTCTGCATCAAATTACATGATTAAGTATTGGAATTGATAGATGAAGAGGTTAAGAGATTTGTTCTTTGATGGCTCTTCGTACAAGGAGGAGGAAGAAGATGACAATGCTTTTGAGATGGTCATTGCCATGATCGTTCATGAGGAAGATAGGAGACAAAGAATAGGTCCTCAATTTTGCCACTTCTATAACATTTGTGATACGGCACAAGACCATGCCAAGCTTTTAAGGTGTTTCTTTGCGCCCAATACAACATATCTACAGAAATATTTTCGGCGGCGATTTTGGATGCACCAAAGTCTCTTTAACACCATTTTTTAGTGCTTGACCCAAGCAATTGATGACTACATCCATATTGGGAAGGGTATAATCCTTGAGGCGGTTCAAATATTGACACAAGCCGTGATCGGAATCTACAAAATAGAGTACTTGAGGGCACCCAATGAAGACACTGACAGGCTCATGGGTCTGAGTGAAGAACGAGGATGGCCAGTAATGCTTGGATCAATTGGTTGCATGCATTGGACGTGGAATACGGGTAATTGTAACGTGCTCCCTCTTACCCCCTCTTTTCACATGGGAGGTAAGAAGATAAGAGTTAATCAGATCACTACACAGTCAAATCAATGGCTCAGATCTATTATGTACTCCCACCTCTCATGTGAAAAAGGGGAGGTGAGAGGGACCATGCTAAAATTTGCCATGGAATAATTGTCCTGCAATATTGGAATGTCAATACAAAGGTCATTACAAAAACGTTTAGTACAATTGTACAAAGGGCATTGCAAAGATCCAACCATCACCCTCAAGGTAGTTACATCGGAGGATCTTTGGACTTGACACTCGCACTTTGGATTGTGTGGCTCTTATAATGACCTTAATGTCCTTTAGAGATAACCACTATTCAAAAGCCTTGTTGTTGGGAGATGATCCACCTTCCAGCTAGTCATGAGTACACAATGTCGTGCTATCTTGCCGACAGGGACCAAGCCAGCAAAAAAAATACCTATGGGGTCATCACTATATTATCTCTGCTACATAGGTGTCATCTTCTATAAATACACATTACGTAGTGCTAATTAATGAAGAATTTGTAAACATTCATTGGGGTCAATTGACCCCAGTGTCAATATACCAGCTCCGTCCCTGCTTGCCGATGGCATCTATCCTCCATGGCCACATTTTTTAAAACAATCCAACGTCCTCCAGGCAACAAGAGATTCCACTTTACATCACATCAAGAGTCGGCAAATGATGTTGAGAGAGTTTACGATGTGCTTCAAAAGCGCTTGCGGTTGTTCGTGGCCCTGCCGAATATTGGAAGCCACATGTCCTCTAGCAAATCATGATATGTCGCTTCATTCAGCACAACATGATCACCGAGGATGAGAGAGGAATGCTAGATAACGTTTGGTACATCTCTAATGGGGATCTTGTCGAGCCGAAATACAATGCAAACCGGATCTAGAGATTCCCCGCGGAGCATCGAAGGATCGAGAATAGAGAAGTTCGTTCCCAACTCCAAAATGATCTTCTTGAGCACTTGTTGGCACTGCATAGCAATGGGTTCTTGTGTCTGTATCACGCTTTTTATTTTGATTACTACTTCATCTGAATTTTTTTATGTGTTCGAATTTGAGGAAATAAATTTGCAAACTTTGAATTTGTACATATTAAATTCTGTGAATCTATTTTTTCAAGATTTCACTTAATATGCATTTAAATATCTAGCTGAAACCAAAAGATAGCAGAATTGATGAATAATTGGTTTTAGGGAGTTAGGTTTTAGGAGGTTGACGGATTTAAGAGTTCAAAATTTTTACCATTGTTGAGCTGGCAATAGCTGACTGGCAGGTCCCACATGCCAACGGTCATATCAGGACCTCAGGTTACTATCTCGGCCTTAAATAGCCACTTCCCTCCACCATTAGTTGGTTGGCTACTCAGATTTAATTTTTAACACCTGTCATTTAGAATAAACCATCCTCTTGAAGCATTTGAGAGATTTTCAGTGAGAAAATTTGCAAATACCCGGTGCCAAAGTGATTAAGCATCACTGAAGAATCTGTTCCAAATGGATCATATTTTAATTTGAATAATTAAATTTGTAAAATTTTAATTTTTACACGATGTTTAATTGTGTAAATTTAAATTATCAAGTTTTCACTTAATATGTGAGTAAATATCTAGTTGAATAGAGTATGTAAACCAAAACATAGAAGATTTGCATATAAAAAAAGACATAGACGATTTGACAAGTTATTAGGGAGCTAAGTTTTAGGAGTTCGATTAGGTCCACTTTTTTTAACTCCTCAAATTTAAGGAGTTAAGGTTTAATGGGGCGTTTGATTAGTCAAATTTGGGTTTTCAGTTAGAGATGCCCTAAAGCTAGGATAAATGGTTAATGTCAGAAAAGAAAATGGCCTGGCAAAAAAAAATCCGATGTCTTTGACCAATATTATGCACAATACCCCTACAAAAAATGAACGATCACACCAGCCTCGCTTTACAATCACCGTTACCATCGCCAGAATCTACAACGAAATCCTCTAGTCCAAAAAATCGCACTATCATTATCATACAAATTTTCTCATCTTCTCCCGGGTCCCAAGTGAAGCAATTTGCTCCTACGATCATGATGCTGAATTAACTATGACCATGGCAATGATGATTATCCCAAAACCCAGACTTTTGCAATTGCGCAAAAAGATTAGGTCTCTAAAGACATCGCAGAAGAGAACAAGGGAGCTGTTAGAACAGAACCATTGCTTTGGTCAATGTTTATGAAGGAGGGAAAAACACAGTGTGTTTTAAATCAATTTGAACTTAATATAACAAGAGAATCCGATCCCCTCGCAGGGCGCGTGGATCCACTGGACAGTTTCTTAATCTGCTTCGGACGGCAAGTCTCTCCGGCTGATAACTCACCCCGCTCCAGCCGGCAGGCAGCCGACGAAGAAACTGCGAGCTGACGTTTTATATGGAGATCCCCGTAATCTCTCTGCCCACGTCAGTGATCGGGGCTCTCCACCCGTGGAGCATGGGAAGATTATATTAGCTCCGCGCACCTCCACAGTCGTCGCACGCAACGTTTCTTCGAAGGTATTGGAGTTTGCAGTGATTAATTGTATAGACCTTCGAAGGTACATTATTTCACCCGTAAAAAAGAAAAACAGAATTCGAGGCTTCTCAGAGCATGTATAATGCATAGCCTCAGCGTGATGCTTCACATCCCTTCTCTGTCAGCGACCCGTCCGCCACAGAAGTTATTAGAGAAAGTTGCAGGCATCATTGTTTCACGTGCACCGTATTTGGTCGCTTCACGGTCACGGGTTCCATGGTTTCCCCGGCACGGCATGCAACCTCGCAACTGGGAGCACGCATGCGTCCACCGGGCCCTGCGCGGACCAAATGTCTTCGTATCTCGCAAGGCAGCGAGCAGTGGCATCAGAATCGCTGATCACTATCTTCAAGTACTTTTGTTTATGGAGGTGTGCCTTCGTCGTCGCCGCCCATACTGCCCTGCCCGTCACGCCCTCACGATGAAGTTATGGGGCAACGGGGCAACGTGCATGCATCCCGATCGAATAGCTCCCTGGTCGTGGGGTCAAGGGACGAGCTCATTGCTCTCAACACACATTCGACAAAAGCTAACTGTACATGGCTCCCAACAATCAGACTATTTTCCTGTGTAATGATTTTTATGATTTTGCAGACACAAAACACTTTTTATATACAGTATTTTCACCGTCCGAAAAAGTTTATCCATTAAATGAATATAGTATTCTTTTTGTTTTTTAGTCTGCATATAAGATTTGATCAAAGTCAAGCGTTGTAAAGTTTGACCAACTTTTTAGTAAAAAATATCAACATCTACAATACTAAAGTTGTATATTATGAAAATTAATTTCATCATGCATATAATAATATTGATTTCATAGTATGAATATTGATATTTTCTCCTACAAAGCTAGTCAAAGTTTACATAGTTTGACTTTGACCAAATCTTATATGCGAACTAAAAAATGGAGGGAGTACTCCCACCGTCCAACAACCAGCCGACGTAAACAATGCTCGTGATTCCCGGCTGGCTCAACCAGAGTCAGGGGCGAATTGTTAATCATCACTTGTGGTCACACGTGCAAGGAGGGGTCTATAGATGGAGACTCGGGCTGAGTTGAATTCCCTGCATCACAAGGAACACATTGGGCACGCGAGTTGCCTAGTTCTCCCTGCCTTCTATCGGGAGAAGGCGAGTGAAGTCTGAAATAAACCCTAAAATTGTAGAGCTCGATCAAAATAAACCCTGACGTTCAAATCTCTTAAATCGGTACCCCTGACCTTTGTAATCCCGGTCGTTTTGAACCTTAGACCCTTTTTAGGACAGGATTTGATGACCTGGCATTGGGAGGTTGGGATTGCTGACTTAGATCAAATTAATGACAGCCACGTGCTCACATACAAGCCGCGGCCATGTAGTCCTGCCCTGTACGAGCTCCACTGTCTCCTGTCCGTGCTCCAGCTCGGCGCCCAGTCCACCAACGATCTTCATGTCTCGTGCTTCGTTGCAGGCATCATCGTCCACGCCAACTTCTTCTGCATCGCGTGTCTTGTGTGTCTCGCGTGTGTTTCTCACCGGGAATAGATCAGAAGCACGTCTGTACATGCGTACATTTACGCGTTTAGCCGATGGGTAGAATCGGTCCATGAGCTTGCTCGCTTGTACGTGTGTGTTCTACTGTGTACTTATGCATCGATTATCTCGGATGGGTGCTTGGATCGTGTGTTTGTGTCTCATCGGATTGGTACGACTCGCAGCAAGCACGACATGGAGTCGACATTGGTACGACTCGCACCGGGCAGCCCGTGCGGCAGCGTCGACGACGGGTCGTGTCTGACCTGCGCCCCTGCAGACCCTAGTCCCCGAGATCGAGCGGTACGTCGAGCCGGTCGCATGAGGGTGCAGTCCACCGCGTGCAGAGCTACCTTTGGGGAGCAACAAAGACGATTGTCGCCTGGGCAACGAGCTCGTCATCGTCGGATGGTTCCCACTTCCCGGCGAGGAGGCTGATGTGGTCTTCAAGCTGTGCGGCGAGCACGGCGACGCATACGGGGTCATGTGGTCAGCTGAAAGGATTCGATTTACAGGTACCCACCTGCAGGTGTTAGCTGACTGATCGATTCCGGTCTTTCCCGACGCCACACAGGAATCCTTTGTTTGGATACAACCTCAAGGTTCAAATTGACCGGGATTAACGAGTTCAGGGTATCAATTTTAGATGTCGGGGTTTGTTTCAGTCGAGGTCTATAACTTTAAGGTTTATTTTAGACTTCACATGGAGAGTGCGGCACGAAATCTACGTGCCACCGGTCCAACGACTTTCTCGTGGTCTATCCTGACCCAGCGCGTGATCCGAGTATATACCGCCGTGAGCATGTAAAGGCGAATCTCTCCTCTGGTGAGAACCCAGTTGTATTCTTGGAGCTAGCTGGACTCAGTTTGTGGTTGCAGAATTTATTTTACATATATACTGTACTATATTGATTGTAGAGAAATAGGTGAAGTAGAAAAATATATTCTTTAGCCAAGCTGAAAAAGGAGAAGAAAATGAATGAAAAATTGGATTACCGTAACGCAGCTGGACGCCAACCAACCACTGTCCTACAGGTTCACTAACAATGCTTATCTATTCAATAATAGCAATAATAATAATAATAATAATAATAATAATAATAATAATAATACACTAAACTCTCTAGATTTGGAGCCTTCAGTTACGCCCCAGGGCGCGAATCAACCTGTGGTTGAGTTTGTTAGGTGAACAGTGGTATCCCCAACCTACCAGGGTTCAAATCCTGATGCTCGCATTATTCCTGAATTTATTTCAGGATTTCCGGCGATGCGCTTTCAGTGGGAGGAGACGTAACTTCGTAAATCTCAAGATGATATGCCTGCGTGTCTGCGTTCATAGGGATGAGTGTATGCGTGTGTATATGAGCGCTTGTGTTTGTACTGATGCTCAAACTTTATTTCAGTTTTGTAAAAAAAAATCCATGAACTTTTTTAAACTGCTGATTTTTTATTTAAGAAATGATGGTGTTCTTAGTTTGCAACATTTTTAAAAACTCAAATCTTTTTTCAAATCCATGAACACCTTTTGATTTAATAACGTCACTCTCTTTTTAGAAGAAATACCATCTCCAGCTGCACCCATCCTGATACACGAACAAGAAAAACACTAGAACATGATTAAAACCTAGCCAACGAAGATAGGACTAAAATGAAACAACTGGCCACAATATCTTGCTAGTGAAAAAAAGACTTATTCCCATGAGTAAAGAACGGTGTGACGAAGCGTGTGTTAATTTACATTTATACATAACTTCGATGCATGAGATTCCACGAAAGAGGAGAACAATCAAGATGTTGAAGATGGAGATGATGATGCTCTCCTCGATGACCAGCTGCAATTAATGGAGATTGCGATGAATTCCTGGGGAAAATCGAACGAGGTGATGGATTGCAGTTCTTGCCAAGAGAGAAAGAGCTGGTTGTGCCCCGAACACTGCCACCAAAACTAGGTGTCCTCGGACTAGTTATATTGCCGTGAAAAGGAGTTACCGAGACATCTCCCATGGGCCCACATGACCTGGTGGCACTGTCTGCACTAGCCCTGCATGCCTTTTTCTTGGTCATTTCGTGTTTCTTCTTTGATTTTTCTATGTATTTCTAGGGAAAAGATCCAAAAGCTCCTGATAATTGCTCTTCACTATGACTGAAGTCTTGGTGGCTAACATTGCTGGTAATTTATACTTCAAAATATATGATCAAAATGGATCGAAAAACAATTGAAACCAACATGATGACCCATTGTTTTCTACGATGCAAAACACATGTAAAAACACCCCACCATATGGAAGAAATGTGTGGCTCTAGGTACCACGAGGGCTTCACGGCTCTGACTACAGCAGACTTGATCAATGATTCAGTGGAGGCGGTAGAGACGATTAATTTGCTTCGGGCCTGTAGGCAAGAGCCGTACCGAAAACACGACACGACTTTCTTCTATTTGCTCTCTTTTTTCGCGACAATTCTCTTTGCTCCTTAATTGCCCTGCACTTTGGACGTCCGCCTACACGGCATTCATTAAGATACAAATGAGGTAAGGAGAAGCATTATTCTTTTACAAATACGCAAAGCTTGCATATCTTTCATTGAGAGCACTCGACCTCCCCTTATACTTCGGCCCCGGAAGCTCAGCTGATGGTTCGTCAATTCCTGATAGGAGGCCTCGTTTATTTTCACGCACATCCCAAAAGCACGTAGTACGCGAACTATATGCAGGCCATGCATGTTCCGATGGATCTGCATCTACTCCGGTTCGGACGGGTCGATTTCAGATGACAAGAATGGTCCAACTGTTAGTTATACTCAATGTGCAGCTGGGGCCTGTGTCGTACCGTGCGATCGCAGGAAACATGGACGAGTCAGCAAGACAGCAACCCCCCTTCTGCCCCGTGGTCCTCAGCCAAGTCACCTCAATATCTGCTAGACGACATGAATGCCTTGGCCTCGAGCTCCCGTCTGCCCATCGTAAAAATGCCACGAATGCACCATGCCATGAATGCCCCAACTGCTCTTCTTTTATCTGAGTGCACCATGCCACGGTCTTTTATCCGGACATGAGAGAGGCGTTCCGTGGAGCTCGTTTTGCAAAAAAAAAAAAAATAATAATAATAATAATAATTAAGAGTTTCAAAAAATGCCAATTTTTCTTCTGGAAATACATATGTGTATTCTTTAAGTATGTATAAATTTTCATCAATGAATTTGATTATTTGCATGCTACACAAAAAGACAAATATCTGACATAAATACAACAAAGAAAAAGCCTATTTCAATCTGTGTATTTGTCTTTTTTTATATACATCACATACGAATATACTCCCTCCGTCCAGAAATACTTGTCATCAATATGAATAAAAGGGGATGTATCTAGATGTATTTTAGTTCTAGATACATCCCTTTTTAGCCATTTTCATGACGAGTATTTTCGAATGGAGGGAGTATATGTTTATGAAAATTTATACATGTATACCAGAAATATATGTCTACATGAAAACGTTTTTTAAGATTTTTTTTGAGTTATGAAAGAGGTATTTTGGCTAAAAAAATTTATATATAGCTCAATAAAGCTCGGCCTCTACAGCCACTTTTCGGGAAACAAGGTCCTATAGGAGGGACCTCACTAGAAGCCGAGACGAAGCTCCACTGACAACATATCGGCCGTGCTGTCCATTGTTAGGGAGTGGCCTGATGTAATGTGTCCTCTTATACGTGGAGGGGAAATTGATTGCATAGATAGCAACTGCATTACCTGCACCAAATGATACGTAAGAGCAACTTTAATGGGACGACCCAAACGAACGGTGCATTTGTCTGCTTTTTATCTGTTTGGGTCGGCCGTCCGCCCGGTGTCGGCCCAGTTTTGCATTTGGGTCGGCAATGTGCCCAACGCGTCGACCCATTTCATGTCCGCATTCAATTTTTGAATTAAAAAAAGCCCGCGGCCGGTCATGCCAGCGGCCATGTCGGCCGACCCAACTCGCTCGCCAGCCGGCCGACACACATGCCAGCACGCAAAAAATGGTGGGACTTGGAGTTCGACCACGCCACCGCGGCTCCCGTGGTCATGCCCGCGTTTCCTCGAGCCGCCGGACGACGAGCCACCGACCACCGGGGCGGCGTTAAGGTCGATGGGCGCGGGCGCGGGTGTGGAAGGGGCGACCATGCTCACGTCGGGTGAGCACTCCCCGGAGAGGCGGGAGGCCTGCGGGTAGATGTGGAAGCCGGGGACCAGGTTGCAAGCCGATGCGCCGGGTGAGTCGGGCATCACCATCCGAGGAAATGCCGACGAGCCGGTGTTGGCCGCGGCGACGGCGGCTTGGACGAGGTGGTGCTGGTTAGGGTTTACCCCAAGCATGTAAAGCGCTTCCCTCGTTACAGCGGCGACGCGGGCGTTGGTGAACTCCTGCTACGCGGCGGCAGCGGCGGCCTGCGCAGCGGCCTCATCCCTCGCGTCCGCGGCGTGCCTCCGGCCCTTCCTCTTGGCCGACTCCCTTGCCCGCTGTTCGGGCGTTAGCGCCTTCTTCGGCTTGGTCGCCGCGGCGGTCTTGCGCGGGGCACGAGGCTTGCCTTTCCCGGAGGGGGCGACGGCGCCGGACGAGGCGAGGGAGGCGAGGCCGGCGGCGGCGTCGAGGTCGAGGTCGAGGTCGATGGCGTCCTCCATCGCTAGTTTAGGGGCTGGGAGAGCGCGCTGGCGGGAGCGTTTTTGAAAAAATGGGGGGAAATGATTGTGGCTGGCACCGACAGGCGGGCCCAAGAAGAGGAGTAGGCGCGCGCGCGTCCGTCTCGTGTCCACGCCGACACAAATTCGACTCAAAAAAGGCCTGGAATGAGCCGCCCGCGGATGAAAAACGGACGCGCGTCCGTTTAGATCGGCGCGTTGGGCCGCCACTTTTGTCCGCGCCCCATTAGAATTGCTCTAACGTACTCGTACAAAATGCCGCTGAGAATTTCCGACAAACATCAGCTGAGATCATGAGCACATACTCGTACAGTACAAAATACGTGACGGCCAAGCAGTCTCAGAAACTTCTACGCCCGCGTGCAGCGTTACCGTGTGATAGCAAAGCAACACCACCCGACACGCCCGACGCGCTAGGCTGGGCCAGTCGCTAGACCGCGCTCCGCTGTATATAAAACCTCGCCCGCCGCCGCGCCAACGCCACCACAACCAACCCCCGCCGCGAGACCCAGCGCGCGCCCCTCTCTCCCCCCAAATGGAGCGGCAGCCTCGGCCGCACCTAGCCGTGGCGGCGGAGGAGGCCATCGCGCTCTACGACGCCTGCTGGTTCCACCGCCTCGTGCTCAGCTCCTACTCCCCTCCCGCGCCTCTGACGCCGGCGCCGGCGCCTGAGCGGGAGCAGCCGGAGCAGCCGCCGGCGGAGGAGAGCAAGAGCGAGCTGCAGCGGGCCCCGTCGGGGCTGCAGCGGCACCGCCGGACGCGGAGCGACGAGGCCAAGGCCGCCGCGTTCCACGGCCAGCTGGAGCCGCTCAAGATCCCCAACGGCCACCGCGCGAGGCTCGAGACCATCCTGTCCGGGAAGGACGGCCTGGCGGCGCCGGAGCCGCTGCCGGAGCGCCGGAGGCCGGAGGCGCGGCGGCCTGGCGGGAGGAGGCGCAGGAGCCGCCGCGGGCGGAGCCTGTCGGAGCTGGAGTTCGAGGAGGTCAAGGGCCTGCAGGACCTCGGCTTCACCTTCTCCGAGACCGACGTCGACGCCGAGCTCGCGTCCATCGTGCCGGGGCTCCGGCGGCTGCGGGCGGACGAAGAGGCCAGAAGAGCCAAGGCGGCGGCGGCGGAGGCGGAGGCGGAGGAGGAAGCCTGCAGAAACAGGGCGGCCGCGGCGGCCTCCGACGCGGCGCCGAGGAGGCCCTACTTGTCCGAGGCGTGGGAGGACGAGGAGGCGGAGGTGAGGAGGGTGCTGAGCAACTTCAGGATCCCGGCCGCCGCCGACGGGGCCGACCTCAAGGAGAACCTCCGCCTCTGGGCGCACACCGTGGCCTCCGCCGTCCGGTGATTTGCCTTGACCAAGATGGAGGCAGCCCAACTTTTTCCTGCCGTGCCGTGGGTGGAATGATGAACTGTAAATATTTTTTGCCATGTGCATGCGCATCTTTTCAAGTTATTTTAGCAGCAGCTTGCGTTAGTTTAGTCACGAGAATGTAAAATGTATTCACAACTCAGGTTCACGGCCATGCAACTCAAAATGAAATGTGAAAATGTCGATCCGATTGACATCATTGCTGTGGGAGTACTAGATGAGATATAATTTGGTCTCATTCGCTTGAAAAACAAAAATATATAACATCCACGTCAGCACACACGCATCTTATAGCATCTTATAGCATCACATCCAATGGTTATAAAAGATGAATGAGACCAAATTATATCTCATCTAGATGAGTTCTAACAAAATTGATCATTGTTTCCGTGTCAGTGCCAAGAAAGCATTTCCGGTTGCTTTGAAGCCAAGAATTCTCCCATAATTCGCTGTGAACTTTTATCATGTGTGACGTGACGTGATCGGGAGGAACAATCTAAGAGCCGGGTGCCGTTGATTTGTGGAAACAAGGTAGCGGAGAAGGCCACTGGCCACCAGCTGCGTTGGTCCGAACGAAGGGAAATGATTCCATGTTGCCTGCCATCCGCCACAAGGCTCTCGTTCCGTGAGTTTCCTTTTGGGAACCTCCATGCAGGTTAATCACGTGACGACGTGCGACCGATGGAATCGTTGGGTTTGTTTATTTGTTGCTGAGTGGTTAGCACATTTTCCATGAGCGCTAAAGTATTCAGGAGATTAGGCACGTGAACTGTAAGATGCACGCAACGGATAGTAATTCGCTGTTTGCTTGTAGGTGGCCGCCTATTTGACTCGCTCTCACCAGATGGTACAGGCGTCGGGCGGGCATCTCCAAGGGCCCTCACAACTCCTGTAAATGTTCGGACTGAGGTGTCTGAAATATGAAAGTGATCCAATGCGGTCATGCCCACGTGTCTGAAATCGCACAAATCAGACGTAAACTAGACGATGTCTGTGGGAGTCCGGCAGTCCGTCACGTATGCGCCTGATTGTCATGTCTCACCCAAAAACCTCTTAGCCTCAGAAACCCTCTTCGTGTAAAGCGGTTACCGCACATTCATGCTGATTAGTTCAGAGCGGACGTGACTCCACAACGTTGGTGTCGGTCAGAGCAACGAGGCCGGATGAACGGGCAGGCTTGCGCCCGCGACCGGCAAGCCCGAGCAGCATTAACGAAGTCCGTCGCCGCGCTGGTAGGCTTGTACCCGTGATGGGTCGATGACCGCCATGGAGGCGTCCATGTGGCGACTTCGCCACCTCGTCGAGGAGCTCGCCAAGATCAGGGAGGATTGGTCGCGCAACGACACCTCTGCCGCCACCGGCAAGGGCAAGGGCAAGGCTCTTCGGTCACGGTCGGCGTTGGCCAAGGTGGCCCTCTGCACGACACAGGAGGAAGCCAAGCGGCTCCTTTCCAAGCGCCAAGCGGCGGCCGACCAGGCCTATCGCCTCCCTGTGCCCATCGGCCGTAGGGTGGATCACTCCGATGACAACGACGATGATGACACGGATGGCGAATGAGGTGCCACTGGCCATCCCGGACGGGCATACGAGGGCACCGTCCGCGGCAAATTATTTTACACTTTTTTTTACATTTTTTGTTCAACATACAAAATATCTTCTGATTTTATAAATCAGATCAAACTTTATGTCCTTTTGCATGAATTCCATCGTGTTTGCATGATTGTGTCCTAATTTGTTTGTACTGTACGGAGTTGGGACAAGCGTGGATGGCAGCTCCCGTATCACTCTCCGCGGAAACGCCCGGACGCGTCCGCGGACAAATACTATGTCTGTCTTAGGGGATAGCATTGGAGATGTCTTTAGCGTTTCTTTTTCTGCCATCAACACCTTTTCCACGTAGTCCCGAGGGTAAGATGGGGGGGCCACAGCGAGCTGGGCCAGGAACGATGTGACAACAAAGTCAACGGGGGAGAAGAGTTCAAGATTGACATGCACGAGGAGAGGGGAGGGGGTCCACTATCGTCGAAAATCAGTTAGGTTTAGAGGATGAGTGGAGGGGGATTGGCGAAGAAGGCTACCATGGAAGGGCGAGGCGGGCATGGTAGTGCTGCTGTGCAAGCGGCGATGGTAGACGGTTAGGTTGGGATCGAGCTGGATGGGTCTCAAGAGAAGGAAGGCGGAGAAGGTGGTGCAACTGTTTGATTTAGATGTTGGGTTTCTATCCAATGTCTGCAGTCAATTTGACTTAACCAATTTTTTTGAAGGCGCTTGCATAAGAGTCACTCCCTTACTTGGAAAATATCTTATGAGGACAACTTACTACGAACAAGTAAGATTTGTTGTATGAGTACAAGTACATGTATGCCATGATGGTTACACTGTAATTCGATTCATAACCTAGTGGCCCAACCAAAGCTTCTAATTTTCTTAAGACAAAATAACTCAGCCCCGTTTGGTAGCGAAGTATTTTCTAAGCATTTTGAGAATACTGCAGTTTTTGAGATTATCATAGTTTTATTTACAACGAGCTGTTTGTTTGCCCCTAATAACTGTTGTTTTAATATTGTAGTATTTGGCAAACTGTAGTTTTTTCTCTGTTTAATAAAAAGAACCCCCGACCTATTTAAAAAAAACAGAGCGGCGAAAAGAAGGGAGTCCCCTCGTTATCCTTCCCCGCTCCTCACTCTGGCTCGTTCTCACACCGCCGCCGCCGCCACCCTGTCGTCTTCCATCGGCGGCCATGGGGAAACAAAGAGATGGCGATGGAGAGACCAAAGGTGATTACTCTGCCCTCCATCCTCCCTCATCGCTCCTTCCCGCCTCTCCCCGCCAACCGCCGGCTCCTTCCTCTGCACGGCCGTGCCGTTCTCCACTGTGCATGCCGCTGGTATCTGCGGATGGCGCCGCGACGCACAATCTCCTCGATGCCGTCCGGCCTTGCTGACGAGAAGGCCGTCCCCGATTCAGGGGCAGAGTAGATTCTCCTTGGATAGATTGAGAAGCAAGATTTAGTGGCTTAAGGCTAGATGCAACCTAGATGATCCCCGGGTACCGAGCTCGAATTCGCCCTATAGTGAGTCGTATTACAATTCACTGGCCGTCGTTTTACAACGTCGTGACTGGGAAACGAGTTACACAAATATGCATGTTACAGAAGCATTGGCTATCTAGGTCGGCTTATATCTGAAGCCAAAAGAAAGTAGACAGCCAAGCTGCTGCTTGGTCGGCTTATATCAGGCTGCGATTTCAGAAATATGTATGTTACAGAGGCTTTGGTTATCTAAGTTGATGCTTGGTTACCAGCTTACAAATTTTGACAGCCAATCAGGCTGTGGAAGTGTAAATAGACTGTCTAAGACAAGCAGTAGAACCCCAATCTCGCTG